>NC_053119.1:10090549-10690549 GCF_010015445.1 Perca fluviatilis | reverse complement strand
CTCTCTTTTTCTGGAACCCTAACCAAATTTGAACACTTGATGTGCATGATGTGGTCATATATAAGACCAAACGATGAATTGATTAATTACGCAAATAAGGTTGCAGATTCATTGATAATGGAAATATTTATTAGTTGCAGCCCTGGTTGTTAAGTATGCCTGTCAAAATCACCCTAGGTGGGTGTTGAAACTTTGAAGCAACAGTGCGGCTGAAACCAGGTGCTCAGAGGACGGATTTCATTGTAACTTTAAAGCAAAGTTCCTGAGTCTGTGGTTTTGACTTTGTGTGGAAGTGTGAAATAACTCTGTGGTTTTACCACCACACAGTTAGCAGGATGTCATGACAGAAAACTTTTTTTATTATGTTTAATCAGTATTTGCATGCAATGGCTGCACAGGCAGACAGAGAGCACCACCTACCCCCCCAAAAAAGCACACATCACTCTTTCAGCTGATCTCTGAGTGAAGAGAAACCATTACAGTTACATCAAAGATGTTTAGATAAAGACATTGCTGTTAACATTTTTAATATTGTTGTCTATATTTAAGGAATGATACCCAACAAGCTCAGGCCACTTGACAACAAAACACCATATGGAGCCTAATCAAATTGAAAATATCTATCAGAAAATTGAATTTAGTTTATTTATACATAACTATATATTTTTATATTTAATCTTGCTTTTCAGTTTGAAATATCAGAAAAAAAGTTTCTTTTCCTCAGAATTCCAGCTTCTTACATCTATCGATCTTAACAAGGAGTATGTTAGGTTTTTAGTTTATCTGAACTCAGACTCAGAAGTAGAAGGTGCAACAAGACGTCAGCTACAGTATTTTAGTTTATCTTTGCTTATTTTAGCACAAAGAATGGAAACAGAGGGAAATAGCTAGCCTGGATCGTTTCAAAGGTAACAAAATCCAGCCATTGCTACCGGCCAAGAAATAGTCCAGCGCATAACCCCCCCGTAAAACCAAAACAGTTCTGTTACTGTATGGATTAAACAAATGAGATATAACGTGTTAATATGTCAGCGTTACCGCAAGGCAATATACATTTGACTTTAAGTGAAATCCAATAAAAATACAATTTCAGATTACATTTCACTGAAATTGTATTTTTATATGATGTTTATATGATTGACAAATAAATAATATTGATTGATTGTTTTAATTTTAGAAAAAATGTTATAGTCCTTCGCGGTATATTTTGTCATATCGGCCTCTAGTGTATATCACACAGTCAGTAGATCTCTGAGAAATGCAGACAAGCCACAACACTGAGCACTTTGCTGACAAAAAGACTTATAATTTTTAATGAAAGGCCTATTGCAGGGGTCTTCAATGTTTTTTAAACCAAGGACCCCTGAACTGAGAGAGAGAAGGAACAGGCACCCCTACTGCATACTTGCATATTAAACTGGGCCTACAATAATAGGGCGGGCTAAAGCCTTTATGCATACCTTTTTAGTGCATATAATACTAAGCTATTCAAATATTTGTTGGCATGATTTTATAAATCATGTTTTAATGTTAAACATACATGTGGCACAGTGAATCCTTAGTAATAACTGTATCTGTGGGTGGCTATCAGGGACTACATTATCTGTAGGCAAGTAAGCCTATCATCAATGTGTTCACAAATAGGCTGATTTATATATATAATATGTTGGATTCATGTTAAGACATTTCAATTTTGGAAAAATAGTTCAAAAAATTTACACTAATTTGGTGGCACCCTTGCAGTAACTCTGAGGACCCCCTAGGGGCCCCGGATCCACTGTTGAAGATCTCTGGCCTATTGTAACCTATATGTTTTAATATTTTCTTTTTCTTATATCCTCCTTTAATCCATCCCCTGCTCAGACACTACAGCGTGTGACATCATCCAGGTGTCAGCCGTCTGTGGAGAGAGGGTCTTTAACGTCTACACCCTCCCCCGCCAGACCCTCACCGAGAGCGCAAGGCAGGTGACGGGCTTCACCGTCAGTGACGACAGCCTGTTTCTCCGCGGGGCTCCTGTTAACACCATCCCTCTTGTTGATGCTCTCACCTCCTTCATCGACTTCCTGCGCTCCTTCCGACGGCCCGTGCTGCTGGCAGCCCACAATGCAAAGCGGTTTGATGCACCTGTGCTCAACAGAGTGCTGCGACAGCTCTCCCTGCGGCAGGAGTTCCAGAAGGTGGTGTCTGGGTATGTGGATACCTTCCTGCTAAGCAAGAACCTCAGCCCAGGTCTGCGCAGTCATTCTCAGGAGTATATGGTCCGCCACTTCCTGGGAAAGACCTACAACGCCCATGATGCAGTGGAGGACGCCACAATGCTGCAGGAGCTGTTCAACTCATGGAGTCCCAATACATGGCACATTTCAAGAGTTACCTTTTCCACCTAAGCATTTTTTTAAAGGCTACAAAAAGGTGGCTGGGTTAGCTCAGTTGGTAGAGCAGGTGCACATATATAGAGGTTTACTCCTCGACGCACCAGCTGCGGGTTTGACTCCGACCTGCGGCCCTTTACTGCATATCATTCCCCTTCTCTCTCCCCTTTCATGTCTTCATCTGTCCTGTGGAATTAAAGGCCTAAAATGCCTCCAAAAAAAAATCTTAAAAAAAGAAAAGGCTACAAGAAGCAACAACAATCAGGCAAAAAATAACAAGTTTTGTTCTCATCATGTCCTTGTTTGTTTGGACAGATTGATATTTTGAACATTCAGGAGAAAGTGAAATGATGGGAAGAATAAATGTCTTGTGATTTGAGACAAATAATGCATTTTACACCCCAAACTCACAGATATGTAATTGTCATACTGTATAAGAATTTGTATTATTCAGCTTTGTTGTCTAATATAGTACTGTAACATATGTCATATTCACAATTGTTGTATCTTTTGTTTTCCCAGTGAATTGTAGCACAATTTCCCCACAGTAAACATTAAACTTCCATTCGATTCTTCAAGATAACTTGGTGTTTTTTGAATTCCGATTTGCAACCATACAGGAGGAAATCTCTCCTTAATAGACCAACATGGAATGGAGCCAAAAGGCATGCTGTGCTTTGTTTAAAAGTTTTTTTTTTTTCTGCTATCATTATTTTCATTAACTGCTCATACAGCAGTGTACATGTGTAATCTTCAGGACTTTTCCCCAATGGTTTGTCACACAGCATTTAGGAAAATTGAGGAAATCTGGAATGAGATGAGAGAGGTGAGTTAAAGTTGACCCATCAAAAGTTTAAGTTAGTTTTAAATGTAGATGTTTTATGCTGATTTGCAAGCGTGTACATTTCAACGTAAAATACATACTATGTGCTAATACTATTATAAGAATAAGTCAAGTGTATTGGTTGCTCTTAGTCTTTCTTACAAAATATGTAGAAAGTATCAGTGCTGCTATATCAACTTACCTACCAAACTGTAATAATATAGCCATAAACAAAAATAAAAATAAAGGTGAATGCACATTATATATATATATATATATATATATATATATATAAAAAAAAAAAAAAAAAAAAAAAAAAAAAAAAAAAAAAAAAAAAAAAAAAAAAATAATAAAAAAAAAAAAAAAAAAAAAAAATATTATATATATATATATCATATACATTCACATTTATTTTTAACCACCTCGTTGCGTTGCCATCTATTTCCTGTGCGGGGCAGAACTGTGCCTGAGACGCTTGTATTTGGTTCATTTTTCACAGAAGAAGAAAGGGTTTTTCTGAGTTTGCGCAAATCTGGAAAGTAAATTAGAAAGTAATTCTCTTATAATAAAAAAGATAATACTTTAATTTGCTACAAACATACACTGTACAGTTTAAAGCTACATATGGTTTGGTCAGTGCATCTTTTAAGCACTACACTGCAACTTGTTTGTCTTGTTCTATTTTTTTTTTTTTTTATTATATCTCAACGAGGCTTTTGTTTTGAAAGTTTTGATGTACGCGGGAGTTTAAATACACAAAGAGAAATCTTCACAAGACGCAACACGACTCGACTGTTTACCGACGCCATTATGTAGTTAACTACGCATTGCGAGTGTGTCTTTCTTTGGCTTATTGTACAAAACTTCACTGTGGCTGTCAGACTTAGAAACGTCGTTGAAGCTGCGGCGGTGGGGGGGATGCAAAAATCTGATTCAGACGGAGTTGGAAAGTCTCAACAGTCGCTGGTTTTCTTTGACTTGGAGACAACTGGACTGAGTAAGACCACTTTCTGCTGTTCTATGACTCGTTACAGATACAACTGTATGGCTATAAGTATAAAGCTTCCATGTTTTGCCAGTACAGTGCACTCCTGTATTGGGGGATAGACGCTGGACACCAGTAAATAATAAGGAGATGTTGACGGGATGAGTGAGGAAAGGGAGACCTTTTTGACGGCAGACATGTTGACATGTCCTAGTAGGAAAAGCACAGGTGTATTCCAAAACAACAATGATGGCTGCATTCCACTTAGGAGAGGTCCTGGTATTGTGCATGCTGACTCACTGAAATAGCTTACTGGGACACTTGATGGGATTGAGCCATCGTTAAGGTTATCAATTTCAGCTGTGCTTTTCCTACTATGACAAGTCAAAAATGTTCTGCTGTGAAAAAGGTCCATATAGACTGGAGAAGGTGAGAAGGGATAGGATCAAGGGGGCAGGTGGTTGGGCGGGCGGAGGTAATCAAAGTAAGTAATTTGATTTGGAGATAGAAGGGTGAAAGAGTACTGGATGTGTTGGATGGGAAGATGATTTCAGGAAGAGTGGTGGAGAATGAAGAGCATATGTCATCTATTTTTTTTACTAAGTGGGTTGATAGGAGGGAGGAGATGGACTGGGGGAATCTAGGAGGTTAGAGAAGTATCTATCTATCTATCTATCTATCTATCTATCTATCTATCTAATTAATTATTTTTTTTCTCCATTGTCAGACCCCTCTGAGCAATTTAGCAGACAACTCAGTTTAGAACCTTCATTTGTGAGGTATTTATTTTTGCTGAATTAGCCAAAAACAGAGAGGGTACTTTATTCATTAACATGTTCTCAACTCATTTTCTCTGTAATTTGCTCTATCATCATGATATAGTATGATTTTACCCATATCTCCCATGCCTAATTATTGTTAATTAAGTACTGTCTAACCTAACAGTTTGTAATTCAGCCTACAATCTCATACATGTTTTACATTAGCTGCTTTAACACCCAGTGTCCCTCTCCAGGAAGAAAAAAAAAAAAAATCCTCTGAAGGTTTTGGATATGAATGGTCATGTTTCATTTCACTAGATCAGAGTTGTGAGATCGTCCAGCTGGCTGCAGTGAGTGGAAGCCACTCTCTCAACCTCTACGTCATCCCTCGGTGTCGAATGCAGCGAGGAGCAGCCAGAGTGACCGGCTTCAGGGTCCGCAGACAGAGATTGTACCTCCATCGACAACTGGTCCTCACCAACTCCCTGCGAGAGGTCCTGGTCTCCTTTATAGCTTTTCTTCAGATGCTCAGAGGCCCGCTTGTCATTGGCCACAACATCCGCCGCTTCGACTGTCCGCTGTTGGCTCGAGCTCTCGATGAACTGGACCTCAGGGCAGAGTTTGAGTCGGCAGTCTCCGGCTGTGTTGACACTCTACCACTGGCTCGGGAGATGCTGAAGGACCGCGGCCTCCAGAGTTTTCGACAGGAGAACCTGGTCAGGGAGCTCCTGGGTGTGAGCTACAAGGCCCATGATGCTTTGGAGGATGTGCGGGCATTACAGGCACTGTTTAGTGTGCTTCAGCCCACACCAGAATTGATCTGTAGGCATAGGTTTACTCTGGACACCATGGAAAACAAACCTGCTGTCAAAGCTGCTAAATCTAAAGTGCCCTGTAAGCCGCCAGAACAGCGCACCCTGTGGGAGAACTTCAGACAGACAGGGAAGAAAGAAGACAAAGCCACAAGTTAAAACATACGAAACCCACTGGATTGCTTGATGGCAAAAGAACAAAGAGGGCTTTTGTTGTTTCTGTGCATACCGAGCCAAAGCTGTCCGCTTACTACAATGGTTGATGGTGGAACAAATGGAAAAACTGACTGGAGAAAATCACTTCAAACATCCTCTTTGGTGAAGCATAAAGGGAAACAACCACAGCGCAAATGGATTATTCCTGCAACAGTTCATGGAAGCTTTAGAAAGGTGAGGGAAACGTACGAAGACAATACCTGCACATCTGGAAGTCACACATTACTACTTCAGCCTGATGCAGCACTTAAATCAGGGTGAGATGGGTTTGTACTTTGCCTAATAGTTTAGTTCTTCTAGACTACCTCGATTGGCCTTGTCAGTCAGTTTAAAATCCGTAAACTTCAATCTCTCCCCTTTTTGATTATTCCAAAAACATGCACTTCAATTTATTGCACCATTATCAACACATTCACTGTTTATTTCAGGAATAACAAACAGGCATAAAGAGTATTCCTTAACAAACGTCTGTTTTTGTGGTTATAAATGGTAAAAATATATATATAATTGTGTGCAGATTTCTCTCTTATTCCACTTTCAACCCGGCAGCTTGATTTTTAGTCATCAATGTGTGGTAATAGTGGTGACTAGGTTATGTATAAAGGTTTGTTACCGAGAAAATGTTATGTACTTCTGTTCTGAATTTACTTCAAGGTTTCGATAAGCTCTAAAGAACATTTTTATTGGAGGTAAATTAATGTGCAAATAAATGTTACATTTCTACAGCGTGTCCCAAATTATATACTTCATTGCTTGTTCGTGCTTGATAAATTTGTGAATATTTCAATCAATAAATATCACAATATTAAGAAGAATGTCCTAATATGATATCATTTACTCAAAGTCAACACGCGATATTGTTGAATTATTGCCCAGCTCTTAGTCTGGCTCAGCGGATGTACATTAATAATAATAATAATAAATTGAATTTATATAGCGCTTGCTGGGATAAAGCCTGACATCTGGCAATCTCTTACACTCTAAAAGGAACTGTGTTAGGTTAGACTCTGCAAAATTATCCAGATAACTCCGTAAACCTGCTTCTTTTTTTGGGGGCATTTTAGGCCTTTATTTGATAGGACAGTTTAGACGTGAAAAGGGGGAGAGGGGGAACGACATGCAGCAAAGGACCGCAGGTTGGAAGCAAACCCACGGCCCCCGCGGCGAGGACTGAGCCTCTGCGGGAGCATATATATATATATATATATATATATATATATATATATATATATATATATATATATATATATATATATATATATATATATAAGCTCCCAACTGGTTTTGGCAAGAGTTTGATCTGATTGGTTGATTTGGCCCGTCTATCACCAACATAGGTGGTTATAGACAGATGGTTTATCCATTCAGCTAACCAGTATTTTCGCCCCTTCCCAAAAGTTCGCAGATGGATATGCCGAGCAAATGCGAAGCAATCCATCTGGCGGCTTCAGGTTAGTCTAGTCTAATCTTTGGTCTGAACTGGGCTTTAGGGTTTAAACCAGGGTCTTCAACGTTTTTAGGCCAAGGACCCCTCAGCTGAAAAAGAGACTGAGCAGGGACCCCCCCTTACTAAATATTAGGGCTGTGTATTGGCAAGAATCTGGCGATACATGGGTCACGATTCAATATATTGCAATATATTTCTATACTGTGTGTAAGGCGATATATTGGGATTTTTTTTTTAAAGTATAGCGTTTTTGAAAATCAATACAGTATTGCAAAATAAAATATCACGATACTCAAGTGTATCGATTTTTTTCTTACACCTACTAAATGTAATGTATAAAATTGAGTTGCATATTGAAATGGACCTACAATAACATGTAGGGTGGCCTAGAGCCTGTATATACCTTTTATGGTGCATACAATACTAAGCTATTAACATCAGTCAAAATATTGTATATTGCTGTATAAATATATATATTTATACATCATGTTTTAATGTTAAAATGTTGAACAGTGAATCATTGAGCTTAACTCTATATGTGGATGGCTACCTTACCTACAGGCCAGTAAGCCTATCATGAATGTTGTGTAAATTAAAAAAAGATTTAGCTTTACAAATATGTTGGATTCATGTTAATGTATATTTTCAAACAATGATTTGGTGGCCTCCTTGCAGCAACTCCGAGGACCCCATAGGGGTCCCGGACCCCCTGTTGAAGTTCTCTGGTTTAAACAACAAACTGTACAGATCCAACAAAAAACAAGGAGTTGAGATGGAGGAGTAATGGAAGCAGGCTTTATTAAATCACATTTACATACACGTTCTCTGCAGTCTCAGACGACAGCATCACCATATTAAACCATTTTAAAATGCTAAACCATGCCCTCATTAGAGAAATATTCCAAAAATTGTTCTCACTATAGTTAAATAAAACCATGAAGGTAAAACAGTGTGGCCTTCAGCTTTGTGTGCATTTGAAGGCCATGAGTCAAAGGAAAAATAAATTCTGTGCAAAGTCCTAGACGTACAGTATTCAAACTAAAAAGGTGACGCAAAGCAAGATCAGTAACAAAAGTCTGTGATGGTTAAATTAAAAGTTAAAAATCTAAATCCGATAATGTTTGAAACAGTGACCTCTACAACTTTACTAAATTAAACCATTTTGACAAGACGGCAAATAGTAGGTTGTTTGTTGACAAAAATATTTGGAGGCTCTACAATTCTAGAGATAAAGGAAGTTAATGGTTCTATAATCGAAAAAATCCCTGGATTTTTACTATAAACATCCCTCTCTTGAAAAGTCTTCCATTTCTGAACAATTTCAGCAACAAACAAACAATGTTTTAGTGCATCTTCATTAGGGACAAGCTTACAGATCCACCTCCATCACTAACGTGGTCATGAAGTAGGTCAAAGCGTTACCAGCGTTGGCTCGTTTCACTCTAGTCATTCATTCAGGTCAACTAAGGTAAATATTTAGTCACTGGTAGGCTGGCAGGCAGATAGATCATTGGTTCTCAAATATTGAATTCAAGATAACCCATACAAATTATTACAACAAGAAAATCCACTCCATGATTGACTGGATTCAGATGGACCCTGGTTTGAACTGGAATATTATGGAGAAATTTGCACCATACTGACATAATCTAGTTACAATATTGTAGCAATATGTTGGAAAAGATTTGACTGTCACGATTAACTCACCTCGTGATATAATGTTCAGGTAAATACCTCGTACAGCGCTGTTTCAGAGTTCATATTTCTTAGTATGTAATGTCAAGTATCAGTACAAACAACAAAACATGCAAAGTCTGTAAAAACAATGGTTTTAAAATACTCGGAAATACTGACTAAGTTTCCTCTTATAATACTCTAAATTGATTGCAGCATTTTGTTCTACAACTGTACAAGATGTGGACGTGTTAACAGGTTTGGGTCAAATTGTATAAATATGCAACAAGCAGCAGTAGTAGGACAACATTAGTCATATATGACTTTTAAAGTTTGAATTAATATGCAATTCTGATTCCCATGTAGTCGTGCTTACTGGGACGGCCATGGTTAGAGGCCCTCTTTGTTTTTTTATCTTTATGATTGTTTACTACTTTGAGGAGAAGTTTCCAGACTGTAAACATGCGCTGGTAACAGTTAACAGCAGTGATACTTTCCAGGGTCAACTTCACTGTGACAGTTAAGATTGAAAAGGCCCTCTCCAGTATCACTGCTTTAAATCAAACATGCACAGGCATCTCAGTATTACACTACTGTTGATATACTAACAATGTATTTTCCCCCCCAGAGGTGGATAATTACTTGTTAAAGCTAATCTAAAATGATGAAACCGTTAGTTTGCACCAGTGAAAAGACTAACTGCTGGCTCATATAACAGACATGCTCAGTCCTCAACAAGGTGGCTCTGGACTGTAGTTGTACAAAGCAGTGAGTGGCAGTGTACTGCACCAGTGTAAACATATCCCCCACCCTGTTTCAGTGCTGTTTGAATGTATATTAATAGGATAAAAACATGCAGCTGTTAGTGTGTGTTAGGAATAAAAAGGAAAACTTACAGAAACACTGAAGGACCAATTACAAAGAAAAATGCACATTGACAATATTTTAAGGTGATTTTGGTAGCCTTTTCCAGGCTTTCAACAATCACACTCCTCATCAGTGGATGGAGTTTGCTCTGTTGTGAAGATTTCTTTTTTTTTTGGAAAACTATTTCACCAAAAGTTTGAATTATTAGCTGTTCTAGAGCTTTTCGTCAGATAGTGTTTACCCTGTTATAATGGAACCGCAGATTTTCACATTTTCATTTCTTCTGAGCAGTTAAAGAACAGCTACTAAACTGACCTTATGAGGTTATTTTTCTCAACTGCGGTTTCCAAGGTCAAGAATAAACTTTCATGCAACATTTCAGGCTCTCAATCTTCATCATAATCAAGTCAAGTCGGCGAAACGGTGTCATGTGCAATTTTTATTTATTTCTATCTGGTCCTGTTCAGTGTTGTTGACATCTTTTACTTTTTATTGTTAGTATGGGTCCTCTGTGTAGCACCTATAAAGAATTTGGGATATGCACATCTTCTGCTTTTTAAAAAAAGATGTCATTGCTAGGGTTGGGCATCGTTTAGATTTTAACGATTCTGATTCCAATTCCGATTCTTCTTTTCGATTCCGGTTCTTATCGATTGTCGATTCCGGTTCTTTGAGGGGTGGAGTTGAAACGGGTCACATGCTTATTTCACAAATAAGAGGAAAGTTTTATTTTGATTCAATGGTGGGTTGCAGTTTTACCGGGCTTTTTCCAACGTAAAATAATGCCACACTAGAGCGCCGCTTACTGTGCTCCGTGGCTGCAACACAACAAGCACCTGGCCACTAGGGAAACCTAAACTTGCGTATGTTAAATTTGGAACCTATGATCAGATTTGAGACCAAATCCTCCAAACGATTCCAATAAAGAAACGATTCCACTGGAATCGTAATTGTTGAAACGATTCCAAGTAGGAATCGGTTCTCAATGCCCAACCCTAGTCACTGCACCACTACAGGTAAACAAGTTCTAACCAATTAAGATCCAGCAGCAATGGATTACAGCTGGATTTTTAAAGCGAAAGAACTTGGGCAGCGACTAGTGCAGTCTGCAGGTGGATTCAGGTTTGGGGGAGCAGCGGGCACAGACAATGTGTTTGAAAGCTCCTTTAACATACTACCTACTAAAAAGTGCACAGCGATCATCATCATCATCATCATCATCATCATGACTCAATCCTTAATGTAGACCTTTCTGATTCAAACCAGAGGAAACCAAACACAGGTAGTATGAGCTTTCACACACAGACTCACGCCTACAGGAGGCAGCATGCTCGGAACATGTTCATCCCTGACTGGGAGGTGATGTGCAGGGAGACGCTCTCATTGGCTGAGACAAACAGGACAGTGCCCCGCCTCAGTGTGACGTCAGAGAGGGCGGCAGCGGAGGTTGCCGTGGCGTCGCCTTCGATGACCAGGAGGATGCTGGCGCTGTCGACCGGAGCCACAGTGTACTGCTTCACCGAGGCTGGGACCTGCAGGACAGATGGGACGGAACAAGGTGAGAACGTTTCTGGATGCAACTTCATTAGACATTACTAATAATAATGTATCATACCCCTGGGTAGGGCTGGGTACCGAACGTCGATACTTTTATGGCACCGAAAAAAATACTAAAAATCATTTATCTTTCGGTGCCAAATATGAGTTCCAAAAGCGTCTGAGCGCAAGCTTATCTGTCCTCTCTGCATATTGACACATCATTTTTTAATTACACCTTTGCCTCGTAATGGGTAATCATTTAGTTAGCTGAGGTTTCCTACTGTACCTGTATTCTCATTACAGTAAAGTCTGGCACTGGGGGGTCGTACAGGGACACACAGGGATCTGAAGCGTCCTGGACACATGGGAAGATTTTGGAGCTGGCGGGGGCTGGGCTGTAGTTCAGCATCTCACACAGCGTGTTGACATCAATGTATTTCGGTGTCAGACCGGCCCTCACCGTGTTGTCTGAGCAGGCCATACACTCGATACAGTCTAGATGGATGGAGGAATAGACGGAAAAGGAAAGCAAGTTTTAAATAAGCTAAGTGGGCAGTCTACCCTGCTTCAAATGGAGAAAAAAAAATCAATTCTCAAATACTCTTACAATGTTAGATACAGCTTAGACCAGCCTGTGGGGTTAAATGCATTACAGGAGCTATTTCTTCTCCTCCACATGCCTTATCTACTTTTATAGTACCGTAAGTGATTTCCCAGAATGCCTTTTGACAGCGGGTGTGAATTTACACACAACTGCAGGATGAACATGTAGGTGGACAGGAACAGTGATAGCAAAGGCAACACTGCCAGATAAAGGTGGACTCCACCACTAAACACAACAAATCTTACAGCTCCAAAAACATTAAAAACACATGAATGAACCACACCATTACACTAGCCAACATGTCTCTTCATTAACACACACACACACTTTTTTTATTTTGACTTAATCCCACACACACTGTCCAGCTGCTGGAAATTCGCACATGGCACCAAATGTATATTAATCCACAACTAAAAAATAGTCCCAAATAAATGCACATTTTACTCCTGTTTGAGTAATGTTTGCTAAAAACTAGTGGCCAGCTGTTTTAGAAAATTACTGAGCCTCTTAAAGATGTATGTACTCAGTAGGTACCAATTGGCTTGGGACAGGGTGCCCCAGACAGGGGAGGAAAGTCAGAAAGGATTTACACATTGTCAATTTTTGGCTTCATGGGATCGGTTGACAATAGGGCTGCAGCTATCGATTCTTTTTGTAATCGATTAATCTAGCACTTTATCGATTGATTAATCGGATAATTTCTTTTTTTGTGTTTTTAAACAACCCAAACTAGGGAAAAAAGCAACATTTTTGGAAAAAAGCTACATTTGTATTGCCTACATTGCTTACAATATGATCTCTCAAAAAACTAAACATATTAAGTGCATTTAAGTGCCATATTACATTGTTTTTAAAGATTTATTTTTTCAAATTATATCATCCTCAAACTAAGGCATACATTAAACATACACAAACATTACATTAAGTTGTGCAACTTAACTTTCAGAACTACAAGTTTACAAGTGAGACTGATCTGTATATACAGTAGGCCTATATGTAAATATTAGTTATACTCAACCTATTTTCATTTATATATTTGATTATAATGTCACACAGCTCTGTTACACTTATGCTATCAGATCGTTGATCAGCTGTTTCGAGAGAGAGAGAGAGAGAGAGAGAGAGAGAGAGAGAGAGAGGGAGAGGGAGAGGGAGACGCAGACTCTTTAGATCAGATCGTGGTCACCACTACGTATTTTCTTGTCTTTGATTGTGGTAGTTGTTGTGTTTAGTGTAGTTTCATCGTCCATACAACTCTGTGATTTACTTTTGTCGGGTCCCCTTCGTGGAATGGATGATTAAGTTAGACTCCATGTTTTCTGTTGAGATGCTAAAGCACTGACGTCGTGCTATTATCGTGGTAAGCTAATTTGTTTTTGCAGTAGACACACTGTACAGAGTTTTAGTTTTAATTACGTTTGAACTGATTCCAAACTTTGGACCCTTTCTGTCGTTTTCTCCAGCCTGTCTCTTCTCTTAGCCCCTCGCTATTTACACTCTAGCATGTGTCGTGAGCAGCAGACTGAGCCGCGTCTGTGCGACAGTAATAATGCTCCGTGCGGAAACACCGTCCGTCAGCGATACAACGTTGGTAACATTGATTTAACGAAGCTTCGAGGCGAGGCAAGTCATTTTGCATCGAGGATTTTTTGTAATCGAATTATTCGAGTTATTCGAGGAATCGTTTCAGCCCTAGTTGACAATAAGAAAAATATCGGCCTTATCCTTTAATACTACTGCAGCTTCTCTGTCATACAGCAGCACCGGAGAGACGCTGGAGTGACAACAATGTAGGAATTTGTTAGGGAAATTATGATACGTTCTCTGTTATTTATTAAACTGTTTGCATATAATAATATTATAGTGATTAATATTCTTCCCTCTCTGTTAAATTAAACTATTTGCATAGTAAGAAACCATAAAACTACTTGCCCCTACAAGATAACATGGAGTCATTGGCTATCTTGACTGGGGCCCGAGGACAGAACATGTGTCTCTCTAACCAGATAAAGGGGACGCCATCGAGTCTGACCAGATAGACGAAAGGACATCTAAACTGACAAGGTAGACAATTGACGACATCAAATTCTGTTATGATTGTATTTCACACATAAATAAGCTAGGTTTATGTTAGTCACTTTCTGTACTTATGCTGTGAGTGCTGTAAACTGACCCTACCTGCAAGTAAACAAAACTGATATAACTTCAGTGGTTCCGTCTGTCCTTTGATAATGTAAATTATTCTAACAGAATTTGGCCACATTCTACCATTGTACTCATTCGGCCTGGATAAGATCCATAGCACTAAATCTCATGAATATAAACAAAAAGCGTCATCTGACCTCCGTAAAGGTAAGCGTGAGGCTCGTTGGCTCCCAGAAACATGGCCTGGCCTGGATCCAGGACAATGTGGTTGAGAAAGTAGATGGAGAAGCAGCCGATGTCTCCGGGATACTGGGAGTGGAGACGGAGCAGCATATCCCCGTTGCTGCTTGATGTGTCCTTCCCTGCTGCACCTGCACGGGTCATAAACACCCACGAGTGTGATAATGCCAGTTAAACATGTTTCAAAAGATCAGTGCCTTTTATAAAATTTGTTTTAAAAAGGAACACGCCGACTTATTGGGAATTTAGCTTATTCACCGTAACCCCCAGAGTTAGACAAGTCGATACATACCCTTCTCATCTCCGTGCGTGCTGTAAGGCTGTCTGACGGCTCCAGCATTAGCTTAGCCCGCACAGATCCTGCAGGTAACTGGTTCCAACTAGCCTACTGTCTGACTTGGACAAAGTGACAAAATACCGCCAACATGTTCCTCTTTACATGTTGTGATTTGTAGAGTCATGACGCGTACAAAAACAACGTAACATGAGACACAGCCATTCTCAGACAGGCTTGCTGCGAGCATATCACCTCACGCCAAGTACTATATTCTTCCGCCTGAGAATATAGTTCCCGGTTTGTTTTACGGTTAGAAGATGGCTGTGTCTCATGTTACGTTGTTTTTTGTACACGCTGTGACTCTAAAAATCCCAACATGTAAATAGGAACATGTTGGCGTTATTTTGTCACTTATTCAGAGCAGTAGGATTACTGGAACCATTCAACTGCCTGTTCTGTGATGGGCTGATGCCGCTGGAGCCGTCAGACAGCTTTACAGCACGCACAGAGATGAGAAGGGTATGTATCGACTTGTCTAACTCTGGGGGTTACGGTGAATAAGCTAAATTCCCAATAAGTCGGCGTGTTCCTTTAAAGCCCCCTATTTGTAGGATTAGAAAAAAAGTCTGATGTTGGTGCCTCCTGGTGGTATTTTAGTGTCCTAACTTGCAGCTGTATTTTCTAACCCTGCAAGGATGCTGGCCCTCCTCTGTATTAGTTTTTAGGTGAACTTCAGTAAGACAACTTGGTGGCGGTGTGCATATCTCTCTTTCTAACCCACATGCATCAAATACCAGATTGTTTCCACATATTGAGCAATCCTCTCATGGTCAAATAGACTGTGCGCGTGCAACAGAGAAAAGCACTGGATGCAATGCTACACATTTACCTCCGCACTCTGGTACTGCTTAATGACTAACCAACTAAACTAACTGAATAAAACCAGGGATTTGGCATTTGTTTTCTGCCGTTAGAAGTTCCATCATTAGCTACATCCCTCCGCCTCCTCACCCTCTTCTGTGACTCTCTTGACCAGCATGTTGAGCTGATCTACGAACACCTTCTTCTCACAGTTCATCATCCTGGTGAAGCACTTCTTCAGCACCTGGCTCGTATGAACCGCATCTCCCATGCTGCACAGCAGCTCGCCTGCTGCCTCGTTGCCCACCAGAGCATGGAACTCTGGGACAGCTGATGGACGCACAAGCGCGCACACACACACACACACACACACACACACACACACACACACACACACACACACACACACACACACACACACACACACACACACACACACACACACACACACACACACACACACACACACTTCGATTATGATTATCATGTCAGCGATTCAATTCGATTCGATATCTCGATGCATCATGATGCGTCAAATACATTTTTCTATTAAAGCCATGTAGGATATTTAATTCATAGCTTTTCAAGCTTCAAAAACAAAACATTCTGCAGTGCTCTAATACTAAATAAATTGGATACATAAAACTACAGCACTGAGCACATGGCACTTCCTGAAAGGGCAAAACATAACAGAATATGTAAACAGAAAGGTTGTTAGGCCTACATTAAATTGTAAACAGAAATAATCGATTATGATCCTGCCGATTATCGATGCAGCATTGTCCATGTCCCCGATTCGATGCATCGATTATTTGATTAATTTCAACACCATAAAACAGCATCGTTTCCCCAGTAACTACCTGTAAAACTCACATTTAAGAAATCCCAGGATCTCCTCCACTGGTCTGAAGCCACAGAGGCCCTGAAAGCGGGTGAGAGCAATGGCCATCTCCGGCTTGTGGTTGTTGTCTGGATAGTGCTCCGGAAACTGAGCATGGAGACGAGCAGCTAACTCCTGACCAAATGACAGAAAAGGAAGAGGGTTACTGAAAAAGGGAAGAGAGGGAAGAAAGCGTGTAGGCTAAACTCTATTCCGTTCATACACAAAGCCAATGGTTATACTGTTCAAACCAACTGGCCAAATACACTATACGGAAAATATTAGCATGCCATTCATGTATGGAGTTATATTCCTATCTTTAATCAAGAGCGCATTCTTTCAATTTGAGAGCATTTCTCACTGATATTACGTTCAGATTTTGTAATAATTTCCCTCAAAACCTTGCTCTCACACTCAAATAGTCACTGCTCGCTTGGATTTGCTCTGCTTGTGCTCAAAGTTTGTGCTTCGGCTTTGATTTTCTCTGCTTGTGCTCAAAGTTGTGCGGGCTGCTGGATTTGCTCTGCTTGCACTCAAACTTTCTGCTTGGACTCAGATATGTTGTTGTTTGGACAGATTTCCTGCTCTCAGCTTTGAACCTTCTCCCGGCACTCAGGCTGATTCTGCTCACTTGCAAAGTTTCTGCTCTCGGATTTCTCCTGCGCCTTGGATTTTTGTGTGTTATAACCCTATCAAAAGTCAACAACCAATAGAATGCCAGCTGTAGTGTTGACCAATGAAATGATCCCAACCCCGCGTTAGGGTGCGCGCTCACTTTACTTTAGAACGTCTGTTGAGGGCGGCTGCACTGTAACCTGACTGTAATCAAGTTTATATATCCCCGCCGCGTTTATAGCTTTATTATAAGTATATGTCAACAATGTGCACAGAATGGTCGACGCACTTTCACCTGCACCCGGCAGCGAAACGGGAGAAAGCTTTGAAGTGGGACGTATGAAGTTATGTCCACAACTACGAAGGTGAGTAACATAACTTAAGCACCTAGCTAGCTAGCTAGCATATGGCCTAGCTTGATGTCCAGAAACAAATAGAGGTGGTTTAATGTACCTAAACAATGATCAATGATTACCAAATTTCTCTCTCATATTGCTCCTCATAACCACTGAAAACTGTCAAAGAAATCTAACCCAAAGTCCAATTATTATGGACGTTATGTGACTGATAACTGATTGATATCTGATTGATCATTGTTTAGGTACATTAAGTTACCACGCGCTTTTTCACGTTAACGCGTTAGAATGTCCCGCTGCTGTTGAGGGAAACTGTAGTCTATAACTTCCTGACGAATTGATCGTCCCATTTTTGTCCCCTTTACATAATAAATATGGCTATGAAATGGAACATGAAATACATAAATGAGGCAATACATATATAGGCATTAGTCATTATAGTTCAATAGCCTAAATACATATGTTTTACTTATATTTATTTCCGGGGACTTTTATTTATTCCGTCTATTTATATGCACGTTATATTCAAAGGAAGTTTAGTTATCTCACAGGCTCAGACTAAAAGCAGCAGCAAGCCTGCCTGACATCAGTGCATAGCATATCACTGCAAAGTAAATAAAATATGAATAACATGAAGCGCGGTAGATTCCCAAGGTCAGCTAGAGCGGGTAACGCAGCTCTGCAGACGGACCAGAGTCAGTCAGCACCGGAACCAACCGCGGGACCAAGCTCACAGGGCTGGTAGCTAGCTGCTAGCTAGCTGCAGCAGCTAATATTAGAATATTAGACCCAGCACCCGAGGTCTGATCCCCATGATTTAAAACGAAAATCAAATAACCATTTGTTTTTAATACCTGTTTATGAAATGAAAATCAAATGAACGAAAAAGTACACGGACCCAGTCTGTTAAGTACAATTTCACCACTAATAAAACAGATCTAGAGATGATATGCTTTATTTGCAACTTAAATGTAATTTTTTAATTAATACAAAGCAAACTGAGCAGAAAGAACAAGTATTTTGTTGGTTTGTTTCTCTTCTTCCAGGTGTGACTTAAGTACCGTTGAGCTGCATCACAGCTGCACTATGTGCATGGACCTGTGCCAGTCAGCACATCACTCACCTGTGTGCAGAGGACAGGCAGCAGTAGCAAAAACCAAGAAGGTTGGCAAGTCTGATAATAATGCAATTGTAAAAATAATAATAATATAATAGTAAAATCATGTTACATACACTTATGTTTCTTGCTTAAATTCACAGGGTGCACAACCAGGCCTGGGAGAGGAAAAATTACTGATGTCCACAAAACCAAATCAGAGAAGGTAAGGTAAGATAGTAATGATGTTAAAGCCGAGCTATACACCAATAAAATTTTTATGTCTATGAATCTGTCTTTAATAGGAGCATACTATACAAAGACAACAGTGGAGAGTTCCTGGATCGGTCTGTCCTCAAAGTGCCAGAGATCTACAAGGACTTCCACCCTTTTCTGCACCATCAGCTGATAATCAAAGTGATAAAAGAGAGAAAATTATTGTTTTCTCTGTTGACATGAATAGGTGCCTGTAATGTCTGTCCATATATTCAATCAATTCAATAAATGTTGATAAGTATCACTGCTATTTCTTAAATCATTGTAGTTTTCAGAGCAATAAGATACAGATGATTAAAACCATGTTCACATTTGCAACAAATTAAAACCCTGATCAAGGCAAATTGTTTTTCATGTTCCATAACATTTATAAAAAAAAAACAGTACAATTAAATTTACCAGAGCTGACACTTGGTAAATAGCTTTAATTTACCTTGTCAAAACAATGAGTAATTCATAACAAATTGCACAATATTTGACACAAAACCTTAAAAGTGTATGGTTCATACTACGGTGAAGCAGTACAATGTGCCTATAGGATTTACTGTAGCAGGAACATTGATATTGGCAAACAGATGACCCAGGTTCAGGTGAGTTTGTGAGCAGGGTTATGAATAAAGATAAGATAGGCCTAGTGTTCACAAGAGGGATGATTCAGGTATGGCAACACAAATTAAGAATAATTCAATTAAATAGGAGGTATGTACAACTAGTAGAAGATAAATTAACTATACAAGAGCAATTAAGGTAAAGTTTTGAGGTGGCAAGCTAAAGTATAGTCAATAGCATGGAGTCAAGTCAACAGTGTACACCAGAATAATATATACTGTGATTAAGTAATGATACTTACTGTTGTCTGTACTAATATAACACAAAAAAATAATACAGTGTTTGATGCAGTATGGAGAACAACCAAGTCCCATATGAACCCAAGAGACTTTAAGTGCAGCTGTTGATGATGTTCACTACAAACAAAACTTGCAGATGGTTGTAGTCTGTAGCCAGTCATACAGTAGGTAGATCTGGAGCAGATGGTTGTAGTCTGTAGCAAGCCGTACAGTAGGTAGATCAGGAGCAGATGGTTGTAGTCTGTAGCCAGCCATACAGCAGGTAGATCTGGAGTAGCAGGGTGAATTCTAGCTATCATGGGTTGGTGATATGACACACAGATCAACAGGGTCAAACCCTCAGCCCCACCTGGATGAAAAGAAAGTAAAACAAAATACTTGTTTTTTCAGTTCAGTTTGCTTTGTATCAATTAAACAAATAACTGCTATTTAAGGAGCAAATAAGAAACCATATCATTTCTAGATCTGTTTTTATTATAGTGATAAAATTGAACTTAACATTACGTTTTATACAGATTGCTATGAATCTATTTTCAAACTAATGTTATATGAAGGAATGAAGACTAAATTCTGATGAACAACAAACAACAGTGATGCAAAAACTGACACAAACAATCCAGTTTCTTGTGTTCTTTCAGTTATATTACAGTTTATGTTTTACTACTGGCTCTAACATGAAATTAGCCAAATCCCAGGAACATGGTTAACCAAACGAGGAAAAAATACAAAGTAGGGTCATCACATATACACACACTGTCCGGCCATATGTCGTTCCAATCTAGCTAGCTATACAATAAAGAACATATATTTGTTTCTGGACATCAAGCTAGGCTATATGCTAGCGCCATATGCTAGCTAGCTAGCTAGGGCTAAGGTTATGTTACTCACCCTTACTCAGTATAGCTCGGCCCCACTTCAAAGCTTTCTCCCGGTTCTGACGGGTGCAGGTGAAAGCGCCGACCATTCTGTGCACATATTTTGACATATACTTATAATAAAGCTATAAACGGGCGCGGGATATATAAACTTGGTTACAGTCAGGTTACAGTGCAGCCGCCCTCAACAACGTTCTACAAAGTAAAGCGACGACCCTCAACGGGGTGGGATCATTTCATTGGTCAACACTACAGCTGGCATTCTATTGGTTGTTGACTTTTGATAGGGTTATTACACACAAAAAATCCAAGCGCCGGAGGAGAAATGCGGAGCAGAAACTTCGCAAGTGAGCAGAATCAGCCTGAGTGCGAGGAGAAGGTTCAAAGCTGAGAGCAGGAAATCTGTCCAAACAACAACATATCTGAGTCCAAGTAGAAAGTTTGAGCACAAGCAGAGCAAATCCAAGCGCGAAAGCAAACTTTGAGCACAAGCAGAGCAAATCCAAGTGCGAGCAGTGACTATTTGAGTGTGAGAGCAAGGTTTTGAGGGAAATTATTTCCAAAATCTGAACGTAATATCAGTGAGAAATGATCTCAAATTGAAAGAATGCGCTCTTGATTAAAGATAGGAATATAACTCCATATTCATGGTTCATTCTTAAACTACAGTATTTAAATCATGTTCAATACAGTATTTCCATACGTAGATTTGTGCATAGCACTCTCATAACAATACTGATTAAATTTGCCTTCAACTACTTTCAGTGTCCTTAGTTCCAAAAAGACATTTCAAGAGACCACAACATAAAGAGTTTAAGCTTTGAACTGAACCAACTAACTACTGGTTGAACAGTGGATTTTGTTTAATGGGAAAGAACCTCTCATTTTAAGCAACTATACGAAATAATACAAAGATACTTTGACAGTTCAAATTACATTGCAAATCAAATAGGTATTAGCTTCCCCAATCACTCAGCCCTCTTCTCTTAAAAAAGGCAACATGTCTTAAGAGTAGTCCAACGATTAAAATCGATGCAGCAGAACCAGAAATATCATTGTTTTCATTTCATTTTATGAAAACGTGGGGGCTACAAAATACCCATAATCCACCTCGACCACCGATAGTTAATTCTGAGATTTGGACGTGCTGATTCTTGAGTGGTGAAGTTTATCACAATTAATGATTTCTGGTTCATATTTGAATCGGCTGTAGTCAAACGCAAAAAACAGTGCACTGTTTTAATCCATGCTAAATAATTTCCCAATTCTGAATATTGAGCCATTTTACGCATTTACGTTTGTGTACTCACTCTGTTGGGGTGGGCCTGTATGGACAATGCTGTGTTGACAGAAAGGACTTTGAAGAGGAAGGGCAGCTGGCCCGGGGGGGGGGGGGGCTTGGGGGGGGGGGGGGGGGGGGGGGGGGGGGGGGGGGCCCGGGGGGGGGGGGGGGGGGGGGGGGGGGGGGGGTTTTTTTGGGGGGGGCCCCTTTTGGGTGGGCACCCATCCACAGCTGGAAGAGATAGCATTTTCAAGTTAGTGTGTTGAGGCAGTAGACCCAAGGTTACAGAAATAAGTTTGTGACTGGAAAGTTGATGGGTGAAAATCCTGATCTAACTGGAAAAATATAAATTGGACAGTGAATGTGAAATTTAACGAGTGCTTAATCCTGATTATAACTAATATATATAACTAATATACTGTAAGTAGTAAGTATAACTAATCCCAGAATAAATAAAATGGTTAGAGAAATTTTGATTTACATACTTTCTCTCTTGTTATTATTAAACTGTTGCATAGAATAATATTATACTGAATACTCTAAACAAGATAACTGGAGCCATTGCTTGTCCTTGTCTAAAGCACGGGGTGTTCCTGAGGGCATACATGCCCTCTCAGACCAGACAGGGGAGACGTCATCGACTCTGACAAGATAACAATTGACGACATCTACTATGTATCATGATTTATTACATTTATTATAAAAAGCAGCTGTAGAGAGCTTTTCGTTAGGTCACTTCTGTACTCATGCTGTGAGTACTGTAACTGCCTCCTTGTTGGGTTCTCAAGTAAAATGAACTTTAATATTTCTTCAGTGGTCTCTATTCTCGATAATATAATTATTCTATTTTTTTATTTTATTTTTTTTAAACATGGCAGTTCTGTTACTTCCCTCTTTTATCCTCGGTTAACAAGGTTCCTAAGGGAGTCCCAATTATCCCCAGGCCCGCTGAGAGAAAGGCCTGGTGTTTTACATTTACATTAAATCAATGTATTTAAAGGATATGAATGTATCTCAGTGAGTGTAATTCACTCTGTGTTAGTGCTACACTAATGCCTTAAATGTAAATGAAGGAAACGGTCTCTCAAGCACACACACTTTTTGACTGCATCAGTGAGGCTCAAACCTGTAGCCTTTCTAACAACAGATTGTCATTGATTCTCTTTTTTTTTTTAATTCCCACAGATTACTTGTTTTTTTAAATCATGTTCTATTGTATTAACATATTGCTGCTTTTTAAATAAACCCTGTCATGTTGCATAACAATGCACACACGGTTTAAACTTGTTATCACTGCTCGGTTATGTCCATTCCCTGGATGCAAAACAAATCTAATCAATAAAAACACTGGAATGCAACTGAATAAATGTATAGACAAACAGGCATCATGCTAATTTCACAACTAACATTTATGGTAATAATAGGGATTCAACATAATAGGGATAAAACTGTTAGCCTAACATGTTGCAGACTCATAAATCAGATACTGTAATGCAGGATTAGACATCCATACCGCCCTCTGACTATAAGCATGAACTATTATATAACCAACCATGGCATGTGACATGTGGCTTACTCTACGTGAAAATGTCACCACTGCCATAACCTGAACTAATGACCTTTATGACAAACCTTGCAGAGCTGTTGTAGCTAAATAAAGAAAGACTTGTGAAAGGCATGGAGAGAACAAGGCTCTTTGCCAACACGCTGCACAATAACACAACATTTTAAACTCTGTAAATGATACCAGTTTCACACGGCTCATCTGATTTGTCCTATTTGGAAGGAGTGATGGAAGGAAAAGATGCTGACAATGGGTGTTACCATCTCCACACAAGTGTAGTTATCCTAACAAGCTACACTAAATGTCTAATGGGGATCCTTTAATTTTAATTTCAAATAATTTTTGGGGAATTATATTGCAACCTGCAATTTGTAGTCAAAACATGTTCATGCATTTTATATATCTGTATGTTTGCCAGTCATCTTAAACAGATACAAATACACCACTATCAGAGGGTCTTGCTGAAGGACCAGTCTAGTGATTTGAACCAGTACCTTTCCCAGTAATGACCTTACCTCTGCATAGGGCTTGCCATCCGCTACAACAGCTACTGGATCTCCACCAACCACGAGTTTGGCCACTTCACTATCCAGCCCGACCTTCCCCCACGCATAATTTTGCACGGCACAGGTCAGAGGAAACACTGAGGAGAGACCAAATTTAGTGTGGCAATTCTTAAAACAAAAAGTGAATACAGAACTGAATGGAGTATAATCAAGGGGCCTTTAATCCCTTTTAAACTTTGCAGGTGTAGGTCTACATCATTTGTACCTGAGTCTGTGTGTCTATCACTGATTGTCTAACTACCTATTACATTATCACACTGTTACCCCATGTAAGTAGGAGACAGGAGAAAGCAGGTATTCCAAAGCACACAGTTTGGAATAAAGTCTGCTAAAGCTGCTCAGAGCAGCTGCGAAGTTTACTTAGGCGTGGCATATGTTGACAGGGAGAAATAATCGCGTACAGCCTGCCTTATATGTACCCTCACTACAAAACAGCAAAACAGGGGAAACGGATTCCGCCGGGGATTCATTATTTGCCAGCTGACGATGCAAAGTCCATTGACAGAAACGCACACAGTAAAGCAGGTTCACATTTGCGAGGCTGCACTAGTCTGTTCCCCGGTTTGTATAAAATGTAGCTATACCTTGCGTATGGCTGTAACGTTTTGCATATGATATGTCGTCAAACGGCCTATCTACATGTTATTTCACTGGGGCGCTAACAGTGCTGCTCTAAACACTAACGTTGAACAAAACGCCGGCTGAAATATTGATGTGGATGCTAAACAACGAGCTTTTTGGTTCAACCTCATCGTGCCAAAAACCTGTATCAGGTATCATGTAATATAAATAAAGCGTTGCACCATTAGCTAGCTAAATGTTTATCGACGGAACAGAGGATTTAAAACAGTTATGAAGGAGAAGAGCTCACTCACCTCTCACTTCCTCCATGGCTGCAACGTCGGCTGTCAGACCCGTTGGTGACGTCACGACTCGGCTCGCGACTTCGTAGATTTTTTTTTTTTTTTTTTTTTTCTCAGTTAATTTTATTATTAGGAAAATTCACAAAAAGGAATGGGCGGACTCCAAACCAAAGGTTGGACTTGTTTATTATGATCAAGAACTGCATTAATATGGCAACAATATAAGAGACCTTAAAAATAATAAGGCACTAAGACTAACTTTGTCTAATCTATGCTATTTAACTATTAGTATTTTTTTCATATTGCTCGCAAAAATCCTTAAAGCTGTACAGAAGCTTGATTTATTGGTATTTATATATTGCAAAGAAAAAATACATAATGTTTGATATTCTGATTATTATTTATGTATGCTGCGCATTTTTATATTTTGTTTATCTATTTATTTCATGTTAACTATTAACTTATGTTATCACTACTAAATCATATTATATAGTGGTATCATATTATATACGCCATGACTCTTGTAATTCTTTCTTTAATGGTCTTGTATAGTTTCTATTCTTTCTTTTTTAAACCATGTATTTATTGAAATGTTTGTACATTTTACAGACAAAAACAGTACAAGGCACATAACATAAAACAAAAAAAAGACCAAGGATCAAATGTAGGAGCTGTAGTATATATATATATATATATATATATATATATATATATATATATATATATATATATATATATATATATTCAATTCAATTCAATTCAATTCAATTTTATTTATAGTATCAAATCATAACAGAGTTATCTAGAGACACTTTACAGATAGAGTGGGTCTAGACCACACACTATAATTTACAAAGCCCCAACAATTACAGTAATTCCCTCAAGAGCAAGCATTAGCAGTAGCTATTGCGACAGTGGCGAGGAAAAACTCCCTTTTAGGAAGAAACCTCGGCAGACCCAGACTCTTGGTAGGTGGTGTCTGACGGGCCGGTTGGGGGTGTGATGAACAGTGGCAAAATAGTCACATTAAAGATAGTGGAACAGTGACTTTGAAGGTAGTCGTTGTAGTTCATGTTACAGCAGGACGTTGCGGGATGAAACGTGGCGCTGTAGAGCATGGGTGGATGCGGCGGACGCAGCAGAACGCGGCCGGGCGTTGCAGGGAATCGCAGAGCATGGCTCTGCGAAGAAGAAACATAAGGACTCCGGGGAGTAAACTCCCCAGAGATAGGTTAGTAACAAGCAGTTCTGGGACAGGATGCATACAAAAGGAAACAAATGAAAACATTGATGAGAGGCTGTATTGGTCTGCCTCCCTCTACTCTCACTATATTATTGATTATATGATCAATAAATCTGATGACTACGAAGAGAAGCAGGTGGGCCGGGTTAGGCGGACGCTGCAACTCCTCACTTCTTAACTATAAGCTTTATCAAAGAGGAGAGTTTTCAGTTTACTCTTAAATGAGGTGACGGTGTCTGCCCCCCAAGCCAGAGGGGAGCTCTGGTTCCCAGTCTACTTTTAGAGACTCTAGGTAGCTACCACAAGTACTCTGCATTCTGGGGCACAGTGCTCTAGTGGGACAATAAGGTACTAAGAGCTGTTCTAGATAGGATGGTGCTTGACCATATATATATATATATATATATATATATATATATATATAAAATGTTTTAGGTCCTCTAGCTGTATTTATGTCTGTCTTTGTGCTGCTGATGTAGCAACCAAATTGGCTCTGGGGATAAAATAGATAATTTTATTTTAATATTTATTCTTAGGAACATTTACTGTTGAAAATAGACCTCTGATGTAATGTTGTATTGAATGTTCTATAACGGTATTGTTATTATTATTATTAGTAGTAGTACTATTTTCTGTATTGGTTCACATTGTTGTTTGTACTGTGTTCAATAAAGAGAAAAAAAACAGCAAAACCATGTCTGTTCATATTAGCAGTTCACTAAAAGGGTTGCTCATGCAATTTAGTATTGCACTCATAATGAGTGGAGAGACTTGTGAGAGACAGATTTTAAAAAGAAGGTGAGAATCATTGCATCAAAGGTCGAGGTACCCTTACTCTTTAGTCCTATGAATCAATAGCTGTATCCTACACTTATGCAACTCAGTGCATCTTTCATTAGACCTGGTGATCGTTTTCTCAGACTTAAGAATGCTCTCACCAGAGCTAAACAAGACAAAATATAAATAAATAGTAATAATCTTCATGATGAGTAAACTGACCTTATTATCTGTAAAATTATGTGTAAATAAATATGTTTGGATATTCTTTTTTTTCAAATAAGCATCCAAGGGTTAATGTAAAAAAAATCTTCAATCGTGACCTTTGACAAAATACCAGTTCCTACTGTCGCTCTGCAAACTCATTATGAAGCAGTTCATTACAAGAACTAGGCTACATGGCGGTGGGATATTATTTAACATTTGTTGTAAAGACTCACGTTTTTTAAAGTAACATTTTAAAGAAGCATTTTACACTTAACCTAAATTGAAGTGGCAATCCTTAAGATTTCAGTCCTGGTTGATTTATAATTTGTAATTCAGTGAAAACAATGGAATTGTGCTGGGAATTTAGCAGTCTGGAGCATAGAAATAGAATATCATTCACTTAAAATAAAATATCATATTTCTATGGTCTGGAGTCTTTTTGTTGATACACAAGCTTCAAGACTTCAGAATTGAGTGCATAATAAAAAAATAAAAATGTAGCCCAAGTAGCCTATAGGCCTACAACGGGGAAAAACTGTACGTGTTTATTCCGGGAGATGTCATGCCAGACACCAGTTCATACTGCAAATATATAAATAGGCGGCAGGCCTATTGCAATACTTTCATCAGTGGGCCATAGGCTCAGTTACGATTGTGTTACCTCCTTTTGCAAAACATAGGGACATTTAGAATGCAGCTTTAACGTTACACTATATAACTGAAATCCATAGGTGGCGCGCTTTGCTTCGTGAACACTGTATGTGTGTCATACACGTCACTGTCCAACTGGCTGAGTGCGCCTGCGCTGTACTTTCATTCGAGGAAGTGGTAGAAGAGGCAACTCAAACGACGTAGAAGAGTTTGTTGCTTATTCCCTGTTCAGAGAGGACAAACCGGCCCGCAGCCTTTTCAAAATGTCGGGATTTGATAGCAACCCGTTCGCAGAGCCTGCCAACGACAACCCTTTCAATGTAAGTGTGTGTTTTTTAATTTGTAGGTGGAAGGCACAGTTGAGCCTTGGTGCTGACATATCATTCGTGAAAAGGTAGCCAGCACGTCAGGAAACTTGTTGGGTGGATGTCGGGGAGGGATCTAATTCTGCTCTCTTGAAAGCCATTTGACAAAGAAGGCATGATTGGCAGTCCTTCAACTAATCAGCGGTCCTTGTTAAAAAGAGGGCGGGGTATTCTTCGTGCTAGTTGCAGGAAGTTAAACTGTAGCCAGCTAGCAATGTGCTAAACCTTTTTTACACATTACAACTGTTACTATAGCTACATAGAAAGTAATTTGTATCATTGGTGTATTTTCATGATAGGTTGGATGTGATTTGATATTTTTTTGGAGTCCTGTATGTCACCTACATTACCCACAGACACTCAATTTCAAGCTAACTGTACCTCTGTTGGTGCTGCTGGTTTGCTCTTTGAAAATATTTTTTTAACCTACAGGATGTAGCCTAGAAGTCTATTCAGTCTATAAAAAGCTCTGTAACTTCATTGTCTTAATGTCCTAAAAATGTATTGAAACGGATGGCCTGCTGTGTTCAGTTAGTATTGTTAGCAATGTTTAGAAGTAGGCCATCTAACACTTGTTGCTTCCTGACCTACAAAGTGTTTCATTATGTAGATGAAAAATGTCAAATAATGTAATGTCTTTCTTATTTAGTATTTTGAAACGCAATGTTCCTTGGGATATATTTTCATGTATCCTCACATTAGGATGAAGGATGCATTCTAGACTTTCCAAATTTGAGACAAGTTAGATGCATTGTGTCAACATGGGCCTTTAAAGGGGCACTCAAGTGATTTTAATATTGCACGTTCATAAAGTTTGGGAACTTACGAGAAACGCAATAAAAAAATAATGGTTGTCATAGAAGCAGCAAAGTGCGACCTTTATTTTCTAATATATGTCAAACTTCAATAATGCTTGATTGTACTTTTACCGTAAAGTATGCTGTAAATACCGCTGCATCGTATGTTTGATAGACCTTTTCTGCCTGATAAATTCCAACTTATTTCAGCAAGATTTCTATATTAGCTATCTTTTGATAATTATCATCATTATTAATATTATTTGCACACTTACACACACAGGTTTAATCTTCTTGGCCTTGCTTTTTCCTAACACAAGACAACCTTGTCTGGTATATGTATTTTTTGTCAAGGATAATAGTTTTTTCTTTGTAGCTGTTAGCCTACTTTTCTGTAGTAGTCATGAAGCTGTATATTTACTCCATCTGTTTTTTCTTTTTATGTAGTACAAAGTAGCTGAAGTAAAATAAATCGGCAAGAAGAGAAACTCCCTCTCTATAACTGCTTAGATAGGAGTGTTAGAAGCATGACATTTTGGTCACAAGGACCTTCCTCAGAAATGTGGGAAGAGGTTGACATGCAACAGAAAAGGTGAACTCATTAATTACTATAGAGAGTGTATAATGTATGAGTTAGCCCGCTGAGCAACTCGCACAATCAGATTACAGTGCCTTTTGAAAACCGTACGTAAGATAAGATCGGATCTAGGTTATAGCATCACATTAGGTCTGTGTGCTATAATATTTCCTGTTTATATCTTTTAAACACACTTGCTGAATTCAATCATTTAAAATAAGGATTGCCTCATTTGTTAAGTACAAGATAAGATACGCCTTTGTTGTGTCCTATAGGAGAAATTCATCTTGGGCATTCGAGAGAAATGAAATGGCGACACATTGCGCATAAACACACAATAAACATACAGTTAACCTACATAGAAACCTAATCATACATTATCCCATCCAATGGTTCAATGAACATCTAATAAACCTCACATAATACCCCCCCCCACCTTTCCTGACAATCACAGAAGGACAGAAGAGAACCCACAACACATCCCCTCGTATTGCACTTAATGTTGATAATGATTGAACATTTCCTGTTAACTCAATAAGCCCAATTGCATAATACCATATCAAATATAACCTAGCATATATATATATATTATACGAGTACCAGTATTGCACTAGTACCCTATCAGGCATTGCACATCCTATAACCATAATGGTAAGTACCACAAATAGTATTTATTAGTATTAGTCACACATACATCACTGTAGCCAATATGTAGAGGAATTCAGCTTGTTGCAGAGACACATACAGTTTGCATGGTAAAACAAGAAGTGAATGGCTTAAGGGCAACCAGGCCTCACATACAGTGTAACAAATTTGATATTAAATTAATTATATCAGGCTAGGCTATATTTTACAATTAAGACTGATGGTTTCAGTTTTCATTACTTAACGCAGTCACTTTTACAGTAGTTTTGCAGTGTCACACTATTATATCAGGTGCACAATGGCTGTGACGTCAGTGGAGTCCAGTTTGTTTGCTGGGTGTGGAAGTGGCTGAATAAATAACCTTGTAGCAGCTGCATTATGTTGTCTATGCTGTAGTGTAGCAGTTTTCTATCAAGCTGTTGTATTATTCTTACAAGCCTGCAGTCTGCGGTGACATTAAAACAGTTAATATGCTGCCATCTTTTGAAAGAATTTCAGGAGGGCAACATTGAAAAGTAATTGAAAATGTGTACCTTTGTGACCTTAAAGTGCCCCCCCCCCCCCGTCATCTACAGCGTGGTTTTATGACCATGTACTTCTAAAAATAGTTGGCTCTGTAAGTCTATTTGGTAGCAATCTCTAAGTGCAGTTATGAAATGGGTACAACAGCCACACCTAGGCAATCAATGGTTATCACAGCAAGTCCTGTTCGCTGCTACAGAGACTTATCAGTCAAGACTCTCATGCTGATTTCATCACAAATTTACTTTAACACTGTTTTAGGTTAGAATTAGTAACATTTTCAGACATGACCAATATAGAACTTTACATCATTATCAATGGAGAGGTGTTTTTCTGTGCGTCTCCACACCTCCTTTGCTGTTATTTTCAACATGGCGGCGTCTTGTTTTGGCTTGTCCTGACTTATAGTGCGTTCCATTTGTACTTGGAACTCGGATTTTCTGAGATCAGAGTCGGAAACGTGCCCCCTGAGCATCAACAGTTGTGAAAGCTGTAGTAACACAGTTATTATCACTTCTGTGTTATTTGTGTCTCACACATTCCTGTCCAACTTCTATCTGTGGACATGTTACGCTGTTTGTACGCACAAAAAAACAGCATAATGCGTTGTTATAAACTGGCATTGCTAACAATGGCTAACCTGGCTAGAGCTAATGAAAACAATGAAAATCCGACTTGTAAATGGAACGCATTCAACTCGGCTGTGACGTCATTCCCAGCTTCGTCTTCCGAGTTCCGAGGTAAATGGAAAGCACTACGAGTACTTATTTCAGAGAGGCTTGGTTGTTGTCATCAATTTGGTTTGAAAGATTTTTTCATTCATTGCTGTCTGTGCTGTGTCATCGCAAGACGCAAGCAGTCTTTCGCCAGTCGCAGCAGATATATTTTCCAGCTGTCACACTGTGGTGTTATAAACCCATTTTGCATAATAGGCTGTTTTGAATATCACCACAGGCTGTGATCACCAACATTTTTTTTTTACTTATCTCAAGTCGGCAGTTAATAAATAGAATACAAGGATGTGATTAGTTGTATTTTTGAACAGCTTTTTGAGCCACATTTATTCTCCAGAATGCTCCCTCTAAAAGTGTTAAGGGATGAAACTGCTCAGGCATCCCTCTGTTTCCTGCTGGGAATGTCTACAGGTGTGTCATGAGTAGATAAGCAATAGTGAGTAACGTCACTCTTTTAATCACATGTCCAGTGAGTGACGTGTTTGGTTATCATGTGAGATTCATGTTCTGTCTACTCGTACTGATTCTAAAAATGGTTCAGACTGTTGTTAGTTTAGCTGTGCTTTAGTTTAACTGTATATCAATCTCACAAAAGTCCTACAATACCCACAATCCATTCTGCGGCCTTTCCTATTAAAACAACTGATGACAGATCAAGTAACAGATGTTATCTGGGCTATGGCGGAAACTAACAGTTCTTTTCATTACTGATTAATCCGCAGATTATTTTCTCCATGAATCGTTTAGTCTATGAAATATTAGAAAATATTGAAAAAATCAGGCTAATTTTCCACAGCCCAAGGTAAAATATTAAAAATTTAAGTTTTATTCCAAACATGTCACAACCTAAAGGTATTCAGTTTACTATCAGATATGTAAAACAGACAGCAAATGTTTTGAAATTATACTTAAAAATGACTAAAACGATTAATTTATTATCAAAATAGTTGCAGATTAATTTTCTCTCGATTGACTTATTGATTAATCAGTCACAGCTCTAATCTGGGCACTGTAATGTAATAGTAATTAAAAATGCTCCACTGTAAATATGCAGATAAGTGTAAGATGTATCAGTTGTTCATGAAGGAAAACGGTCGTTACATTTCTTGGATATCATGGGATCTTTATATGTATTCCAGAATATGGCTTATAGCAGGGCTGGACTCCAGATCTTCAAACTGCACCGATCCCTTGTTAACCAAACGGCATAGTAACAGAAACGTCCCAACAAACTGTTGTTTTTATTATCAATTAATCTATTGGTTGTTTTCTCAATTAATCAATTCATTGTTCAGTCTTTAAATGGCAGAAAATAGTGAATATTATATATAATAATAATAATAATAATAATAATAATAATAATAATAATAATAATAAAAATAAAATATTCAGTTTACAATGATATAAAATTGAAAAAAGCAGAAAATCCATTTGTATCCAGATCATTTTTGGTAGTTTTTCTTAAAACTTGTCTTGGACTATTTATTTACTTGTTCAACTGGCATATAGTGTTAGAAATCTAGGTTGTTAGGTCACAGGAGTGCTTTGATTTAGTCAAGGAATGTCTTGGAAAATTCATGGAATTCATGAGGGCCAAAGTCTTGCAGAATCTGCTTTTGTCAGACTCAGGGCCGTGCGCCGGGCGCATGGTTCATAAGGGTTGTACTTAGTGTCTTCATTAAGTCATAGGTGTGTTTTGGGCGTAACATGCAATACACCAACCAGAGAGTCATCTCACATTGGCGCATTGCTATTATGATGGCGGATTTGCAACATAATATTTTTATTTGTAATCTTTTGCAAGTTTGTGTGTGTGTGTGTGTGTGTGTGTGTGTGTGTGTGTGTGTGAGACAAGCATAGTGTGCTCTCGCTCTGCACAAGCCTAGGCGCATTTTACTAATGCGCTGTTAAAATAACAATGAAATGCTGCTCTATTGACTTTAGACCAGATTTTTGTTGGTCAATGGCGTGATCACTTCCCGCTGCCTCAAGATAGCAATACGCCAAAAATTCACCTGAACACACCTCCCTGTAAGACCAGCACACCCATGGGCGCAAAGATGGGTGCAGGTGCATTTGCTATTTAAACGACGTGGGCGCTGGATGGGAAATTGACAACTGCGTCCGTCTTAAACTAACTTAAACTGGCCCTCAAACTCGTCAGGTGCGGCAGACCGGCCTCTCATATCAGTTAGAAACAACTGAATTAATCGTCACGTTGTTGATCATACACTAGATTTAATTCATGTTTACCATACCTGTAAAGAAACGGTTCTTTCCAGGTAGTGCTTCATCAGGACCTGAGAGGTTATTGCAACAGCTGGATGTTATTGTACTTGATTTTATGACTTGGTCAATGCATGGTACCAGATTTCATAGTCTGGGCTGATATTGTTTTTAGGTTTACCATCAGTCTTTCAGGAAATGAAAGTTTCTAAGGAAGAGTTCTTCTGAAGATCAGATAAACAGCAGTAAATATTTGCGAAGGTGAAATGTCAAGACTGGAGGTTAGAGTTCATTTGAACAAACTGAAAGGTGTAGCTAAAGAGTTTTGTATCCGCTTAAATGCCAAGAAGTGCAGTTCTTTAACTGCAGTGATCTGCTGCTGACCACTCCCACTGTCCTGTACTTGGAAGGTCCCAAACTTAATCACAATGACCCCCAATATGCAGTTTAGCTAAGCTTTTTTTTGTGCTAGCGTCTTTGAACTAGACAATCAGCAAAGTATAACAGAAGTCAAGCAAGTAAAATTATTAGAATTCATTTTGTTGATCAGGTTTATTTGTATAATTTTAAGGGTGGGAAATGGGTGATTCTTTTCCCCAGAATCGATATTTTTTATTAATTTTATTCCCAATGATTCACCTAAATATGTTCTATTCATACCAAGGTTAACGAAAATGAACAAAATAAAGAAAACTGGGTGGGGAAAAAACATTGTCGTTAACTGAAGTAAAAATAAAAACGAGGCATTACAAAAAAACGATAACTAACTAAAACTGTGAACCCAGAAATTCCGACATTCCATGTCAAATTGAACACAACATAGTCCATGCCCCTCGCCTGGCATCATGGCGTAAAGTATATTTGAGAAGCGCACACAAGGAGGCTAAAACCTAGTTTACATTAACAAGGTAAAGGAGAACGCAAAGCCCCCTTTCCCCGAAACAGAAGCTAATCCCGGTACAGCGCATGGATTTATGGGTACAGGGGCCAGGCAGCATGACGGAGACAACCGTAGGACAGAGAACACTACAGGAGGGCTTTCACCCGCGACCCGATAGCTGCTGGTTAGTAAATACGCAGGAACACCATGAGCATGAGGACGCGTGGGTTAATATGTGTATTGATACGGGGATGTCTACACAACTGTGTGAGTCGATTTGACTTCAAAAAGTTCGCCACTTTACTCGAACCAAAGTTCAAAACACCTGTTCATGTCTGTCTTCTTTAGTCTATTGACTATTTAGTTTTTTTCCTGGCACACGTTACTTACACATTTTGCACTTACTGTGGCGTCTTGTGTAGACTGTTTACATATTTGTGCTCATCATATGTACATTTTATGTACTGGTGTTATTATTGACTACATTGTGAATACATATTTTTAAAACTGTATGATGTTTTTGTTGAGTTATTACACAAAACATTTTCTGACCTTTTTGAATCTTGTCCCTGACATATAACCCATATTACAAAAAAGACTAAAACTAATAAAAACTAAAGTAAAAGTACCGTAAGCATTTTCTAAAAACTAAACAAAACTAGCAAACCGCTTTAAAAACTAAATAAAACTAAACTGAATTTGAAAACAAAAATTCTAAACGAAATAAAAATAAAAACAAACGAAAAATGAAGAACTATAAAACCTTGGTTTTAACGGTACCACCGACGGCGACTACATCATATCCGTTTCCAGCAAAACAGACCGAAAGCAGAAAAAAACATGTTATGTTCTTCTTTACAAATGAAACAAATGTCAGAATGACTGACATGTGATGTGCATTCTTTTTTTAGAAAACAATTAGTTTTTAGAAATGTCTCATGATATATTGACTCTAGAAGTGTATTATTTAACTTTTGTTTTTGTTAAACATGGAAAAGAAAATCACAATACTCAACACTATCGAACTGCAATACTTCTAGAATCGGAAATTAATTGAAAATCGGAACACAAATCGAATAGGCACCCTTATCTCGTGAAAGAATCGAATCGGGACAAAAGCATGTCGTCCCAGCCCTAATATATTTGGTGATGAACTGACTGATGAAGAGTGACACGTGTTTGTTGTGTTCCAGGACCCTTCGGTCACACAAGTGACCACCTCCAACATAGAGCCAGTGGACCAGTACAACCCTTTCCCTGCCCATCCCACAGTAAGACCTCTAAAACGTGTCCTCCTTATCTCCTTGTTCCCCCCCCCCCGCTATTTTTTCTTATACTTTTTAATCTATATTTTGTTACCCTCTTTATTTCACCCCGTCGTTGTCTTTTATTTTTTCTCCTCTTTTTTTGATCTTGCAGCCATCCCCTACTTGCTGTTTTGCCTGTATGTTTTGGTCTTGTACTCATTTTCCTTTTTAATCTCCTCCTCTTCTTTTTCTTGTCCTTCCCATCCTCCTGTTTGCATTTACTCTCCTTCACTTTTAATTTCCTTGTTCTGTCATTTTCCTGTTTTGTCTTGGTCTTGTTGTCTCATCCTTGTACATCTCCTCACAATCATGTCATTTGTTTGCCTATTATTGTTTTTCAGGACAACCTAGCTTCTCATACCACTCCAGCCTCCACCGCTCCCTACCAGCCTGCTGTGTTACAGCCGTCTACAGAGCCCAGTCCGCAGGTGAGTCACACATTGCTGGAGACTGCATACTCTCTCTCTCTGCCAAACCCTCCACTTACTGTACCTGCTGCAGTTGAAAAATACTGCTCTGAAGTAGATTTGCAGGATGCTACTTCCCTGGGTTCTCTTCCTATTTTGTGTGTCATATAATGTATATTGCAGCTATGTTAATGTTCACACAGTTGGTGCAGCTGTATGCCTCAGTTTTCCACAAAATAAAGGTGGTACAGAACATGATTTAAAGGTGGAATCTGCGGTTCTGGAGAAAGACGGTTGATATTTGAACTCAACACCCAAACCAATACACCCCTCCTGTCAGCGCACCTTCAGAACGTTAGCATGTGCCAGATTAACCGGCCCTCTCGCTCCCACTGACTTTCTCTTCTTCATACATCCATGGCCTTTACCTTGTCTCGTTCATAACACGAATGAAATAGTTGTGTGGCTTGGCCCGAGCCACTTTGTTTGTTTCCCTTTCACGGAGCCAGGGCTGTGTGTAAACGGCGCACACACAGAACAAACAGCTAGCGGACCGTCAGGAGATATTCACTGATTTTGACAAAAGATGTGTTGGATTGGAATTGCAGACTCTACCTTTAACACACAAGAATGCATAGTGGACATAGAGAGGATTGTACAAGGTCACAAAACAAACAGAACGCAGCCCTAGTAGCCACTATTGACCGATCCAGTACCGTTTCCTACTTACTCCGGATTTTGCTAAAAATGACCGTAAAGATATCTTGAATCTGAGAGACTTTGAAGTAAACAATACTAACGGGTCTTATGGGGGCTCTACAATCAAACATCCAAACATTTACATCAAATGAAATATTTGAGATGCTACCAAATCAACTTTTGTCAAACTTAGTGGATGATGCATCTTGGTGCTGTCTTTTAAGCCTGTTGTTAAACAATGACACAGATCATGAATCATTTAAAGTCAGACATTACTCTCTAAAAGGCTAAACAGACAAACCACATCTTGTTTTTAAGACCCCTGGAGAGACAGTGTATGCTATTTGGCTCAAGGCACAACTGCATTATTAATAAATGTCATGTTTACTCAGTAGTTGTTTACGTAGACATAAGAATAGAGAGCGCAACAACATCTGATATACAGCATAGAATCAGCATGAATGTTACTTTTAGCCAACAGTTTGCTCATTTTTAGACACAAGGCTGTAATATCTATAATAACAGGATGTGACTAAGAGCTAACCATCCATTCTGCCTCCCAGTACTGTCTCATCAGATAGCAAGTGTTACTTGACGTTGTTTGGTATCTACACAAACATGTACTCAATTTACACAATATTATAATGAGCCTCCTTGTTCCACTGTAATCTTATAAATATTCATGAACAGCACTACAGATGACACCTGTCTCCTTCCTTTTTCTGCCAAGTCAGACATCCGATATGAGGATCATAAATATGTATTTTTGGTTTTGCATACAGCATGATGGCCTTTTAAAAATACATGTATGCCTTTGTAAACACCGAATGGCTGTTGAAGTCTACATGCAGCTTGAGAATTAATTTACAGTGGCTCGCGTCTTCCATAGATGTAAATATGTAAAATATAATTATGTGTAGTGAATCAGTTTGTATCCGTCCAGTTGTATCTCTACCATTTGTACGTAATGTGAAACTCCTGAGAGTTGCGGATGTGTCTCTGCACTAAATGTCAGCATAATAAATTCCTTTACATTCAATGCGTTTGTTGAGTAAAGTGTTTCTGACGCCGCTTCTTCTTCTTCAGGCGACTGCTGCTGCAGCTCAGGCCAATCTGCTGAGGCAGCAGGAAGAGCTGGAGAGAAAAGCTGCCGAGCTGGACCGCAGAGAGCAGGAGATACAGAGCAGAGGCCCCACAGGTCATTAACCTCTCCTCTCCTCCCTCCTCTCCTCTCCTCCTCTCCAGTGCTGCATAGCGTGTTAGTCCAGAGCCAGTGCTGTCTATATGTACATACGCATGCTGTAAATTATCGCACTGCTGCAATGGCTGCTGCAAAGTAAACTGTTTTTAACATGCAGCATGGGAAATCTACCAGCTGTGTTTGTCTGCATACTTACTTATGTTATTGCTGTTCTGTTTAGTGTAGTATTATTTCTCTCTCTTTCTCTCTATAATATTATATAAAGATATATAGAAGATTTTGAATGTATGAATAATCAGGAGACAAGAAAATGACCTCCACACACTTGATATGTGAATTTTATTATTTATTTGTATCTGATCTGAATGTGTCAATATTTAAATAAAATCCCCACAGATAGAGACAAGCTGTTCCTTGCTAACAGGATCGATGTTGTCTCTTGTCTTGACAGGTAAAGAGAACAACTGGCCTCCACTTCCCAAGAGCTTCCCAATTAAACCATGTTTCTATCAGGACTTCTCAGAAGAAATCCCCCCAGAGTCCCAGAGAGTCTGCAAGATGATATACTATCTCTGGATGTGTAAGTACATTCAAATGAGTGTGCACCATGGCAGACATGTAAGCAGCAATTCTATGTGTTGTATACTTTTATATGTATGGGCATGTTTACCTTTTTGTAGACAGAAAATGGCACAAAACCTGAGATATCTCACTATGCAGCATTTAAAAACTTTAATGTGTTTTAATCCTCTGAAATTTTTTAAAACCAAAACATATAATTTCTTTCAGTAACCAGGGCTGGTGTACACATGAATTATGATCATGGATGTCATTCAGTAATAACAGTGCTGCTGTAAAAATGCCAACATAAACACTCTGCATGCAGATCATACTGTCACCTGCTGGTGATGTGGAGCATTTAACATCTAAAGCTTGATTTATGGATTTGTGCAGAGGTGTGTGTGTGTGTGTGTGTGTGTGTGTGTGTGTGTGTGTGTGTGTGTGTGTGTGTGTGTGTGTGTGTGTGTGTGTGTGTGTGTGTGTGTGTGTGTGTGTGTGTGTGTGTGTGTGTGTGTGTGTGTGTGTGTGTGTGTGTGTGAGTAACAAAGTGTCTCCCCCATGCTTCCTGACCACGGTGGGAAATCTGGAGCAGGTAAAGGGAACCCTCTCCTTGATTTCATGTTGTTTATGGAGAAGGAGAACCAGGAAATGAGCCGGGGGAAATGCAACGTTATAAAGCCACGGCCGAGCGCCGTGCATCGCCGCGACGTGAAGTTAAATTTTTCAAGAGTTGCATGTCAGGCTATGGCGTAGGTCAGTGTCTCCACGTACAGCGTACGTAGCCACGGCGTAGATTTTACGCAGAAGCATAAATAAGTCTTTTTTTTTTTTATTTCGGTATACTACGTTTTATTTACTCATTTACTCATGTAGATTTATAAATATTGACCTTATTCACTTAGTTTATGAGAAAGTTTTAGGGTTCTCTGCCTTTTTAAAGTGCTGATATTATGCTTTTGGCTTTTTCCCTTTCCTTTAGTGTTATATATGTTTTTGTGCATGTTATAGGTTTACAAAGTAAAAAAGCCCAAAGTCCACCCCAAAGGGACTTACCATCTCCAACAGAAAACACTGTTCACAAACTGCTCCAAACAGCTCTATTGTAGTCCAGCCTTTACTTCAGAGACAAACGTGGGTCACTTTGTAACACACGTTATAATGCTCACCTAGCTGCTAGCGTGGCACGCCCTCATACTCTGCTTCTGACTGGCTAGTAGTCCTTACCTAGCTACTGCGCATGTGCGACTCCCAACAAAGATGGAATAGAAGTAGCTGTAGCTAAAACAGAGAGTTCAACAAACAGGGTGAAAAGAGGAGCTGCAGCAATGTGCAGTACAACAAAAATATGGTCTTTTTTTTGTATTTTATTAAACCATGTAAACCTATTCTGATATAACCTCTAAATACAATTATGAACCTGAAAATGAGCATAATATGAGCACTTCAACCCTTTATGACGTCATATTGTTTTTAGATCTCCAATATGGTATTAGTACTGCTTAATATCACATTATGTTTCTTAAGTGCTTAGTAACAATTACTATAATGTTATTAAGTTTTGTTATGTTTATCAGTATTTACAGCGGTTCGAATTGAGGTATTCCTGCTATATAAATGAAGAAGATGTTGATATTTCAATCAGGAGAAACTTCGTTGCAGATATGCAAGATTTATTTGTAAGTTACATATGCAAAATATGAAATGTACATAGTCTTTGGAGATTAGACTCCATCGTAAAAAAAGTATATATTTAGGGTTAGAAAAAACCCAGCCATATCCTCGATGGAGTCTAGACACTGGTGGTGGTGGTGGTGAAAGGGGCACGAAGACCGGAATGAAGGAGTCAAAGAGAGCTGTCGGCCAGAAAGAAAACCGAGAGTGCCGTGGGTGAAGATGCCTGGAGGGGGAAGGGGAGGAGGGGGGTCGCACTCTTGCCTGAAATGACAACTGACAGCCGCAGAGGAGAGAACAGATTTAAACCTTGTGTTGACTTTAGGTAAAATTGACCCGTTTTCAATTTTTGTTTTATATCCGAAAATATGTGACATAGAAATAAGTGCTGAAAATGTGTAAGTGTTAAAAAAAGTTTTTTTCAAGGTTGACGGGAAGACAACACAAGGGTTAAGACATGTATGTCATGCTGTGATTGGCTTGTGAAATACGAGGCCGAATCTGATTGGTTTAACTGAAAATCGACTCTCTCGAAAACAGCTGATCAGTTTAGGAGAAAAGTGATAAAGTTATTGAAGTCTCCCTGAAAGAATTTACGCTGAGCTACATTAGTAGTATTATTATTGACTCTCGTCTCTCTCCACTGTTTCTGCAGTCAACTGTGTGACTCTGTTCCTCAACCTGCTGGCCTGTTTGGCCTTCTTCACTACTGAAACGTCCTATGGTGTGGATTTTGGTCTCTCCATTCTCTGGCTCATCCTCTTTGCTCCCTGTTCCTTCCTCTGCTGGTACCGGCCTATCTACAAGGCCTTCAAGTGAGTCTCCCTTCATCAATGACACCATGTGGCTGAAAATCTGTATGTGTGGCCTTTGCAATACCACAGTCGATTAATGTAGCGGTCTATAATAAGTATAATAATTATAATAACCTTGCCCGTTTCTTCAAACCAATGCTAGATAACTGTGAGATGAAATCTTATAATTATATTCCATGTCAACCACTCATCTGTAATTAAGAGCAAAACATACAAAGTTATTTAAGGACATTTCTATTAAAGCTCTGTGGCTTATTGTTTTATCCTTTAATGCACAGTAAGCATATGCGGGATATTTATGCAATTTTATGTGATGAAATTGCGGGAACTTGCAAAAACTGCGGTTTGATGAAAAAGGGAAGTTTGATGATGTTCACGTCGCGTAATCACGTCACTTCATAACGTCACTTCATAACGTCACTTCATAACGTCACTTCATAACGTCACTTCATAACGTCACTTCATAACGTCACTTCATAACGTTCCCATGGCAACAGGGGAAAATGGCTGCTCTTGTGTGAAGTAAAGGAAACATTTTTCAACTTTCTGCTAAGATATGTGACTTTTTTGCAACGAAAATAGGGGGATTATGAAATCATGCAAGCCCCGCATATTTTGCGCGGAATTCGGCAATTAATGCGCTCAAAGTGCGGTGTATTTGAATAAATGCGGCTCCCGCATAAATATGTGGACTTTGGCTGATTATGCATTGAATTATGCGATCGCATAATCACATTTTTCGGGAGGGACTGCCATAAGATGTAACTTGAAGAAAAAAATCATAACAAATCAATGCATTAGATGATAATTTTGTCACTTTTATTTTGAAATTGTCAGCGATCCTTTGAAAGATATTTTCAAACCTGTAATGTTTTGAGTGAAATGTTTGTTTTCTCATTTTTAGGACTGACAGCTCCTTCAGCTTCTTCTTCTTCTTCTTTGTGTTTTTCTGCCAAGTGGTGATCTTCATCATCCAGTCTGTAGGCATCCCCAAGTGGGGCAACAGGTGAGTCACACACTGTATGTTTCATGTTGACATTTGGAGGGTTCACATAATAATGGCAATTCTCAATCCCAGTCATTTAGTTAGATTTGGCCACCAAATTTGATATAGTGATTCATAAACAAATACATTGTAATAAACAGTGGTTTGTCAATTTAAAAAAATGTAAAACAAAAATTGTGTGCACAATAACACGCCGTCAGAAAAAAACATGAAAATTAATGGTGAGTTTATTTACATCCAAATTGGCACATTTGCAATTAAATAATAGCTCATCTGAACATGATAATAACAATTTCCTCATTGACTCCTGATTGATTTGAAGGAGTATTCTGTGCACTTGTGGTTCCTTGCCTTTTTAGTATCAGAAGCCCTGCCAATCAGCTGGCCTATAAGCTACTGTCATCTCTCTCTTTTACTCATTTTCTGCATTCTTTCATCTCTTCTGACAGACTTTTCATCCTTCAGCCTCTAGCCTGCTGCCTCTCTGTCTGCTGGTTACTCTGTAAGTTTCTGCTGCTCTCTGTCTCTGCTACGTTCTGCCAACACTCACTCTCTTCTTGCTTTGTCTTTATTAACTTGTATTTTGGTTTTCGAAAATACGAGTTCATTGGTAAAATGATGGGCTTTATACAATGTGCCAGTGTACCGGTTTACTATATAACGTGGTAAAACATTCTGATGGTAACAACAATTTTTTAATACCATCATTACGGTGATTATTTTCAGAGTATTAGTATTCATTTTTGCACAATAAAATCAAGGCAGCAGGAACACAACTGGAAAAAAAAGAAAGATTGTGCAGGTGAGATTAAGAAAACTCCTAAGGGACACCTGGGTAGCTCACTGGGTAGAGTGCATGCCCATATGCAGAGGCTCAGTCCTTGCCGCAGCAGCCGTCTGTTCGGTTCCGACCTGCGACCCTTTGCCGCATGCCATTCCCCCTCTCTCTCCCCTTTCATACCTAAGCTGTCCTATCAAATAAAGGCCTATAATGCCACAAAAAAATTATAGAAGGAATCTCACCTAGAGAAATAACAAAAGTCCTGAAATCTACAAATTAAACACAAGTAAGCATGTAATTAAAAAACAAGCATATGGTTAGCTACATGAAACAACAAAGACAAGGGCACTGTGAACACAGGGATTTAGTTATTGTTGCTACAATATATCAACTTTTTAAGATGATTTGTTTTGGGGCTTTTCCCTTTTATTATGTAGTGACAGTGGATAGATAGGAAAGTGGGAGAGAGATGGGGGATGACACGCAGCAAAGGGCAGCAGGTCAGATTCGAAGCTGCGCCGCTGCAGGACTTACTGGGTGAGCTAGAGGCCGCCCCATATATGAACTTTTTTAACTAACAGGCATGTTATATTAACATTCTTACATATGTGTTTGGGATTCTGTCTTTATGTATGAGTGTGTATTTTTTGGTTTGTTGGGGCATTTGTAGGCCTTTATTTGGATAGGACAGCTTAGACTTGAAAGGGGAGAGACAAGGGGAATGACCTGCAGCAAACGGCCGCAGGTCGGAGTTGAACCTGCGGCCGCTGCGTCGAGGAGTAAACCTCTATATATTGGCGCCTGCTCTACCAGGTAAGCTAACCAGGGGCCCATGAGTGTGTATTTTACATGTGAAGCCTCATAGTTGTGTGTCTGATGTTATATTTTAGCCTGTAAAGTGTGCAGAGACTCTTTTGGTGATGTACACTTGAAATACGCCGTTTGATTTCAAAACGGCACTTTCCAGAATGACCCGTGTCCTATTGGCACTTCATTTTCCCATTTTTCCCTTTTTATAATGATGCTTCTCATTTTGTCCTGGCTTCGCACAATATCAAAACAGACACAGTCAAGGGGACCCTTTCTTGTTTTGTAGTGCTTCCCTTGCAGATGAGATGCAAATCACAAAGCAGCACAATTTGAACAACCTACTCTGAGAACAACAAAGGCACTGTTAGGATGTTAATATGAAAATGTACCCACACTTTGAAATGCGTTTTATTTGATCTTTTGGAACATGCACTTATGTTGTAATAATACCACTTCTATTATGTTCATTATTACGTTTCTTAAGTGATATGAAATGTCCCATTTTTGGCAACCTTTTACTCTGCCTCTTCTTCTCGGCTTTTCTTTCACGCTGCTTCTACACATTCTTCTTCTCTCCCTTAATGTAACCCAACTCTTGTCCAGAATACATGGACACTGTGTGTACCTGTACACAAATGTTTCAGACTGTTGAAAATGACCTTCAGTTTAATCAATGTTGTTTGTGAGATCATCTAAAACTTAATGTTGTTTGTTGACTCCAGTGGTTGGATCACTGCCTTCACTGCCATGAGTACAAACAAAGCCGTGGGAGCCATCATGATTATAGTGGCCATCCTCTTCACCATCTGCGCTGTGCTGTCAGTCATCCTGCTCAAGATGGTGAGACTTCATTCTCCTTTCTTCATATTTTCAGTTTTAACGTGTGGGTTAGCAGCTATGTCCTTTGATTAATCTGTGCTTTTACTTGTGAGAGGGATTGGGGATTTAGTTTTTGTTATATTAACATACAAGTCTGGAATTGTGACCCCCAAATTGAGGTTTGCATTCAAATCTCAGAACAACTTTGGCATAGGGAGTTTTGATGCATGCCTACCATTTTATGTGAATTGAGTATATGTTCTTGGTTGCAAATACTTAAGAAAAACTTGAACATTATTAGTTGTTTGATTACATTATTTTTGCTTCTACATTGTACCTACTGTATCTGTTATAAAATGGCTATTCATTATAATTCATGCAGTAAATTAAACTCATTAATCCTTCATCAGTGGTTAGAATTGCAACTTCAGTCCACAGATGAGGAAATAAAGAAGTAGTATACACAGCAAACATTAAAAAATAACTGCTTTGTCATTTTTTTTGGTTTGAGAAGAAAATGTTTTGTAACACCTGCTGATATGTCACAGCTCCATCCTCTATGAATAGTCGCCAAAACTGACAGCAACACATTTCCAGCAGCAACAACAGTGGTTTAAAGGTTAACCCATAACATATTGGAACTATTGGAACAGTATTTTCTCTCCAACTTGTTGGAAGTGCAGCCACCAGAGTTTTAACAACAAGAGTCTACAGCCACGCTAGCAGATCGATCTGTGATGCGGTCAGGGTTTCCCGCAGAAAATTTGTTAGTTAAGGTGGTAGGGTGGGTTGGGGTTGCCATTCTTCTGTTGCTCTTCTGTCTGCATGTCGGAGCTTTGTGGGGAGGGGGCGGGCACATGCGCACACACACACAAACACTGGCGCACACACCAGACGCCAACCACCACGTCACTTCTGTTTACTGATAGCTATCGTTTACCTCAGGCTAATTAATTAGCTTGTAAGTGGCGATTTTTGGCAGCCAGCCTTCCAAAAGATAGAACAATGAAATGAAATGTTAACCGATCATTAACCATTGACCGACAAGCAGGTAACGGAGTCTCAGTTCACCTGTCCGGGAGGCTCTGACACATTTTCCGCACTCCGTGTCCGCGGACAGCTGTAGGCTTGTACCGGTTAATGTTCTGTGCATTGTCGGACACATGCAGCCACTTTCCTGAGACCGCTTGCGAGACTGACAAGTCCACAGCAGCCCATGGCGTTTATGTCTCCACCGCCTCCACTTGCAGGTTGTCAACTGTGTGGTTTGGAATGAAAGGGAGAAAACAGGACAGAGTAACACGGCGGATATCGCTCATATACATTTTATTTGACGACGTAATTAAGGCGGCAGGCGTGTGTTGCTTAGGTGGCCGCCTTAGCTGCAGAGTGCTGCGGGAAACCCTGGCTGTACTTCTGCACAGCAGTGCTTTCAGCTCAATGCTAACCTGCTCACAATTAGAATGTGAAAACATGCTAATGCTTAGAATGTTTTATGCATGCTAACATTTGCTCCTTAGCGCTAAACACGAAGTACAGCTGAGAGTGATGGAGGTGCCAACCAAAGTAATTACCAAACTGAAGTTTTGACCCGCTGGCAGTAAAGTTATTCCAAAACAAATCCTAAATCCTTAGAAGGACATGAATATCTTTACAAAATGTCATGGCAATCTCTCTGATAGTTGTTGAGATATCTCAGTCTGGACCAAAGTGGTGGACTGACCAGCATATATCCATTCATAGAGCCATTTTGCCAGTGTGGCTAAACATGTGAGCATAGAGATAAGGTTTGGTTTCAGAGGCCATTTGCTCACATTCTCCTTTCTCTTCAGGTCCACAGCATATACCGCCGGACCGGGGCCAGTTTCCACATGGCGCAGCAGGAATTCTCGCAGGGCGTCTTCACCAGTAGAACCTTCCAAACAGCTGCTGCTGGAGCAGCATCCTCCGCTGCACAGGGAGCCTTCCAGAGAAACTAACTAATGGAAGACCGAGAGAAGCTCCATTTAACAGGTCATGGTCTATATGTTATCAGGTCTAGATGATTCAGTAAAAAAAAAAAAAAAAGGGTAAAATGAATCAGGAAGTTGAGGTTCATTGAGAGAGTTTTTGTGAAACTGGTCTTCTGTAGCCAGAGGCTGTATAATCTAACCTTATAATGTATGGACCTTGAGCTAGGTGAGGCTATATTATTAGCCTCCCTCCTTTCACCCCCACTATCAATGCACATGTAGTTCCCCATGTTAACTTTGCTTCTCACATTCCGCATGTCTCCTGCAAAGTGACTGCGTCAGCTCTGTTTGTAAAAAGCAGTTGAGGGGAAAGTCACATCAAGTGCATTCTGGGGTAGAAAGCATGAATGAAGTTGATTGATAGCTATTTCAGTTTGTCCTGGCTTTGTATATTTTGTGCGCACTTTTTTGGCAATGCTCTTCAGTGTAATATGTGACCCTAAGCGTGTGCGTGTGTGTGTGTGTGTGTGTGTGTACTGGCATGCTGATCACATGTCTTCATGTCGGTGCAGTACACTTTTGTTTCTCCACATCGCTATTGGACCCTGATCCTGTAGCCTAATATAAATAAGATTAAGTGTTTCTGCATTTTTGTTATGTCTCCAAGGCATTTCTAAGATGTTGAACCTATTTCAGCAAAACATCTCTTTTGTGTGTCACAAAATTTCAGTCTAATAAGGAAGAAAAGTAACCGATAAATCATGCAGTTTATTGTAATCTGTCTGGCCTTAGACTTTGGGATGTTACTGTAACTATTCATTTAAATCTATGGTTAATTATTCAATAAGAAAAAAATACTCAAACTGACCCCCATCACTTTCAGATTGTAGTACTATGTTTTTAAAACATGTGCCTTTTGACTTTTGTCTAAAGCCAAACTTTTGCCAAGATCTTTCTGAAAAACTGCTGTGGTGTCAAAAACTAAGTGGAAAAACTGTATATTTTGTTATTTGGTATCACATGAAAAAGCTTCTACATAAAGATCACATCCAAGAGGAAATTAGAGTGTTTTGCATGTCATGCTTGTAAACAGCTAATTTAATTTCTACTGTAATTAAGAATACAGAGAGTATATAATTTGATTTCACTTGAGGCCAAATTATTACTTAATACATATTAAAGCATCAGATATGTGTTTCTTATCATAAATATCATTATGAAGTATCTTCAACTTCTTCTTTGATAACTGCCTTTCAAGAGTTGTTTCTAAGGAAACCAAAGCATTACTGATTATATTAAAAATGGAACATTTTACTAATAAAATGCACTAAAGCTAGACTGACACCAATTCATACAGTTTGGTTTAATGGGCTGAGCCTATTATATTAATTTCGCGACTAACGGTGAATGCAAGAGGAGGAACAGTTTATTTTTCATGAAGATTAACGGTGTAGAAATGTACCCGTATTCAGCTCTAGTGAGGTTTGACAGTCGCAGGGTTTGACAGGAGAAGCAGGACCTAAATCAGATTTCCCTGATGTGTGTCTGATTTGAAATTTCTACTACAGCGGTGTAATCTTGCCATAAGTTAACACTTAACCTTCCTTTTGAAGAAAACCAGTGTCTCAACATCACCAGTATGCAGCTACGGTATTGCATGTTCACCTTTTCTTATAGATTGTTTTACTTCTGGAAAGAATTTCAAGTCTTCCTAGTACCTCTTTAAAACGACCACAAAGCTCTAAATTATTTGTGTACCGATGTATATTTTCTATGTGATTTCTTGTGTTGGAAAACATGCTCATGTGTGTTTATTTGATGTACTGTTTTAAAACATCAGCTTGGATGTTACACACATTAGCATTCCTGGAAAACAACTGCAAACTTCGATCATTGGTGTGATGTTCTTGCAACAGACGGCGGCTTAATTTAAGCTTACATTGATTATATAATACAAGACTTGTATGAATTCACACATCGCTGTATGCATTGTTTTGAGAGAACAGAATCCAGTGCCTTTTGTATTTCAATATTGAATATAGCATCTATTAAAATGCTTGGCTTTCATTCAAAGCTGTGTTTGTTTCGTCTTATAGAATGTTGTCGCAGTCCCTATACAGATGTTATTTTATTTTTATTTTTTTTAAAAGCTTTCATAACATAATAAAACTGTCTGAAATTCTGTAAATTGGAAATCTCTGGGTTCATAGGAGAGTAGATGTTCTGATGAGCATTTGTTTTGACATTTTTGCACTGGTGTCATCTTTGATAAGTACTTTTACTACATTTAGTTTTTTTTACCATTATTCTGTTCTTATAGACACTCAGTCTGTGTACCTTAACTTAAGAGAAGAGTTCATTCAAGTTACTTTAATGTGGTCATGAAACTGGTCTAAAACTTGCACACAAACTCCCACATTTCAGTTAGCAGGCTGTATTCTCCACAAGGGGAAGCTGGAAGGGTCACTGTCAGATGGTGTATGTCAACCTGCACCATCTTAGTCTCTCATTGCCATTGACATATATAAAATGGACCAACAGAGCCCATTGCTCTGGACGGAGACCAGCGAAGGATATTAGAAGCACTTTTCCGGTGATCACTAGCGTTACTGCGCAGCCTCCAACTGAGAGAGACAACGTAAATGTGACGTGAGCAACGTGTCTGAAAGTTGTAAGTCTTCTGGTAGCTGTGCCAAGAGAAATCTCAATCATTCCCAATCTTACAGAGACGGAGAGCGTAGGTATATGTAAGGAGATAACATAAGCACAGGCTAATTATTGCTAACTAACATGCTAGTTAACATTAGTAATTAAACCTAAACAGCTAACGTAAGTTGAAACTGCCTGCGAGCTTCTCCTGTACTATACGGTAATTCCTCTAGTATGCGACAGTAAGTCACGGTTATGACACAATCGTTAGCCTATTTTAAACGTCTGCTACGGAGCCATAACGTGAGGTACAAGGTAATGGAGCCTTTTATACATTGCCGTGTTTCTTTAGAAATAAACAATGGACATATAGAGTCTTTAAACGCTTCAGATGTAAAGTTATTCGCTGTCAAAGTGGCGCCAAAATGAATGCTAGTCAGTGGAATGCTAATGGGAGGTGATCTCTTTGTAGCATCAAAATGGCGCCATAGGAGGTTCGAGTTCTGAAGCGAAGCTTACCCGAGCTTACCCCCTTGCTCATTGCCCACAGTCTATATCCTTGACGTTCCACTTCCGGATTGCTCCGGTGCCGCAGAAAATTCCGCCGGATGCAAGTATCATGTATTTTCCGTTTCTGCGGGGTAAATTGAGACCGCTAGCTAGACTATCTGTCCAATCTGAGTTTTCTCTCGCACAACTATTTTGCAGCAACTCTGTGCGGAGCTTAGTGCCGCCCATTAAGATTGTGATTGGTTTAAAGAAATGCCAATGAACCACAGCACGTTTTTCTCCCATCCTGGAATGCTGTGTGGACTAGCCAGACCCTCCTCTGCTTCACAGCGTGTGGATGGTCTGGCAAAGCGAGACCATGCATTGCCAGACCTTCCTCCACAGCGCTGTGGTGGAGGGTCTGGCTAGTCCACACATAATAATAACTGAATAATCCTATCTCTACAGTGCTCTAAATATGAAATAAAACCGATATTCTTAACATAAAACACTGCACAAGTAGACATTACCTCGCAATCTGAAAAGGATTGAGAGCTGCTGATCTGAAGGGAAGGTTCTAGCAGCTGCAGTTTAGACGGACGTAGACATGTTAACGTTGACTCCTACTTGGCGCCACCCGCAGACAATAAATTATTGATTTTTCTTGGCCGCTGGACGGACGGGAACCGCAGACACTGCAGCTGTACGTACAGTTGCCCAGATGGTTTGGACCGGTGTCTGTCAGAGGGTTTCACATCAGGAGATTTGCTGATGTGTTCCTGAACTGAAATTCTTGCCCTTAGCTAGAACATTTACATTTTATTAAACCACAGCTAAACATACTGTAGACAGCTCACTCATCATCAATGGCTCGAGGCAATTTTCTCATCTTTGATAGAGTCTCACACTTTTTTGTCAGTTTCCTTCTCCTCTCTCTTTTTTTTTTTTAGGACAGAGGAGCAAAAAACTAAAGTGGAGAGGGCTGACTTTTGTGACCACTCTGTGTCTGCAGTGACCCAGACAGTCTCCCAAGCTGCTTCTACCATCTGTCTGTTTATCACTCTGTCTGTCTGTGTTTTTTTCTTTTCTCTAGGCTCTGTCTGTCACTCAGTCTGGAGCTCAGAATAACTGCAGCCACTTCCCATCAAACTCCGCTATCAACAAACTGGGCCAGACCTGTCGGCTACTTGAGCCGACGGGCGCTTTTTATCGAAGCACAACTGGGCAGTTTTTCTCTTGTCTTCATCGTAATCTTAAAGTCGGAGACAGTCACATATTGAAAGAGACTTTAGCCAATGACTGGTTGATTTGTTTTTTTTTTTAAATTATGACACATAAATGTGCTAAATTGTAATTTTTTAATTAAGGTTTCCTTGTATAGTATTAAAGTGCCCATATTATGAAAAAAAAATTTTTTCAATCCATCCATGCTGTTTTGAGTGAGATACAGTTTCTGAATGTGTCCTGCCTTCAGTCTCCGGTTGAGCTGTTCAAAATCTGCACAGCTTTCTACGTCACTAGCCGAAACGAGGGGCCTAGGGGGCTAACCGTTAGCATGCTAGCGCTAGCATGCTAGGTCGTTTTCAGTGGCAAAACACCGCTACAACACACACGAATTCACCCTATCTACAAAATGAATTGCATAGAACTACTTACATGTCCCTGTTCTGCAGGTATTCCACGCAAAGTTGGAAGTGCACCCTCGTTTAGAAGAAGTCTCCCGGCTAATCCTGCCTTGTACTGACTGAAGTTGGAGAAACAGCTAGCTAGCTCATGTAATCCTTACCTAGCTACTGCGCATGTGCGACTGACAACAAAGATGTTACAGAAGTTGAGAGGTCTCACTCTGTAGCTAAAACAGAGACCTGACACGGGGTGAAAAGAGGAGCTACAGCAATGTGCAGTACAACAAAAATATGGGGTTTTTTGAAAATTAAACCATGTAAACCTATCCTGATACAATCTCAAATTACAATTATGAACCTGAAAATGAGCATAATATGGCGACTTTAATGTCCGTTGTACGAGATGAATTCTACAGAAATATAATCCATGTTTTGCTGAGATAGTGCAGGTAATGAGAGACGGGGAAAGGTCACATCCCAGTGGTTTCTCTTTAGCGTGCTAATCACCTAACAATCTAATTACCAACACCTGGGTTTCCCTAACAAACCAGCCAGTAAGCGATGTGTTTCACAAAACCTTCCTGAACTCTCTTTCTAACATCACTCATGTCCTATTGTTCTTCTCTTTCTATGGAATAAATCTGACCAGTATAGCTTCAAATACCATTTAATTGTGCCGTTTTCTGCGGTTCCACAAGATAGGATGGCCCATATTCGTACAACTCCACATCCTGCACATGTTTTATATGATTGCTTTACAGTCTGTGAAAGATGATGCTATTACTGCCAGTCTCTGTTTTACAGTAGGTGAGGATATACCTCAAGTGAATTTTAAAGTAATTATCAATTCAGTTAAGGCACAACTTGTAAGTAATTAATTTATTCAAAGCATAGAATATGCAGTAAAGTGCTTTTTTCCCATTTTAGCTTGTTCTCAAAGTGTACCCACGCACGCACACACACACACTTTTACACACTTTCAAGGCCATAAAAGATAGATCTTTGCCTGTTTCGTTTTATTCTTTGGTAAACATGTTTTAATTAACACCTGACATACTGAAATGCAATAGATTTGATTCAAATACCCTTTTTTTAGCTTTTTTTTTAGTATTGATCAGTGTAGAATACGTTGTAAGTAATTAAAAAATGAGTTTGTTGGGTTGGAGGGATACTGTATTTATGGATGATTTGAGCCAACAATGTGCTTTAACAACTGTTGTCCAGCAGATGGCAAGGTAGAGGCCATGCTATAGTTGCCATTTGTTGATACAGTAATCTTGTAATTGTGTGCACATCCCACTTTCTGGCAGGCGCAGGACAAATGAGAAATACTAAAGTGAAAAAAATGTAATGTCCGCAACACTGCTTTAAGCTCCCATATTTAATACAAAGGCAACGTTTCAACCATGCTGGGTCTTCTTCAGGCAAAGGAAGACCTGAAGAAGACAGACAAGAAGACTAGGCAGAGTAACTGCAGGGGGGCCTAAAAATTATTGTTAATATTTTGATAGTTATGTCTTATCATGAATCCAAAATATTATTAGCAAATATAAATCAGCCTATTTGTAAAAAAAAAAAACACATTGATGATACGCTTACATGCCTATAAGGTAGTCACTAAGGTAGATACCCACAGATACAGTTCATCTTAAGGACTCACTGTGCCACATGTATGTTTAACATTAAAACATGATTTATAAAATCATGCCAACAATTATTATTTTAATAGCTTAGTATTCTATGCACTAAAAAGGTATGTATGTTGAGACAAACAACTGCTGTATGATTTTCGTGTAAGCATACACATATGGATGTACAGATTAATGACTGTGGGTACTACAGCTACTACATTTCATCCTTGATCTCTTTTGTTTTATGTTATATGCCTTGTTGTTCTGTTTTTGTCTGTCAAATGTACAAAAACTCAATAAATACAAGTTAAAAAAAAGAAGGAATGTATAAAGGCTTTAGGCCGCCCTACACATTAGTGTAGGCCTAGTTTAATATGCAACTTAATTTTATACAACATAGGGGGTTCCTGCTCTGTCTCTCTTTCAGTTCAGGGGTCCTTGGCTTAAAAAACGTTCAGGACGCCTGGCTTACATCATCTACCAACTAGTGAGTTGGGAGTGTCGTATTTTTACCACTAGAGGGAAGCATGACAGTGGTGTAGGTCGTCTATGAAGTGAAGTGCTGACTCACTGTCAGAGAGACCTGCAGCAAAAACAACATATGAGGTATCTTCACACTGCTACTGTGGGATGAAAACCACTGTTTATTTTTTACTTTCATGGTGTCTCTTACAAACGCAGCACGTAGTAAATGTACCGAATTGATCATGTTTATAACCATTTAACTTTTTTAATAAGGTATGTTTGGGTATTTGCATTTTGAATCAGAAATAAGAATAGAAAACAGCACATCATTAAAACAGAACTTTATTAAGAACATGGCCTAAATGAAAGGAAAGCATTTACACTCTGCATCAATGCAAATAGGACAGATCTGAAAACATGTGCTTCTATTTGCAGATATCTCCTGCCATGTGTTGAATCATTGGTAATCAGAGTAAAATAAAGGTTCATGCTTACTTGCGAGGCCCAACAGAAGTTGGTGTGGACCTCCTTATTATCCCCTCAGTGTGATGCTGACAGTTTATGCTGAGAGGCCCTCTGCTTCACAGTGAAATGGGCCAAGCTCAAGGTTAACCAGGAGAAAAGCTGAATGAGGAACATTTCTCGGAGAAGAAAGAGGCTATTTTAAGGCTGGTCTGCATTATCTTCCTCTCTTTCTCAGTGTGTCCTGATGTGTATGTGTGTCTGTGCAAAAAACACATTTTTTTCTACAGGTTATTTTAATAATTCCTACGCATTCACTGCACAAGACTGACTACATTCATACATCATCTAAATCCTGAATGGAGATTGAGAGGGAAAATCAGCGCCTGATTGACATTTAGAGAGATCTAATCTCGTTTTGCTTATAAATCCTGTGCAAGTGTGCAATCTTCACTGTCACAGTTTGTTACACTCAAGCTGCCTGATTCAGGTTTTGTTTTTCCAAAACACAAACATTCAAACACAGTGAAATGCTGAAGCTTCTAGGTTTTTATTTGTATTTAAATACATATGAATATATATACTTTAAGATAAAGCATAGGCTGTTGTGCAAGAATATTTATCCTGGAACAAATACGGTTTGTGTGGTATTCATGTTTTAGAATAGGAGCTACTTGCTAAATGACAGAAAGTATGTCAATGCATTGCAATTCCTCTCACAGCAAATAACCTTCCTAAGCAAGTGCACTAAAACATACACTCAGTTGCCAGTTTATTAGGTACACCTAGCTATAACTAATGCAGTCTACTACAACAGTCCTGCAACAAATCATGAAGGTTATAAGGTTCATTCTTGTTTTAGGGTTTCAACTTTATGATCTTTATGGAGGGTGTAGTTTGTGGTGCTGTTGAACTGTATTGCAAAAATAGGTGTTTCTGTTATTAAGCCTTCCCTCATTGATATAAATGTGGTGGAAACAAAAACAGAAGCACCTGTATAATGCAGCACATTCAGCACCAAAATGCTCATGAAGTTGAATAAACAGTTTAAGCTAAATTTTAATATTAATTTATTTCATGGCTGTTGAATAGAATAAGACTGCATTACACCGAGTGTGTTTATTGACTGAAAACATTAAGCAACATTTTTCCCTCTGCAAATTAGTGGGTGTTACCCATAGACTGGCAGAGCTGTATAGTAACGAAGTAGAACTACTTCACTACTGTACTTAAGTACTAAAAGGCTGTATCTGTACTCTACTGGAGTATTATTTTTTTCTCCTACTTCCACTTTTACTTGAGTACATATTTTCGATGAGTTTAATACTTTTACTCCGATACATATTTGTTATGTGCTGCATCGTTACTCGTTACTGTTGTGAATTCCTCACGCTACGGAGACTGTGTAGGTTACAGTGTGTGTAGTTAGGGCTACGTTAGTTATGTACGATAAGTACGTAAGTTATGTAAAAAATCCAGAGATCGCGTTGTGTGTTTCTTTTCATTACGGTTGCCCATTCAGAAGTCAGAGACGATGTAAATGTGTACTCTGCAGTGAGTAGGTTACTGAATGTTAACCGTTTGACCCTGTGATGTGAAGCTGCTAGTTTATCTGTATTTTGCTAGCTTGCTAACTTTCCACTACATCACACATTTTATTTCAGTATTTGTTAATAAGTGATTAATAACCCACTGTTATATCAGATAATAGTAGTTATAACAGCTGTGACATTAATGTACCTTTTGGAGTTTATTTCAGAAACTTCATATCCAGCAATGTACAGCTTGTGACTGCCTTACTACCAAGTAAAAAGTTTAACTCCAACAATATGATATTCAAAATGTGACTGCTTTCTTTAATAACTACATAACACAATAATTGTACTTTTACTTTTAGTACTTGAGTAGTACATTTTAAAATAAACTAATTGCAATACTTAAGTACAAAAAATGTTGAATACTTTAGTACTTCCACTTAAGTGGGGTGCTTAAAAGAGCACTTCAACTTCTACTCAAGTCACTTTTTTGATAGAGCACTTGTACTTTTACTCAAGTCTGGGTCTCTAGTACTTTATACACCTCTGATTATGGGTTGTTTGTAGCCTTATTTTTGCAAGGCTGCTACTACTAAATTGTGAATTACCCACATACTGTGTACATGTTTGTTTCCCAAGTTAATAAACCTGTTTTGACGATTGAAATAAAGAGAAAGTCTGTCAAGCAGAAAGAAATGGTGTCACGCAGAAATCATGTGAAAAAATGGAGATACCAAAAAACAACATGCTGCAGTCAAAGAAAACATTTCTAACACAAGAACTTGGCATGTTGTGGCCTAGCTAGCTAGTCAGTGGCAGAGAGAAGGTAAGGTTACTGACTGATGGATAACTCTTTGCTCTTCTACATGAGAAAAGACTTCAAGAATGATAATTCATTCATGAATTTGTCAACAGCAGGATAAATGTGCTAGCTTATATCGTTTTAGCCATTGGGTTTTAGCTAACGTTGATGTTAGCTTGTTAGCATAATTTGTGACCTCAGCGCACTCCATGATATGGTCACATAACGTTAGCGTTCAGTAACTCAGAAGTTTTGTACCTGTTATTTTGGAGCAGGTTACATCTCTTATGGTATTTCATACTTCTCACATTTTATAATTATATACAATAACATGTTTATTCGGGCCGAGATTAACGTTTAAAGTGATGGTTCGGAGTAATTCACCCTAGGGTCCTTTGCACCATGACCTCGAGCCAAACACCCCCCCAGAAGCTTTTTTCACCTGGGTCTAACATTGGGAGAGTTAGCTAGAGTAGCGTTATCAGCTGAATAGCTTAGCGCAGGGGCTAATGGACCCACGTTTGTATCTTGTAAGTTACCCCACTAATAATGCCCGAAATGAACAAGCGTCTACAAGTAGTACAAATAGGTTATGCTCTCATAAAACGATGGATTGGAAAGTTTGTAGAGTACACCAGAAGTTTATGAACACTTGCCTGCTCTCTTCAGCTCTCTGTTGCTGCTGCTGCTGCTGACCTGCAGTTAGACGAGTGCTTAGGGCCGTCTACAAATTACTACACCGAAAGAGATACAACAAAAATACTTATTAATTTAATGATTAAATAAGGTAATGTCTCCAAACTTACCTCAATTATTACTTGTCTCCTGCTAGTTATACTACAGCACTTACTTAAAAAAAAAGTTAAATTAAAAATATTTTTGTTGCATCTCTTTCGGTGTTGTAGTAATTCGTACACAGCCCCTACGCACTGGTCTTACAGCAGCAACAACAACAGCAGAGAGCAAGAGCCAGCAGGCAAGTGTTATTTACATAAACTTGGTGTACTTACAAACTTTCCAATCCATCGTTTTATGAGAGCATAACCTATACGTACTACTACTACAGACGTTTGGTATCATTTCGGGCATTATTAGTGGGGTAACTTAGGAAGATACAAATGTGGGTCCATTAGCCCCGCTGCTATTCAGCTATATCTTCGCTAACTCTCCCAATGTTCGACCCAGGTGAAAAAAGCTTCTGAGGGGGTGTTTGGCTCGAGGTCATGGTGCAAAGGACCCTTGGGTGAATTACTCCGAACCATCACTTTAAATCCAATGTTTTCAAAGTGTGTGGGCACTACCATTGACTGTATATATTAATTGACAGTCTACGGCCACTACGCGCTGCTAGCTATGGGCACCATGTGGTATACACCATAGAAATTGATATAAACATTTACAGTTTTGAACACACTCATTCACCCAAGAGCTTTTACTTTGAAAGCTCCACCGGAGATTTGTAGCCTAGCTATATAGTTTTAATAGTCTGGGCGGTTTGACCATGGATGTATTAATCTTTGTTTGAGGGACATGTTGTCCCCTGTCTTCACCTACTTCCCCTGCCTCCCCTCTTACTCCTCCCCCTCCCCCCCCACCCCACCAGACTTTTCCCCTCGCTCACACCGGTAGTTGTCATGGCGATGGAGTCAGCCTCGGCGTCGGCTCCAGGGGTTGTTGCCATGGAGATCCCGGTGCGAGGTGCGCTCCCGGTGGTTGAAGAAGACGAGGGCTACAGCGCGCCGCCGCCGGGGTCCGAGGAGCGACTACGGTACCGCCGAGGAGGTGGAAGACGTAGGCGCGGAGTGCCGTTCAACCGGGGCGGCTACTACATGCTGATAGTGATCGGGGAGATCGGCACAGAGCACCAGTTGGACACCGCCAGAGCGCAGATAGAGCGGGGTGAGTGATGGACGAATCACCGGCTTGTATCTGTACTTGTTATCTGTTTGGCAGCTGTGATTCAATGTGCAACTTTGCGATGGAAAGTCATGGAAAGAGGAGAGAAATGGTTTGACGCAATGGACAGGATAGTATGGATGTATAAGGTAGAGGCATTTGCTGCAGCATTGCACCATGGGACACCACGCATTTTCCCTCACCCCACCGTGAACTGCAGACTCAAGTTTTAGATGCAGCAGAGGTCTCTTTACTTTAATACAGCAGTGGCAAGCAGCCTTCTCGATTTTAACCTTAAACTGTCATTTTATCAATGTATGAATCAAATATAAATCAAGCAGATATTAACATACCTGGCCAATCAGCATGGCTGGATAGGTTAAGTAAAATAAGTAAGACATTTATTTTCACCCTGCACAATAATGTACCTGTCTGTCTTGCAGCAGTCATCTAAAATGCAGTTTGGTTTGAGCAGGATGTTACGTATGTGTGTGTGTGTGTGTGTGTGTGTGTGTTTGTGTGTGTGTGTTTTTGCATACATGTGTGTCTTTACATGGGTTTATTCCTGGATTGTGGTGTCATGTACACTCAAACCTTTAAACAAACAAAATATGCAGGCTGTGCTCAGCGGCGAGAACACAACCCCTTCAGATATTATAAAGGAACGCGTAGCTTTCTCTTTCCTGCTGGTTTCTTATTTTGTGTCACTCAGGCATCGTTACTCAGCAGTATTTCAGTGAGTTCAACCCCTTCTTCTTGCAGCAGGCTACATTTATCCTGTCCGTGTGGGCTGTCTAAAGTTTAGGGATGTTGAGCAGTTGTGAAAGATGTTGTTGTGTACGGACTCAGGAGTATGCAACTCAGCAATTTTCCGCTGTGCCGTTGCCCACTCTAAGCTGTTCTCAGTCCAGATGATCAATCACACTTTGAAATGCCAGTCTGGCGCCATAGCAACCCCATCCATCCCCTCTCTCGTTAGGGACTTTACTGCTCTGCTGCTCTGTTGCAAACTCTGTGTCCCCCACCCTTCCCCATTACACCATTGATTCGTTCGCCCAGGTTTGTGTTTTAAGTGTGACTCAGTGTGAATGACCTGCCATTGATTCTCATTACACGTGAGTCACAGCGTCCTTTTGCAGGCCTGCAACAAGTCACCCACGCTGCAGTGTTGTCGTCAAACAAGAACCAAGGTTAAAGATCTTATTTGGGCAGATTTCATTTGATTTTCTTCAAATCTGACTCAACAGTGTTTTGGCTTGCTTGAAAAATTACTTTATTGGTAATCGCTTATCAAAATAGTTGCAGATTAATTTCCTGTCTTTGAAAAATCTATTAATTGAATGACTGCTTCAGTTCTAGTGCAAACAGCAGTCCATAACCCAAAGGTTATATATATTTACAATCAGGGGTCCAAAATGAACTTTTTTTTGTCCACCAGCCAAATGGCTAGTGGATGTTCATATTTTACCAGCCACTCAATAGATAAACCTGGTATTGATCTACCAGCATTTGGCTGGTAGATGGTGCTAATTTTGGACCCTGTTTACAATCATATATAACACAGAAAAGCAGCACGTCCTGAGAAAATTATTTATTTGAATTGTTGCCTATTAATTTTCTTTTTAATTTAATAAACTAATCAATTAAATGACTTATCGTTTCTTCAGCATCAAATCTGAAAATGTTGCATGTTATCATTGCTGCCCTGTCCAGTAAATCTGTACTGAAATACTGTGTTTCTTCCGTTTTGGCTTTGCCAGATCTTTGGATTTGAGAGTAAATTGTTACAAGCACTGTTCAGTACGAGCCGCTTTACTATTTGTTCATGTTTAGTAAGGACTATCAGGAAACATGAAAGGTGCTAATGCTGACGGCATGAAGGTTTAATGGGTCTCTTATGTTATTCCAAATACTTGTGATACAGAAACTGGTAGCGTGCACTAAATGACAGCATGAAACACAACAGCTTTTTACACTTTTTAAGCCCTTTATTTTTTAACCTATGGCCTACTGTTAGCCCCAGGTCGAATCCCACTTCGTAAATTTAGAGCCCACGATTAATATATTTATCCTCACAGTGTAAGTTATTTAAATCTGATTGGACAACAGTTCTGTTTTTTTTCTTCCCTTTTAAAATTTTAGTATAACCGCTACAGCTTGAAAGATATTGCACTTTACTTATATAACATTGCTCTGCGGATATAATGATTTTTGTGTAAATGTGAAGTGATTTATACATTTCACCATCTATTGTCTTCATTTACACTGAATTTGAGACCCAGTTCTTGCACCATGTGTTTGTCCACTACAGTTTGTTTTCTTTTAGTGTTCCTGCACCAAAAAATGACTGTTCCTGAGATAGAGACTAATCTAACATCACTAACACGTCCTGAGCTTGTGATTCAGCGTTTTCCCCAGAGGTGCAGGGGAAGACTTTCAGGCTAACACCTTTTAGGTTTAGCAGATCTGAAACCTGGAGGCAGTGAAATAGAACATTAGTGCGACTGTGGTTCTGACACTGAGCTTAGTAGGGCTGCAACTAACGATTATTTTCATAGTCGATTCATCTGTTGATTATTTTCTTGATTATTCGATTAGTTGTTTGGTCTATAAAATCTCAGAAAATGGGGAAAAATGTGTATCAGTGTTTCCCAAAAGCCCAAGATGATGTCCTCAAATGTCTTGTTTTTTCCACAAATCAAAGGTATTCAGTTTACTGTCACAGAGGAGACAGGAAACTAGAAATTATTCACACTTGATAGCTGGAATCAAAGAATTTTTACTTTTGTCTTAAAAAATGACTCAAACCGACTAATCGATTATCAAAATAGTTGGCGATTAATTTAAGAGTTGACAACTAATAGATTAATCTTTGCAGCACTAGAGCTTAGTGCTCTTTCCCTTTCACCTCAGACAGCACGAAGACACCATGTCCCAACCCTGAATTCAGATTTTGTGTTGGATAGAACTCTGAAAAATAAAGTTTCACTGTCACTTTGCCCTCCGTACAGGCTAGTGTAGGTGTTCTGTATTCCATAATCCTTTGGCTATTTTACACACTGCGCAGTTAAAGGGATAGTTCAGATTTCTTGAAGTGGGTTTGTATGACGTAATTATCCACAGTCAGTGTATTACCTACAGTAGATGGCAGTCGGCACACGCCCCCAGTTCGGAGAAGCAGGCTGGACTGCTGTGGACAGGGCCATCCGAACTATGAAACTGTGAATCTGACTATACCCTTCAAAACACAGTAACCCAAACAAACTAACTGTTCGAGGCAGCGGTAGACCAGCAACTCCCGTGTTCTGCGAGGGAAAATGACTATTTTTGTCAAAGGACGGGAGAGATCATAGATGGATATAACGGCTTCAGTTCCCCATTGGAAAGGGCTGTCTGATAGCAAGGTAAAACAGTACAAATATTCTAAATATCAGTGGTGGAAGAAGTATTCAGATCCTTTACTTGAGTAAAAGTACTATTACCACACTGTAAAAACACTCTGTTACAAGTAAATGTCCTGCATTAAAAATGTTACCTAAGTAAAAGTATGTGTATGTAGTATCATCAGGAAAATATTCTTAAAGTATTAAAGTAAAAGTACTCCTCACATTTTAGAAACTGGAAATGATCAAAACAGTTCTGTGTTTGAACTGCTAATTAATTCAGCTGGACTTGTAGGCCGTTATATTGTTGGGTAGTTTAATTTATAATAAAACATTGTATTTTATTGTGTTTTGTGTGCAAAAAATCGAATTATACTTGTTAGTAAACTAAATGTAGATTAATATAGTGAAGTGAATGATGAATTACAATATTTATCTTTTGTTATATATGTTTTGCTGCTGCCCCGGTCCACAGCAGTACATTGCGCTCAGCTTCCGTGTTGGTACTCCTGCTTGCCTCTCGACCGCCTTCTACTGTAGGTAATAGACCTCAACAGTCCCACCCACAGCCGACTCCAGAAGTAAAAATCCCTTTGATTTTCTCCATAAGGATTTAGAATATGAGTCATGATGTCTAAACCATCCGAGGTAGACTGACCCCGAGCTACGTGGTTGTGAAACGAAGGTTTCTGCTCCTGTAGAAGCTAGAAGTCCATATGAAATTAACCTTGTTTTAAGAAAAACATGTTTTATCCGCGATCTTATGGCGAAAAACTACACTACCCACAATCCTAAGCATAACAGCAATGTCTCTGATTGGTCCAAATCGCCAAACCATAGAAACGTTTACCGTACCCGCAAAACCGTGAACGGCTAGAGCGAGCTTCTCCCATTGAAATCGATGATAGTTTCTGTACACGGTCTTGTACCTTTGACTTTTTGACGTTTTTCAAAATGTTTTTTTGCGCTGAATCAAGACTTCCAGACTTAAAACTCTCTATATAAGCAATTTTTCGAAACGTCAATGAAACAATTGAATCGGGAAAAACACTTACGGAGTCAGAGCCGTAAAAAAGTGGGCGGTCACTGTTGAGCTCTTTACACTGACTATAGTACCTCCTACAACCCCACTTCAAAAAATTCAAACTATCCCTTTAATGACTCATTTAGTAACTGATGGGGTATTAAGCGGTAACATATTTGTATAAATACCTTTTTTTTCTCTCTCTCTGCCATCCACGTACCTTTGCTGTATCAGACGCTCAACCCTTGTGGATGTTTGTATTGTAACTGACATAAATCAAACTAATCAACTACTCTTTAAACAAGGAAACTATAAACATACTACAGCCACCTTTTAGGACTACAGCAGAAAAGTGTTTAGTACTAAAAAGAATTTTGGTGGAGTATGAGGTGCTTTAATGCTCGGGATGATTTAGCTTTACTGGCCATACTCTTGTTGAGGTCTTATTCGGTCTAAATTAATCTTTACTGAGTCTGTATGTTACCACAGGCAAACCAAATAACTGTAAATATTTCAGTGCTCCTCCAACAAGTATTTAGTTGAATTCAAAGTATCTCATTCACTGATAAAGCATATTACTTATCCAGGTATGTTTTTGAGTGCAGCATCATCCTTGCTTCATCTTGGTGTGCCAAGCTGTAATTGGCTCAGCACTGCCCCCTGAAGCTGGAGAGCTGAAGCTGTACTTGGTGATAACTGCAGTCAGAGTGGCTGTTTTTTCCCCCGTTGGTCACAGGGTGCAGCAATGAAGCCATTCAACTCTCGAAAATTAAACTTGTACAGTTTGTTTTGGTTTTACAAGTAAGAAGGCTTCAAGGATGAGACCTAAGTTGTTGATTTGGCAAGTGGTCATCTAGTCAAATTCCTCCCCCCATAATAAAGAGCAGTGTACAGCCGCTCGGGAAGCATCGGTGACTCTCCAATGCAGTGGAGTCCCAAGCTGGGCACCATCATGCATATTGATGTGCAGGTCTGGATCACTCTGTGACTGAGCAGATACTGACAACTATAAGTGAAAGGACAAAAGAGGCTTTCACTCCACATTAACTTGTATAAACTTGTATCGGTCTAACCAGGTCTCTCATCATAGAAGAGTTAGCTGAACTGCCTTATTTTAACTGGTGCTGCCACTAATTGTTTTCGTTATAAATGCCATTATTTAATGAATTAATAATTTTGTGTATTCAATGTCAGAAAATAGAGAAAATGTCCATCACAATTTCTCAAGACCTAAATTGTTTGTTGTGTGCAACCACCTATCCGAGACCCAAAGATTTACAATAATATAAAAGGAAAAAAACAGTAAATCCTAACATTTGAGAAGCTGGAACCAGCAAATGCTCGGCCTTCCTGCTTGAAAAATGACTTAAACAATTATAGATAATCTATATAGCTGCCAATTAATTTCTTGTTGATGGACTGTTTGATTGACTAATCATTTCAGCACTAAACAGTTGTCATCTTTATGTACATCGACACAAAGCTGGTCACTTAGTAATAAGTAAAGTAGATTGAAACTCTCCGTGCAGTATACACAGCCACTGATGGCTCTCCTCTTGGCTATAAACAGGCAGTTACGTCTGAGCCTAGTTATGTTCGACACCAATGTCGTCCTCCAAGAGGAGCGGATTCAGATACACAAATATGAAGGCCTCATTTATTCCCATCCCTTTCCCTGTCTTCTGTGGACGCTAACAGCCTTTTTATCGTGAGGATTGGCATGAAAAGGCATCAACATCAGACTAGGAGGTTGTAATTTTTATGCGTCTAGTAGTGCAAAGAAAGACGTTTGCCAATGAATTCTAACGAAAAGGTAATAACAGTGACACAGCATTTCTGGGAACAGACTGCAGTCGGCAGCGAGGGAACATTTTCTCCTCAGTTAAGGGCAAAACAAGGTCTTCAAAGTCTTCTTTTGTGAAAGAGGAGATTTAAGCAGGGGCATGGATTTGAAAAATTAGAATAATCTAATTTATAGCTCTCGCTGAAGGAATCCACAGGTGGATAAGATGAGAGAGGTGTGTGTGTGCTGGTTTCTATCCTGCTGGATGACATCTGACACAAGTTCTCTCTGAAGTTTGACTCACTGCGTCTCAGTAGGATCTGATAAAGCTGCGGCTGTGTGTGTGTGTGTGTGTGTGTGTGTGTGTGTGTGTGTGTGTGTGTGTGTGTGTGTGTGTGTGTGTATGCTGATCAGTTCATTACTGAGTCATTTCTACTGATCCAGTCCAATTAGTTTTAGTGCTGATGTTTATCTGGGGTCTTTTACCTTTACTAGATATTATTTCTTCATAAGCTGTTAAAATAAACATTAAAAGGTATTCATAACATGTTATAACGATGATACGACAAAGACTGATTAACAATTCAAAATGACACAACAATAATTCTATTCAGTTCTATTCAATACCTCATAATATTGATATTGTATCATCAGCTAAAATATGTCACCTCCCTCTGTTTTGTAATAAGGCATCAAACCTGCAGTTACAAATATTAGTAGTAGTAGTAAGTGTGTATTGATCTTGCATTCACCAGGTGGAGGCAACCATGACTCCACACAAAAGTACAATGAACCATCATTTGTAACATTAACAGTTTTATTACATTTTCTTTTCATTTAATGATTAAGAAAAAATCCAGACACAGAATTGAAGATATTCGTCGTCGGTAGTTGCAAAATGTGTTTAATACTTTGATACAATCTCTCATTTTTGTCCACTTTCTGTTAACAATGACTAAGCAAAATAGAATTTATTTCACCAAATGAGAAAAGGCAAAGTGTACAGTAACTATACTATAAAATAAATTCTATTTGTAAAAGTGTACAAGTGAAAAATGTTTAATAAATATGTCCCTTAGTAATATTATGGTTTTAGACTGAGCCTGCGGTAGTACAGGAGGATTGTTGTATGACAAAGTAGTGAGCAGTGATACAGTATATTAGTGTCACTTGAGGTTAGTAATACTGTTGTGCCATCAGTCTCAGTACATTTTGAACTCTACAACGCTTCCTGCTCAAGGACCTTCCCTGCAGCTTCAACAGCGTTAGGGAGGCAAGATGCTGCCACAACATCTGGTAAAAGGTTATGCATGTTTGTGCCTCAGGTTCATCAGATACTGGTCCAAAGGTTTTTTCCTTTAATTTCACTAATCTCTGTCCTTCCCTGCTTCATGTTGTTGTCCTCAAGCAATCTTTCTCTTTCCTCCTTCCTGACAGGAATTCGATCCTGGGACGTGGACCTCAAGTGCTGCAACCTTGATCAGCAGCTGCAGCTGTTTATAACTCGTCACTCCGCCCACTTCTCCTCCGAGGTCAGAGGTCAGTGTGATGTGGTGCTCTTGGCAATGGACCAATGATGACTACAATTAGGGGCGTTTAATCTGAGAAACGCATTGAGTACATTATAGTCTTTATGGGGCAGATTTTGGATGAAACAAACACTAATAAAGCTGCATTCAGCAAGAAATTAATGTACTGTAAATATACACCTGTCTTATTAGCTGAATCAGAAGATAGAGGCCGCAACACAGTAGTGTTCTGTTCTCTTACCTGAGATGATGCAAGAAGGGATGAATTGCAAATGATCAGCAACTGACGAAGCTGCTCTTACTTTACAGGCGATCCTTTCTTTTCCCTTTTAGTATTTTTTGGCTGTCATTTGGAGCTGCAAAAAATTCCTAATGCAGAGAGATGAAGCCCTGAAAACTTTAACATACGGTTACATACAGTACAGGTACTTTTTTTTTCTCCCACAGTATCTTTATTTATTTCCAGACATAATAACATTTACATATAACCACTGGGACTCAAAACTCCTGCCCCAAACCCTGCAGAACCCATGTCCATCAAACCCTGACCAAGACATAACAACAAAACAAATAAAAAAATATAAATGACTAAAGAAAAAAGGAACTTAAATACACAATAAAATAATTATACAAATACTACATAAGTAAATAAAAAGGGGGGAATAAGTACAAAACTAACCGTGCACTGCTCATACTCACAAGTGTGCACTACACATAAATTAGATATTGGTCATTCAACACCAGACAGTAAACATTTTTCCCAAATGAACTGCAGAGGGCTACTTATGGGTCGTCCCCAGGTGTTTCCAAGTCTTTATTTGCAAGAAAATTTCTAAAGCAGTACAGGTACTTTTAACCTGAAGATATGGTAAATATACTGATATTATATAAATACTGGTGTATCAATATATAGCGATATTGGGACATGAGACCAGATATTATCTGTATTAACTGTCCTATATGCTGATCTACAGTTTAGTAATCTTATTTATACTATTATGCGTATACCTTCTCTACCTGCCTGACCGTTATATTCACTTCATTCATTTGTTTATTTTGACATTGGCAGTGCATTGATAATAATAAGTGCTCTTTCTAAAAACTGCTGAAAAAAAGCAGGCTCATTGCAGGTTGGGCTTATTAAAAAAAGGTTATAAAACAAATCCTGACTTGAGATTAAAATACTAATGGAACAAACTAAATATTTGGTACAAATTAAATATTTCTTAAAATTGTAAATTAGTAAATTTATGGCTAGAATCAGAATGATCTATTAAGCATGTGTGACTAGTTCCTTGCTTTTTTAAATTGCCTTAAAATACACAAATACAGATACAGAAAAAACAAGAAAATTAACAAATTATTTTTCGATTAAAACCTTATGCTAGCCGTTTTCTTTTTATTGTAGGATGATTGACAGTAGTGAGTTGCATTTAGTTCAGATATTTAATCAATCTGCATTGCTTTAAAACTGAACTGTGGGTATAATCACCCGGGTGACTGTTCAGTGTGTGTGTGTGTGTGTGTGTGTGTGTGTGTGACCTGCCTCTTTTGTCTATGTGATGCAATGATTTAGGGCTCAGAGCCCAGGTTGAAAGTACAAAAGATGCTGAATAGGGAATTATTTCAATCATCTAGGTAAGGGCCTGATGGGATCTAACACACACGCACACACGCACACCACACACACACACACACACACACACACACACACACACACACACACACACACACACACACACAATCACATATACACAAATACGAGGAAACGGACAACCCCAGGAGAGAATATTAGTGCACTATTGGCAAGTGCTAAGTAGCAGCAGGAGTCAGCAGAAAATGACACAGCATTTTTCAACACAGTTGTTAAAACAGAGCAAATACCTTGGAAAGAAACAGAAGAATTCCTGTAAAACAATAAACATTAGTATCCATTGTCCATCTGTCAACCAGTTTGGCCTGCTGGGTTACTTTTCTAAAGAGACACGGCTCCACTCCTGTGAGTCACCTCCATTCGTGCTTACTGATACAACTGCTGATGAAACATCCAGATATTTTAGTGATTCATTCCCTCAGGTCTGCTCCATCTGTTACACATGAGAACAACAACATTTCATCTTTGAACACAGGATGATGCGAATATATCTTTTTTATTTCCTTCGATTTATTTATTTATTTATTTTTACCTCAGGGGACAATAACATGTTTTGATAGATAATCATTTTTACGTTAAACATATCTTGGTTGACTGGATTCATATTGCTTTGAGAGAAACTGTATTGATTTCTGAATGGTATATTGGATTTCTAAGGTAATGTAAAATAGCCTGGTGGCATAGTGGTCAGGCAGGACGTCCTGTAAGTGTCTTCGTTTCATTGTCCGTTGACCTTAAGCATCCTCCCTGCGGACGTGATGCTGAATCCCTGCAGGTCTGGATGAAGCTGGTGTTTCTGTGGAGGTTGGTTATCAAAAGCTAGTGTTGCCTTTGATAGATAAACAAGTAATATTTCACAAAATCTAGCATGTATTGAGTCTTGTCACTGCCCTTTATCGTGTAGACGCATTCTCTAGTATCACATCTTTTTCACTAGATGTTTACTGCTGCATTCAGAGTGACATCTGTGTTTCTGGATTTTTTTGTTTTCTGCAACATCATCATCATATCTCTTTTTTCATTTATTCCTAGGGCTGGGTATGGCCAAAATCTTCTATCCCGACATAGATTGACAACGAATAATAATACGAATAATAAAAATAATAATTTATATCATGACATAGGATGTTTTCTGGTAATTCAATAAATAAATAGTCTATATGAAATAACCACATGGTTCAAAATAAACAGTATCAAGGGAAATCAAGAAAAAAATAATTATTTTCCAGCTATATACTGCGTTTTTTTTGTGAATCTATAGTGTGAATTTAAAACAAATCTGCAATTCTTCAAATGATATTTCCTCAAAATGTTTCAAAACAGATTTTCTGAGAAAATTGAGTTAGTATGTGCTTGTTATTATCAATTTAGACGACGTAATTGTATATCTCGATATATGATTTCATCACGATACGATTCCATTGAAAGACAATAAATTATCATATTAAAGGTCCCATATGGTGGAAATGGGTTTTTATGGGATTCTGTGTGTCATATAGGCTCGGGGGTGTAAAGTAAAAGCTGTGAAAATGTGAAATCGGCCACTGCCGCAATTTCTCCACCCCCCCCAAAACTAGACCACCTCCCAGCTAAACGGGCCAGTTAGAATTTGATGTATTTGCTACGTAGAAACCAGGTAACCAATGGGTCTCGTGTTCCCAAATGGACCTAGCCCCGCCCCCCTTTTCAACTTCGTTCCGCCGATAAGAATCGGAGAAGATGCGGGAGTCATGTCGGGAGTCAATTCTTCCCTGAAAACCGGCCATGAGAAATGCATCATTCCAGGGTGCTCCCTTCTGTCTTCCTTGACAGACAGATGAGGTTATATAGTATACATTATATATATATATATATATATATATATATATATATATATATATATATATATATATATATTGCAATATATGTTATAAGCTCTACATGTAGTACCTATTTTTTATTATATACACATATATCTTTATTGCATCTAACTTGTTAAATACCTTCTTATACTGCACTGTTTGCACTGCCACTGTTTAGTGTTACTTGCCTCATCCAAGTGCCTTTATTATCACTATCACTATAATTATCACGACATGCAACATTAATTCAATTTAATTTAATTTATAGTGTCAAATCATAACAGAAGTTTTCTCAGGGCACTTCATGTAGAGCAGGTCTGAAGTGGTACAGCTGGGCAATGGGATCAGCTGGGGGAAACTGACAACAGTTAAATCACAACACAGCATTTAAATTTTTTTAAATTAACTGTCCCTCTGCCGTTGCTCCTTCTTGTGCAACCAGTTGTTGAGGTTGTCGGTCCAGCTGAGCGCAGACTGGCTCACCTCACTAAAAACTAAATGTTTACACAAAAGGTTTTACCTGGACTGATGCCCATTGCTATTATTTTTATTTGTCATATTTCTATTATCTCTTCCTTTCTTGTTGGTGAACGTCTCTCTCTGCAAAATAATTAATTCATATGTTACACTTAAAATTATTTTACATTAAACATTTATTTCTGTAAAAACACAGATTCAGTTCGGATCAGGATCGCTCTCTGTAGCGTACACACTTAAACTCGTATATCACGTACTGACTATTACTTCTACTGTCAGCATTAGCTACTGATGCCCAGTGTATTGTAAAGCCTAGAGCGCCCTCTGCTGACTATGCTGAGCTTAGCAGGAACAACCTCACCCATTCAAACGCATGTACTCAAATTACCCTGTTACCAGACACTGATACAGATATGTAATAAAGTAGTTTATTTATGTTTTGAGTCCTTAACTTCTAATCAGTTCAAAAATTAAAAGAGGGGCTAATATTTCCCTGTCTTGTAGAGCACACCATGTCACACATACATTGCTATTACATGAATAAATAAATAAAAATACATTCATTCCACAGGCTATGTAAATGAACTCATTGCCCTCTTTATTTGAGAGTGTTGTCCCTGACCCAGCACCTTTTACTGAAGAGCTGCAGAAGATTGTGGTTGCTGTTCATCTCTGTTCCATGAATGCCTGTTACCAACTTAGCATCTTTTTTAGGATTGTGGTGGTCCTGCTTGTCATTATTGTAATTATTAGTCCGAGGTTTCTGCCTGTTAAAAGGCAGTTTTTCCTCGCCACTGTCACACCAAATGCTTGCTCCTGGTGGGAATTTTGGGTCTCTGTAAATAAAATAAAATTGAACATTTGTAAGCTTCTGTTGTTTCTCTGCTGTGGCCCTCACAATTCTTGGTGTTGTACAACAGGAGTTTTCTGGTTTAATTAATGTAGCATAATATGATTAAAACAGCTGTATATAAATATATTATAAACATATTATAAACTATTTGTTGGAGCACTTACTTTGTCATTACTCTGAGTCTCAGAGGCCCATATTCAGCCCTGTAAATATTCAGTGCGTTCTGCAGTGAATAAGGGTTCAGACAGACAGTGTTTTCAAATATTTAGTACTGACTGGAGAATGTATATGATCATTACGTTTGAAAATTACATATGAATGACATTGCGAGGACCGAGGTAAGAACATTAATGTCTGTAGTAATTTCCTTCATATTCGAAAATTCTGGTACATCGCTGCCTTTTCCAGACAACAGCGGCGCAACAGAGAGCCTGGGTTAAGAGTAGGTGGGCGTGTGTCAGGTAACGTTATGTGCCGTGCACCGGAACATAAACACAGACACATCACCGACAGTATGATAATAACATGAAAACACATCGTTAACTCTAAGTGGTTTCTGTGACTTTCAAATGTTTAAAAACCCAAAAGACGCCAAAATACACAGCCACCATATAACGTTAGCCTTAGCCCCGAATGGCCACATCACTGAAGATACACCATGTCTAACTTTGACTAACGTGACTTTGTCTGAAGTGTTACAGCCTACTAAAATGAAAACACACTCAACTAACCACTATGAAACGTCCTGCTGACCTCTTCTAAAAGAAATGAATTGGTCTAAAAAAGGTTTTGCAGATCCCGCTGCCATGTTTATGGTAGGCTTCCAACAAAATCTGATTCCAGGCCGCCTTCTATGTGGATCTGTGCTTAGCCAATCAGAGCGTTCTGCTCATGAATATTAATTAGTTGTGGGCTAAACATTCCATCCAGCAGCGAATCCAAGCGTTTGTGGGAGGGGAGAAAAAAAGGCTCTCAGAAAAGTGTGGGAAAATCAACCCAAGTCTTTTTTTTTTTTGGTAACACTATTAAATTTGTGTTTAATAGACACATATAAAGGGTACAGCTATAAGTTAAGTGTCACCATATGGGACCTTTAAATTATCGCCCAGCCAAATTATTTTAGTCACTTTTCACCTGGACAACTAAGTGCAACACTACGGTGTGTTGTTACCTCCAATTTAAACAATATTGCACCCCCATTATTGCGCCTTCAAGTATGGCGGTTTGAAGCAACTATAAACACTTTTGATTTCCGACGTAGTCAGACAACATGTCGTAATGATTGAGTTCAGATTCAGTACTGTAACCCAAGTAGAGAAGAGCTACAAACTCAGAAAACCGACCTAGTAATGTGAGATGCGCAGCAATTTCTATCTAAAGTGTGCTTAACATTTGCCACCGTAAGCTACTGGTCACACTAGACCAAGAAAAGCTGTAATGGCAAAACATCTGCATGCATTGGACTGGGCAAGCCTGACTTTTCATACTCATTAACCCTCTGATGACAAAAGACGCAGTGTTTGACAACACTCCTACTCAAAAGCGATATTACAAAATTTCATTTTTCATTATTTCAAGCACCAAAACAATTGACTTTAGCTTTGTTTTCACAAGAGATTTGAGAAACTTCAAAACGTGTACATAAAATTTTCAGCTTTAGGGCAAAATTATCTCTTTATACATTGCTCTGGAACAATTTTGGGCATCCCTATACAGAAAGCTGAGTTTGTGCTGAACATTTTGATATGAAACACATGGTTATACGGTTCTATGCAAATATCCTAAAATGTGAATTTAATAAGAAATGTAAAAATGTCCTTAGAGGGTCAATTAAAAGTTTTATTTGTAGGAGGAAAATATGTTATTTCTTCTTTCAAAAGTTCGAATGGGGTATTATATAAAATACTTTAATAATATTGTTGCTCAAAATGGATGTAAAACATTATGGAGCAAAACTTCATGTTTCAATCTCAACACTTAACGGTAACACTTTGTACTGGAGCACCATTAAGGCTCTGACACACCAACCCGATGGCCGACCTTCGGCAGAAAAAAGGCAGTCGGACTGACTGCCTTCCCGAGTTGGTCAAAAAAGTGCCTCGGAATACCCTGAAGCGACGCCGACTTGAGTGTACGTTCTGATGTAATACGTCTCCGTAACAGCAGGCGGCACTAATCTGTATTGTCGCCCCAAAAATGTAAACCGGCAGCTGATTGGACGAACGCGTCACGTGGGTCTGGCTGCTCCCGTATTTTACAACCGAGCATAATGGCGGCTCGTTCGGAATACAATCTCATATTTTACGAAGATAGTTCTGAAGTTTCTGAAACATTTTAAGCGAGAAATAGGCCATGCAGTTCCTGAATCTGTTTTCATTTCGGATCGACAAAGGTCAGTTTGAAAGATTTTCATCAGATTTTGAGAGGCGTTAGTCAGGCTCATCCCGCTCGTCATTTCCGGGTTAGCGCTCCACCAATCAGATTGGTCATTGAGTCCGACTGCCCGCCTTCCGATTCAACAAGTCAAATCGGCCCAAATGAAGGCCGACGGCTCCTCCGACTGACGAAGGCACGGAACACACCGAACAGACTTGAGTCACCGACCTCGCCAGACTGTACGACGGCTGATTATGGGGTTGGTGTGTTAGGGCCTTTAGTATTCAACATGCACACATACAGTATGTGATGTTGAAAATTAACAGTGTGCTTTCCCAAACTGATAAGGGAGATCATTGAAAATGCCTCATCCCTTTTTAAGACTGACGTGGCTGAGGCCGGAGGACCAAGGATGGAGGCTGGGAGTATTGATTACACCCCCACTTTTTTTTTTTCAGTACAGCACACAAGACAGATCAATAGCACTTCAATGGAGAGCAGTCGATGGATGCAGTGCAGAAATAGATAAGGGGATCACATTGCTTTGGGTTAGCGGAAAAAATTCCATTGTGGGAAAACGGTGGCAACAGTCCTCCTTCACCACTCGGCTGATTTTGGACATGAGGTTATAAGGTGAGGGAGGGCTGATCAGTTTAAAATTTAATTTACCCTTGAAAGAACATTCTAAAATATATCCACTTTGGAGGAGAAAATAACCATTTATTTTCACAAGTATCTCAATCACAGAGAGATTAAATCTGCATTATTTGTCTGGTTATTTTTCATATACCCAACCAAGGCCTTTAGCTGCCTACAACGATATATTTTTTTGCTTGACAAGTTACTTTGACAAGTTTTGTGTTGCCGTGTGTATCGATGTCATTTTTTTTTGTATTTCTCATTTTGCAGCAAAACTCTCTGATAACTCTTTCACAGCTTGACCTTGATATCTTTCGATGTACATAACTACTTTCAACTCAAGAATGTACTGTTTTCTCCAAGGGGCAGTTGTTGGTTATTTGGAGGGGAGGCTACGGTTCATGGAGGTGTTTAGGGATGTGTGGTTTTTAAATATATAATTTTAGTCCAGGGCTCTGTCCTTGGGTTATTGTTTAAAATGAGATTTGCAGTCACACCGTGTCAATGCTACCTATCATCACTTGTAAACTAACAACAGCAGTTTGGTCTCAGCTTGTCAGGGCGTTATTAAATGGGCAGAATACAACATTTCTAAGTTATCGTTATGATTCAAAATTACACAAGGGGCTGTTCAAACCTAGCTAGAAGAGTTTAATTATATCTTCAAATTTCACAGCACACTGGTTTTTAATAAAAAATGTCAGGGCCCTCTGCACTTGCGCGGAATAAGAAATAGGTTTTCTTTTCATGTTGTAGCGGCAAAGCAAGTTCCCATCACAGTAATACTGATACACTGAAAGTCATCTTTTGGATTTACTGGATTTGACCAAACATAATAAACAAAAATAGATTAGATAACTGCTGGATCCAAAATACTACAGTTGTTTGTCCACAGCTTTGTTTGAATGCCAAATAAATCCATTTACCTACTGTAGGGTTTTTATTATTTATTATTTGATAGGCTGTAGTTGACCTTAAAACCAACTTACTTACTAACATCCTTTGTAAGCGTTACATTTGTTTAAATGTAGATTGAATCCAGACGACAATATTTGGCCATAGTAAAACACCTGAAAATAAATAAAGAAGATACAGTCAAGGAAACCTCTTTATACTGTAGATTGTCTTTATTGATCTAAGATCTGAAATTCTCCTTCAGGGTTTTCATACTGATAAGTATCTTTTGAATGGGTTCATTCGGTAGGAGAGTGATAACACTGCTGTCCAGTACGACAGCCTCACAGTCAGAAACACGATCACCCTTTTCCCTTTTTAAAAAGCTGATCAAGTGCAAATCAAAATGTCAATATGAGGCTATATTTGATGATATGAATGTTGATTTATAATATGCTTCAAGTTTAAGTCGGTCATAAACATCTGTTTTTATAGTTACAGGAGGGTTCACTTCACTTTTACATGAACATTCCTCCATAACAAATATTACAAAGTGGCCCCTAGTGTTGAAATTATGTAATGCAGTGATGACTTTATATTTCTGGACAGGGACTGTCTCACTTGCAAAGAAACGCATATAGCTGAATAACCTACCAATACTTAAGAGCCCCACACACACACACACACACACACACAACACACACACACACACACACACACACACACACACACACACACACACACACACACACACACACACAGGCTGCCTACACAAATACCCGACGAGGACCTGGGGAGATAGGCCATGGATAAGTGTCAGCGATTTACTCTGATTAACCCTCCCACACTGAAATCACACAGGTGTGCGTATCCATTTGCAGCGTATGTGTGTGTGTAGCTATGACTGTGTGTGCATGCTGTGTTTTGGGGAGTTTGTGTGAGTGCTGATTTCTGAGTATCCGAGTCCTCACTTGGTTTCTCTAAGTCATTGAAAATCTCTTCTGCCAGACATTTTCTTGGGAAATCTACCTTTTGTCTGGTTTAGTTTTTAAAAATGTGCTGTATTGCTTACTGCAAAATGAGTTTTAGATAAAACCTTCAGAGGCATGGAAGGTGAAGAAACGTGCATGACGTGAAAAAAAAGTCACTTCCACGCAGTAATATACTTTAGAGAATATTATAGATCCAAGATGAAACTGACAGAAGGGCGGAACTCAGAGAAAAAAGTCACAATTACAAATCCTTCTGCTAGTTCAGAACCACGGACAGCTTTCTGGATTCATCAATACACAGTTAGGCAACAGATATTTCAGTGCCATGGTCGGGGCCGTAGATAACTTGCACAAACCTCAGTCGCGATAAAAAAAAAAAAGAAAAAAAAAAAAAAAAAAAAAAAAAAAAAAAAAAACCCCTCTACTCTTTCCTTTTTTATAAAAAATGAAAAAAAAAAAGAAAGTTAAAAAAAAGGAAAAATTTAAAAAAAAAGGGGTTTACAGCACTGAAAAAGGGCTCAGATGCCAATCGTAGTATGAGGATTTATTACTGTATTGTTTTATGGATCTATTTAATATATGTATGGTTTGTGATGATTGATGCTTGATCTGCTGCCACTTGCTCACCTGTTCACATGTAGTTTGTGATGCTGTTGAATTGTGTTGTGTTATGCTGAGAGGTGTTTCATCATTTACCCGCAAGGATACTAATAGAAGCATATCTGTTTTGACAGACAACTGATGACTAAAATGCTTCAGAAACACTTTTTGTACATTTAGATTAGCACTAACAATATACAGTGTATAGTGGTTGCACATGCCCCTACTAGCCTGTCAGTGCAGGTACTTCTCTAAGATGTTTATGAAACGTATTGAACAAAGCACTGAGAATGCTAATTAGGACTACAGCGGCAGTTGGTTTATGGGAAACAGGCTTTAACGTCCCAGAGGTCCAGAGATGCTTTGAAGTGAGATGTGAAACATCACGTGTTTCTTTTCTCTCTTTTATTCTCTCTCTGGCTCTGTCTCTCTCTCTCTCTCTCTCTCTCTCTCCCCTCTTTTCCCTCTGGCTCTCTCTCTCCCTCTCTCTCATTGAGGGAGATGTGGGTGGAGAGAAAGGGAAAAGTAAAAGAATCAGTGGGAATAAACTTGATGTAATCATTACGTGTGGATCCTCCTTCCCACACACACACACACACACACACACACACACACACACACACACACACACACACACACACACACACACACACACACACACACACACACAGGTTGAACTCAGTAAGATGGCTTAGTCAGGCAGGGAGCTCATGAAAGACTATAGACAACCAGTCCTTAATAAGAGGCTTCCAGGACGATCTATAATTCTGCTGCTCATTCATAAGAGCAGTCGTACCACTAAGATTAGACTTTCTTCTGTAACTTTTATGTGTGAATCTGTGACCGCTGGAAACATAAACTGCACAGGCTCACAATAGAGGGGATTTAGTAATAAAAAATAAAGTAATTCCAGGTTGCAGCTCTACCTTCCATAATTAAATAAATCCTTCATTGAATGGACTGTTGGTTGTGTATGTAGGAACTATTCCCATTTTCTTTTCTTCATGAGTTTCCCTCAGCCTGACCCGTGTGTTCATAATTTATGGGAACTCACACACACAGGGGAGTGTTATCTCCATGGCATTGTCTGACGTACGTGGTAGAGGTGAGAGATGTGGCCTGGGGGCGGCACAGAGTGATTAAAGATTCACATTTGATAGTGGAGCCAATTTGCTCCTGAGGGAAATGTGCTTTTCGCGGCTGTTGCCGTAGCGACCTCTCCACCCCTGCATGGATAGGATGACACTCGAAAGACCCTGAAGGTGTAACTCTGTCGCTATATCATGACTGAGGTGAAAGGAGGCCGTGGGGGGTTGAGGATGGTCAGGGCGCATGCTGAAAATCTGAAGGAGACATTGTTTTTTGGTAGGAACAGGATGTTGGATTGGGAATGATGACGAATGAGAAAACTGTATCCATTGAGTTCCAAAGCTAAGAACATACTTAATCATAATTTAACATATCATCTAGATTTGTATCTGGGACCCCATGAAGTCATTGAAGAGTGTGTAAGGATAATGCCAGACGAGGTGTCCATTATCAGGAATGAATTGATGACGGGGAGGCCAGAACCATCTGACGCGAAGCAGGAGTTGCCAGTTTATTAGGTACACCTAGCTAAAACTAATGCAGTCCTATACAGCAGTCCTGCAATAAATCCTTCATTCATGAAGGTTATAATGTTTAGTTTTTTTTTTTGTTTTAGAGAAAGTTTAGAGTTTCTGTGATTTAGCTTACCCCCAAATCAAAATGCTCTGCTATATCAGCTACATTAAATTAATGCTATTTATATACAGTACAGGCCAAAAGTTTGGACACACCTTCTCATTCAATGCGTTTCCTTTTTATTTTCATGACTATTTACATTGTAGATTCTCACTGAAGGCATCAAAACTATGAATGAACACATAAGGAATTATGTACTTAACAAAAACGTGTGAAATAGCTGAAAACATGTCTTATATTTTAGATTCTTAAAAGTAGCCACCCTTTTCTTTTTTATCAATAACGGAAAAAATTCCACTAATTAACCCTGACAAAGCACACCTGTGAAGTGAAAACCATTTCAGGTGACTACAACATGAAGCTCATTGAGAGAACACCAAGGGTTTGCAGCGCTATCAAAAAAGCAAAGGGTGGCTACTTTGAGGAATCTAAAATATAAGACATGTTTTCAGTTATTTCACACTTTTTTGTTAAGTACATAATTCCATATGTGTTCATTCATAGTTTTGATGCCTTCAGTGAGAATCTACAATGTAAATATTCATGAAAATAAAGAAACACATTGAATGAGAAGGTGTGTCCAAACTTTTGAGGTTAATGACTCAACAGACCACCCAATCAGATCAGCTTAAAAGCCCTTATTTGAAATGTCAGGCTTTTTACTTTGGATAAAGCTTTATCGTCTGTTATCGCGCAACCTGTGCTAAGTATTAGGATTGAGATTCTAATCATAAACCAAAAACTTGGTCTTTAAAAGTGTAAAGAACGGATGGAAAAACTTTCCAACGTTGTCAATGCCTGCACACATGCATGGGCCTGAGAGTCCTGTATATTAGGACGGAAGTAGAACCTAATTTGTTCTTTCCATTTAGTCATATCCCCTCTCCCAAATCTTTCCCCTCTACTTGCTGTAATATATGCTTATCTGGAAGTAAAGGAAACCCTTCTACATCCCCTGTAAGCTCTTATTGCTGTTATTTCTTGCACTTCTTTCTCACTTCATCATTTTAGGCTTGAATTAATATTTTTACACCTAAAATCTAAGTGATAGATGACTTTAAATACTTTAAATAAAACCTATTTTATCTCTTTCCTCAGTTCTCATATCCTTTCTGTTTCTGACACTTTTCGTCTAACAGCTCACAGAAGTATTTGCACTTTGGCTCTGAACTTTGAAACATATTGGCTGCTTGTAATGTTGGAGATCTATTTGAATGGGAGAGGGAAAGTCTCATATGAAGACACATAATAAGGAATTATTCACATACAGCTGTAATCTTTACTGAAGAAGTGCAGAAGTCCAAGTCATGATGTTTAGCTGCACGCTCTCATCCGCAACTATCCCTAACATCTAACCAACAAATTATTTAGGCATCATTTTTTATTCATTCAGTGATGTTTTTGTTGACCAGGTCTGTTTTTTAAAGGGAGAACGAGCTGTCCACCCACTATTTTTATTTCTTTGTACAGACAGTAGAATAGCCGTGAGGGAAATGTGTGAGGGGGAGAGACGGGGGAAACTATGATCTGACAGGATTTGAGCTGAGCCCAGTTGTGGTTCCACTCACTGCTTTTGTGGTCAATAAAAAGATAGGTAAGTTATTATCTCCAATTACCGTACTCACATTACAAGAAACTATATTATATATAATAACTATATTAACTACTGTATATTTTCATAGAAGTATACATTTGTGCTTTTTTTTTTTCTTGGATTGACCACCACCACAGTTTACTTTGATGTATCTTGAAAAACAAAATTGGTCAGATCCAAGACAATCAATCCAAAGTTGTTTAAAATAAGATATTCATGATAGCCTTGAACATGGTGACTCACAGAATGTAATCTGTAAATGATATGGGCAGTAAACAGGTGGGTGTGATTGGAAATAATCACCCATAAATGTGACTCTGAGGATATTATGCAATTTAAGACACTTTGTTTACCTCATCTGTTTACCTTTACGTTGAGATCATAAATATTAGATACTTTCCTTTCTGTACGAGGGTTGCACAAGGTAATTAGAAGGGCACTCGGAGAGCGCAGACCTCCTCCAAGACATGTCCTATTTCACAATGTTAATGTAGTGTGAATTTTCCAAGTCGGGAAATAATTTTTTCAATTATTCCAGCACCACATGATTGCACACATATGCCCTAGCTTGCAATGTTAAAGGAGAATTCCGGACGATTTTTACCTGAATCTGAGTACTGTCGATAGGAAAAAAAAAAACTAGCAAAATCGGTGCTAGCAAACTGGAGTTGCTGCAGCTATGTCCAGAGCTCCCAGTTAGCTAAAATGCCAGTTGTCAGGGCATCTTATAAAGAGTGCCTTTGTGCCTCTTAACAGACACAAATGCAATTAAAATGTCTGTGCAACATGAACAGGGCCCTTACGTGACAACAAGATGCTTTTTCAACTCAGACATTGTGAAGAAACCGTTTAAATTCAAAGTTTGTACTGTCACCTGTCTCGATCCTGCTGGTAGCTAGCTCAGCCTGCTAGCCCAGCTAGCAGTAATAGCGTTACTGAAGGCTAGCTGTAGTCTCGCGCTGAAGTCCCATTGGAATTCACTTGTTGCAGGAAATGGTAAACAAACAAACGCAAACCATTTCTTTTCCACAGTAGATCAACACACGTTATTCTTACTCCAAGCTTCTTCCCTTGTGAACACCTCCGATCTTCACTCTTCACACACTACGCTGCTGCACACTACTGTTTACCGATGTGAGAAAAAGCAGAAGCAGGCGGAGCTAGCTACAGGGCAGGATCGAGACAGGTGACAGTACAAACTTTGAATTTAAACGGTTTCTTCACAATGTCTGAGTTTTTTTTCCTCCTATCGACAGTACTCTGAGATATATAGCGATCAAGATTCAGGTAAAAATCGGCCAGAATTCTCTTTTAACGAAAGTGAAGAATAATTTGTTTATCGGCCCCGTGTTTCGGATCCACCCCAAAATGTAAGGGGTTCTTCCTTGGCCCATGCCACACCCTTCTACCAAGTTTCATGAACATCGGACCAGTAGGTTTTCTGTAATCCTGCTGACAAATACAGACAAACAAACAAAAATCAGAAAAGCCGAACTGAGACATAACCTTCTTGACTGAGTAATAATAGCAAAATCAATCCGGCTTTTCCGACCTGAAAATGAGAGTCCACTGTGGTCTGAAGGGATAATCCTCGCTAGATCACTAGTTTGCGGTAACAGTTAGTCGGGAGGTTGACAGCTAACGTTAGCCAGCTGAAGCTAACAGTTGATCAACGGTGAGTAACGTAGCTACGCTACACAGGCTGGCAGCAGCACAGAGTCCAGTAAGTCACAGCAGGGGATAGAAAGGTGTTGAGAATGACCAAGACCTATTCTAAAACTTAGGGTACTTAATTTACTAGAACATTTTTTTTTGAAGTGGTAAATAGCTAAATGTTTGAGTATCCTCAATGTATATGGACTTTTAACCCTTGTGTTGTCCTCGGGTCAAATTTGACCCTTTTGAAAAAATTGTTTTTTATATAAAAAATATGGGTTTCAACCAAATTGCAGAAAATTATCATGGATGCATGGATATGTTTTATGGGTTCCATACAACGTTATATGCAGGTAAAATTAATGATAACTTGCATTGAATTTTGGTTTGTTATATTCAATTTTATAGCATTTGAAAAAAAAAAAATTTAATAGTTTTAAAACAGTATCCTGACTAAACTTTAACATACACCAGTCTGTGATCCACTCAACATCCTCTGATCTTAACTGTTAGTCAAAATAATTAATAATTTCTGCCTATAACTAAAAAAATAGGTATAATGTCATATAAATTCAGTTTATTGACCATGAATAAAGAAAGCTTTGAAAGCTTTTTTGCCAAAAGCATCGCAAAAAGCGACAAACGGGCCAGAAAAAAACGCTAAAAAAAGTGAATTTTCAATTTTGACCCGGAAGGACAAGGCAATACAACACAAGGGTTAGACGTGACAATGACTAAGACAAATAGTTTAAAAAAACTACAGTAAAACATGTGATCATGCCCCCGGACCCCCCCAGAGGTGTAATATCCTTCTCACCTTTTTCACCCCTGACCCATTTTCATGCCTGAACAGTACTATTACACATCTCATAAAGAACGCATGCTGAGTATGCAGGTTAACAGTCTGGCAGATTCCACACAGTTAAATGAAAACATCTCAAAGAAAAACAAACAGTATATAGCCTTCCTAAAAGGATCGGTTGTGGGGGGGAGGGGGTGCTGTCGCCGCATCATGGGTGTGCCGTATATTTTCCTGCTTTTTTGTCCTATGCCAATCACACCTATGGTTATTTAATTTTAACAATTAGTAAATGTCTTCAGAGATTTATTAATTTAGCTTCAAACACCGAAGGTCTAAAGAGCTGATTGTGAAAGTTGGTTTTCTTTATTTTATTTTACTTTTTCTGTAGTTTGAAATTGTTGCAGCTCTCTGAATCTGACTTATCTGAATTTGTTGTGTCTTGGGCATTGTTTTATGCATGACACAGTAATGGAAAAATCATTAATTTATACCTGACATTTTTGAAAAACAAAGCTCCACCTGTTCTCTGTCCTACATGTACAAACTAGTGCTGTCAAACAATTAAAATATATAATCGCGATTAATCGCATTAATGTCATAGTTAACTCGCAATTAATCGCACATTTTCATCTATTCTAAATGTCCCTTGATTTCTTTTTGTCCCATTATTTTTTCTCATTTTAATGCTCTTATCAACATGGAGAAGTGGATCGACTTGCTTTGTGCTTTTGTCGCCTGGCTTTGACGAGGGGGCGGCGAATTTGCATCAGCTGTGTGCTTGGCCATCAAGTGGTATTTCAGACTGGACGTGCTGCGATGATAGCTCAGTTCACAACGACAAAACACACAGATCACTTTGGTCTTGTCAATGGAACCATTTGGCAACTTTTTTAAAGTAAACTTTCCATTCAGAATCTTATTGGCATCCATTTCGGCGTCTCGCGCTCGCCATCCACTCAAAATGTAACGTTGGCCTACTACTCTTTGGCCGGCTCGCAAGCCCAAACAAGTGTGTGCGGCGTGCCTGTTGTTTTGTTTCCGGTCTAGCTAGATCCGGTGTGGTGTTGTAGTTTTTCTAACGTTACTAGTTGTTGCAACAGCATGTGAAAAAAACTACAGTTTTCTAGGCCAAAAACAACGTTAATCTCACAATAAAAAAATGTAGGCCGTTAAAATGGATTTGCGTTAACGCCGTTAATAACGCGTTTAACTGACAGCACTAGTACAAACACACACCTCACACTTAATCTGATTTACTCAACTAACCTGTGATGTTTGTCATGTTGTACACATTTCTGAAGCCACACGACGAAGGCGCAGCACTACTGTAATAACCTTACTGTTTCTCATGTTTATGGTGCCAGTGTTCCTTCCTATTCCCATCCCCAATCACCTCCTGCCTCTAACATATTTCTTCCTGTGTCAATTTCTGTGTCTGTCTCCTATATTGGATGGCGAGAAGAAGACATTTTCATCACTGTTAGGCTCGGCTAGATTGCCTTGAAGGAATCGATTGAGCACAGTGGCAGCAGAAGTTATGGTTGGGAAGCTGGGAGCCCTTTTCCCCAGTGCCAGGATACGGTGTCAGCTCCTTATTTCCGCTGCTTTCTGCCTGATGTTTCTGGGCTTCTGAGCTGAGCCTTTTCTTTAACTCCTTGGTGTTTTCCTTTTATATACTGTAGGGCTGCACAACAATTAGTCATTAAAAAATCAACATTACACTCCTCACTTCTGCACTTTCCAAATTGCATGAGATTTCTGTTTTAATTTAGTCCCAAATGGCTTTGTAAACAAAATACGCTAGCGCTGCGGATATTCCAGTTTCATGACAAAAAGGTCCTTGTTATTCAACTCACAATCTACAGTATAGTCAGCTCAGAAGAAATGCGGTTCTAGACCATTTCAAATGAGGGGCAGCTACCAAATACACCCTCCGGTCTCTTATCAATCAATCAATCAATCAATCAATCAATCAATCAATCAATCAATCAATCAATCAATCAACATTTATTTATATAGCGCTTTAGAGCAACCAGCAGGTATCCAAAGTGCTTTACATGAAGTAAAAACATAAAACATAACATACAGTAAAATCAGAAAGGAATAAAACATACATCTAAATAAAACATACATCTAGCAGACATCAAGGAGGAACCCAAGGCACTCGTCTTCAAGAAAAAATATTTCAAAATGCCTTTTAATATGTCTGGCACATTCTCAATAGAATAAGATTAAAAAACAACTTCAGCGCGTTGAGAATGTGCCAGACACATTTTTTTCTTGAAGACGAGTGCCTTGGGTCCCTCCTTGATGTCTATTGGATTAGTTGATGCCCCCTACTAAAGAGCACCGCCTTTTGTTCACTAACACTAGTTCCAAGAAGCTCTCCAATCTCTTCCGTTCTTCAAAACATACAGTACATGTAGTTTGTGATTGTAAAGTTTCATGAAGCTGTGATTACTATGGGGAATTTCTTCATCACACATGAATACAATTGGGCTCATTGAATTCACAAGAGTCTCAGCTTTCCAGTCATACCCAATTTTTGCAATTCCAAGACCGTTTATGGTCCCCAGTATGCAGAATATTCAAATAAACCACTTTAGAATCGGTGAAAATAACACATTTATATTGCATGAGAATAACTATAAGGTTTTTGCCAAAAAGTGCATGGGATTAGAATAATGTCTAAATAGAACCCATTTTCTTAAAGATTTTTTGAGGGTATTTTTAGGCCTTCATTCTCACAGGACAGATGAAGACATGAAAGGGGAGAGAGAGGGGGAATGACATGCAGCAAAGGGCCACAGGTCAGAGTCGAACCCACGGCCGCTGCATTGAGGAGTAAACCTCTATATATGTGCGCCTGCTCTACCAACTGAGCTAACCGGGAAGTGTTATTTAGCCCCCTTTCTCGACAAGCTAGCATGACCTGTTTGGTACCAATGGACGCCTTAAGTCTCTTAAGTTTCTTATTTGTTTGTATTATGCAGGCCCAAGTATCGATAAATGACTTGAGAGTAGGGCGTAGGGCATTAAGCTGTTTAAATAGAACTGTTCTTTACAAATTAACTTCTTAACCTTCAAAGTCCTCAATACCGCACCCACATTTCTCCATTAGTAGCTTTACATTTAGATTTAGAACATTTTTATTCCACACTGTGCAACAGAGTCACGTATTCTTTATCTGCTTACTCAAAGGATTCTTTGAATCAATGTGCAATGTGGGCACCTTCTGATTCATTTTTCTGACCTTCTTTTGTGTAAATTATCTCTTGCAACGATTTAAGTACTTCATACGTACTGTTTATATATGTGCGTGTGTGTGTGCGTGTGTGTGTGTGTGTGTGTGTGTAGATACTACATCAGATGCTACATCAGATGCACAAAATGTAAAACATAATTTAAAACTAAATTGAAAAAAAGGAAACTTGGGCACCTGGGTAGCTCACCTGGTAGAGCAGGCGCCCATATATAGAGGTTTACTCCTTGACACAGTAGCCACATGTCTTCCCCCTCTCTCTCCACTTTCCTGTCTTCAGCTGTCCTATAAAAGTAAAGGCCTAAAATGCCCCCCCCCAAAAAAAATAAAATAGGAAACTGGCAACTTGTGTTAATGCAAAAAAAAGGAAATAAATACAACAAAACAAATACATGAGCAAATCACTGGTGTTCATCCATTTATCACTTTATATTTTAAAGCAGAGGTGGTTCTTGTGCCAGGGGATCTACGGTACCAATAAAACAGAAAGAAGTGACATTAATTTTGTAGCACATTATTAAGCTCTGTTAGACCATCCCCTATGGGAGCTTACTCATTGATTATCATCATCGTCATCGTCACAGCTGTGTATCATTGGCTCTTACAGCACTCAAGGTGACCACATTTTAATTTTGCTGTGTAACAGTGTCCTGACCTCTCAGTGTGACACAGCAGTTCTGTCCTCTCACCTTGTCTCAGCGGGAGGAACTGTGTGTGTGTGTGTGTGTGTGTGTGTGTGTCTAAACAGACCTGCTGACAACACTCACACACACATATTGCTCTTTCTCATACAAGTACAGTAATGCTTATGTGAGAACTGTATGTTCTTGCTCTTGTGGGTACACACACAAATACACGTAGCGTCAGCTATCGTTAGAAAATGGCATCTGAGAGCCTGTCGGTTTCCATTTCGCTGGCCCTGAGCTGAACCAATGTGGAAAGGCTGTTTGCGCTTAGTCGACTCCTTTCTTTCCGCCTCTCTGCACATCGTCTTGTCTTGTGCTTTCTAGTAAAACGCTCCCCAGTCCCCGGAGGCAGTGAGTGGGGTGAAGAGTTTAAATTCCCTCAAGTTCACGAGTGCCACTGGCTTTCGTCGGTTAGTGGAACATAAAAATGTAATGTTTGTTTTTTATTATTCATGTCATCAAGTTGTAGCTTTCATTCAGAATCATTCCCACACTAAGAATGCAAATGCTGAAGATAAAGCTAATTGCTAACTTGCATAAGTTCTGAACACTTAGACAGGTTTGCATCATTTCATTTCAAGTAGGAGAGGTTATTTCTAAAGTAGTAGAAGAAGAAGTACTAGTAGTTTTCTTTTCTTTTTAAGATTATTTTTTGGGCATTTTCGGCCTTTATTTTTGACAGGACTGCTAAAGACATGCAGCAAAGGGCCGCAGGTCGGAGTCAAACCCTGGCCCGCTCTACCAACTGAGCTATCTGAGCTCCAGTTCTTTTTCTACATAGAAAAAATTAGGTGACTGACGGTTGGAGCATTTCCAGGGCTTGGATTGACATGAAATTCTCGTGATTTAATCATCAGTACCAAAACAGAGCATAGCTGCGTTAGAAATATCTAGTTTTGTCTGATAAAGTCAAAAATACAAGGTTACATAAAAACATAAGAAGAGACATTTACGACTCCAATGTGCATCTTAAAGGGTAACTACCATTTTTTTCAACTTGTACCCTATGTTTTTGTGTCTAAGTGACTGATGGGAACAACAATCTTTGACATCGGTCCAGTATTAAACAAGATCGCTGCAGTCGGCAGCGGCGAAACAAGCTACAGTGTAAGTTAATAGGGCAATTATCCAGCTTGTATTTACCTTCACAAAAGTGCTGTTTTGCCACTAACAGGCTCAGATTAATATTCTAAGTGTATGACAACATTATGGTAAGGATCCCTTCAGAGATACCCTTTAAAACCTCTTTGAGACCTTTCTGTTTAACCAGAAACAGCTCTGAAGTCGCTACCGCTAAACCCACCAGACTTCATTTAAAAAAGCAATCCTTTTAGTGTGTATAGAGCCAACATATTTTCACATATAAATAGGTAAACTATGTGTTTATTTCAACCAAAACTAGAGTTGTGATGGCTGGAAAAGTGGAAAGACGACCCAAAACGGTTTGCTTCTGTCGACTTTCAATGAAGTGTATTTTAAGATTCTGAAATGACTGTTAGCGAACGCAAGGATCTTACTCTTTAACAGAAAGGTCGACCTCCTTAGAAATCCTTATCATAATGTTGTCAGACACTTAGAATATTGATCTGAGCCTGTCAGGGGCAAAACAAGCACTTTTGTGAAGGTAAATAAAAGCTACACAATTGCCCTATTAACTTAAATTGTAGCTGCAGCGATCTTGCTCACTGAACCAATTTCAAAGATTGTTGTTCCCGTCAGTCACTTAGACCCAAAAACAGGAAATCAGGGTCCAGATAGATTGTAGAAACCTGATAAAACATTCTGTTGCATAAATCACCTCACTTTCAGATTTTGAATTCCGGCAGCTCTGATTTGTGCCTCTGGCTTCTTCTCTATGTCATTGGCAGCTAAGGCTCATGGGTATCGTTGTATTTAGAGCCACTGGCCATGCCAAGCTGACAGAAAAAAACATGATTTTCCTTCTGTGTTTATGTGGAAAATTGTGGATATAATAAAACAAAAAAATTAAACGAGAATTAACAGTGTGAAACCAGGAGCTCCTCTGAATTTGCAATTCTAAAATAAAGTGCTGAATAATGAGAGGCCCGATACTGACTGCTAATAAAATTCTAATGCAAGAACTTCAAATGTATTGTGTTCATTGCTATGATTATTAGGCACATTAGAGTCCTTCTCCTTTTAGCCTCATAAACACACTGTGGTAGCAAATATTTCTGCTAGCAAGGCAGGGAAACATCTGAATACAGTGGATTTAAACAGAATCATAATCCGTAGCCCGTGAAGCTCATTTTGCTGTGACATTAACCAGTTTAGGTGACGAGAGTCATTACATTCAAATCTTTGATGGAGATAAAACTGCTTCACTTGGTGCTGAATGGAACTGAGTGAGTCTACAGCTGTGTGCACACTAATGCTAATCCAACAGTGCATAAAGTGCAGCGTCATCTCCCCTGTAATCTCATCGGCCTAACCCTCACCATGTGGGCAGTGATAGGATGTGTATCTGTTAGGGTTTAATATTTCCGTGTTACCTTCAAATTTAATGTCCCTCCTAAATGAAAATAACCAAGAAGTGGTGATTGCCAGAGTCAATTTTTCACTTGGCACACAGGACAGCTAATGTGGAACTGGAGTGTGAGGGACAACATCTAAAAGAACTTTTTCAGGGAAAACATAATAATCTAATAATTGCTCTACTTCAAAAGTGAGAAATGTATGAACTTAATTAAATAATGAATAAGTGCTCACTTTGCTGTCTTTGATCTGTGGTGACTGTAGTTTTGGAGTAAGAACACTGAACGCTAGCTTTTGATCCCTGTCATACAGTATGTTGTATTGTCCCAACCACAGCAGAGATAATTTCACAGTGTTATCAATAATCCTCTTTGCACCAATGCTAAGTGCAGCAGTGAGGCTGTTGCACAGCTTGTGTTGTTGTTGCTCTCTGTGTTCAGTGGTTGTTATTTTGGCATCAGGAGGAACTGCATTATATGCATTCATAATATGAAACTAAGACATACAGTGAACAAATCTGACATTCCCAAACTAACTAATTTCACTTCATTGTTTGAATGCTGAATGCTGTTTTGTTGACTTCACCTGACTAGGTAGGCAAAGTGAGACAGAGAGACTGAGACTAAAAGAGACAGAAAGAGAGAGAGGGAGGCATCCTTCCAAAGTGGTTCATTGCGTCATACATTATTGAGGCAGCTGTTGAATTATGCAAAGCTTTGATATTGATCCCAGGGCTTGCCATCACTGCAGTCTGAGGGATAGAGAGAACGTGAGTGAGAGTGAAGAAGACGGGGGATACATGAGGAAAAGAAAGATTGGAAACATAAGTAAAAGAGGAAGAAATGTACAGTATACTAGGAAAGGTACTAAGATAGAGATAAGAACGGTGAGATGGAAAGAAAAAAGACATGAAGAAAGAAACTAGTGAATAATCCATTGAAAACAAAGTAAGAAAGAGATAAAGACACACTGTGAGCCCCATATGGTGTATAACAACAAGAATACAAAGGTGAGCCCCTGTCTCTCAGAAGGAGACAGAGATGTTTAAAAAAAATGTATCATCTTTGGTGCTCCACACATCATAAACGGCTTCCCTGGAAGGCATGAAGTTGATCTCCAAGTGGCCTGGCTTGAATGCTGTTTTTGTTAGAGGGTGAAATGAGGAAAAACTCTTTACTATTCAGTGTTTAACTGCAACGAGTGAGAGGTAATCCTGAAGGTAGAAACACCATCTGTCCTAATATGTTTGGCTTTGCATAGTGATTGATCAAATGAACATTTCCAGGTGGGGTAGTCAGGCAGAGAAAGGACAGCCTCAGTCTCAAAGTGGGATGTTTTTCTCTGTCAAAGTGTAAGTCTCCTTTTTAAATACTAAGAGCTCACTTGATCTGTTATTTTACTAAAAGCAGAAACATAGAGAATAAAGTAAAGTTAACATGGTAAGAATGTTGAAAGGGAATGCTTATCACTAAAGATTAGTGACTATAGACTGCTAGTTAAATAGTATAGCGTAGTTTCTGTCGCCCCCATGAGGAATTCAAAGTTATTCTAAGTTAGACAACAACACTGTCGGCGCATCCACATGACGCAAGCCTTCGGTGATCATGCACCACCCCCACCCCTCCTCCACGCTGTTGCTAGCGTTTATCTCGTCAAATCATGGAGGACACGGAGGATTCAAAAAACATGATGGACTCTTCAGAAGAGGTAATTATCTTGAAATTTTGGACGTCCTCCAAAACTGAACGCTGCTGTTGCCCTTTCTCAGAGGTGACATAAAACACGTCATTTGAGCTTCTGCACGCCAATGTCACCAGACTACACCATTTTGTAAACATAGCCATACTGAGAAATACAGAGAGAGGTTTGTGGAGCTGATAGGCTTAATTAGCTTTGTATCAACTCATTTGGCAATGGCTCGAATGTAACGGACGTTCATTAATATAAAATAGTTGCGCACTGTAGCTTTAAGTAAACAATCACGCTTGTAATAGGAAAGTAATAGTCACGGTGATAGGTGTGGACAAAGATTTCCACAACACCATATCTTCCTGTATTAATAAAACACTGGCATTAACAAAAGAAACACAGAGGTCACTGTGTTAAGACAAGAAAGGAAGCTTTATTTATTGAAGATTGTGCCTGCTTCGATTATCTCTCTTAAACCTTGTGTCAGTATTAGCCTTTTTAGCAGGTATAGATTAACAAATTGGCTACTATTTGCCTGCTTGTTAGCTAACTTATAAGCTAACGTTAGTTCTGCTCCTACCTTAAAGGAATATGCCACCGTTTGTTGAAATAGGGCTTATCACGGTCTACCCTGGCTGTAGATAGGTGGGCCAATGCATTTTTTGTCTCAGTGCAAATAATTAGGTTGCTTTTTTGTCTTTTGTTGGCTCACTTTTACTCACAACATGCTAACTGGCAACATAGGATTCCATTCACTATGCTAAGCTAACTAGCGGCGGCGCTGCCGGTGTTGCACCGGACTAAAACAATGCATGCACAAAAAATGCGTTGGCCCACCTATCTACAGCTAGGGGAGACCATGATAAGCCCTATTTCAACAAATGGTGGCGTATCCCTTTAACTCAACTATTTTCTAATGTTTAGTCTTTTACTCACAAGTAACAGTGATTGTGATAATGTGAGTTAAAGTGGGTTTGGCCAGCAGCATAAATGTAACAGCAACTAAAATACTAGCTAACATAGCTAGCTTGCAAATGTTACCCAGCTACCCCTCATTAGGTTGTCTTGTCTCTATTATAGAACCCAATCTATGAATCAGATGGGCCATTATGTTCACAGATATGCTGGCATATATGCCAGTTGATGAGTAACACAATAGCTGTAGAAAAACCCAAATTATGTTTAAGGTCATTTAGAAGAAGAGTCTTATTATGTAGTTTGTCTACCAGATAGCACTGACATGTTTATTTTTCTACTGTGAAATGTCCCTTTCTGTACATATGTTGGTCACAAAAACGTTTGTTTGTGTTTCAAAATGAGTATGAGTAGATGTATAGATCTATGTATAGATCTATTGTTGTCTCAATATTGGTATTTGCCTAAAAAAAATGCTAGCAATGCAAGACCACATCTCACAAAATAAAGGGATCATGATCATGTTAAATTGTATTAATTACAGTATATGGTTACATACATACAGTTTGATTAATTATGAGCAGTGTTTCAGCACAGTGATTTAACTGTTGACTATGACTCAGCTTTTAGTCCACCCCACAAACGCTCTGATTGTTTTGGTCGTTCCTCCTACAGCCATTCGTGAGAGGTACACCACACCTATTTGCACCACTCCACAAGATTCAAGGTGTGGGTAGTGGTGGTGTGGAACCAGGCTAGAATTAATCTGTCTCTCTCTCTATCCATCTACAGATAGGACTAAGATGCTTTGTTGCCAGGACCAGGCAGAAAAATCTTTTCCTCTGGTTGAAACTGGTTGTCTGATCAGCTGACAGGTTTTATTCCAGTGACAAGGCAGATAGAGAGTTAGATTGTGTGTGTGTGTGTGTGTGTGTGTGTGTGTGTGTGTGTGTGTGTGTGTGTTTTGTGTGTGTGTTCAGGGTATTGTTAAACTGTTAGATGGATGGCAGTTGGTGCAGTGTACTCGTGGCAATGTGGCAAAAAGTCAGCAACACACGCAGAGCAAACACATGTACATGAAAATACACAATGGCCAACAACAACAACAACAACAACAACAACAACAACAACACATTAAGTACTTAACACAAAACATACAAGAATGATTATATATAATAGCCAAAAGAGCAAACACAATTGCAAAGACACACTCACAGTCCCGCTTACTGGAGTGTAAACATTTTCATCATTTACTTTTCTGATTACTTCTAAGCTTTTTTTTTATTACACACAGTGGTGGAGAAAGGTATAAAAGATTAGAGAATGTGTGAGAGAGAGGGTGAGCTGCTCTTGGTTGTCACATAACGTGACACTAATTCAACAACTAGATACAAACTTATCAGTGTTGTGGGCGGACATTATGCACACAGTGTCAGCATCTCTTCTGTGAAGGCTTTCCATAAGAGTTTGAAACCCATCTGCAGGAATTTGCTCTCATTCAGCCTCTGTGCAGGCCAGTCAAATTTTTCCACACCTAAATGTGAAAAATATTTCTTTATGGACCTGGCTTTGTGCATGGAAACACTGTAATGTTATAACAGGAAAATGCCTTCACTAAACTGTTCCCAACTATGTTTAAAGAGTAGTTTGTTGTATGCTGTTACATTACCATTTAATTTAATTGGAATTAAGGTGGCTAGGCCAAACCAAACAGCCCCAGACCAAAACTATAATGGTATATTCACTGAGATGTCCACATACGTTTGCCCATACAGTATACAAACCGTAAAAGTATTTGTTGAACTTTACTATGTATACTATGCATAATTCGACTTGCAAGTAATTGACCAACAAAGTGGGCAATTACTGCCGGGCTCCAGACCCAGAGAAGTCCAAGGCTCCAGGTTCACTATGTGGCAATTAACTTGTCATGTGATTAGTGGCACATTTGTTTGTACTACAACAATCTTAAGGCCCCATCTTGTAGAGGGGCCCTAAGTTAAAATGTAGTTTTAGTGCCTGTATTATTTCAGTTTCTATTGTCCTTACACAGCGCACATGTATACATTTGTTTTTACTGTGGGAGAAAGTAGGGGATCATTGGGGCCTCCTAGTTATTTGGGTAATGCTTGTAGTGGTGCTTTTTGTCTCGTTGGGCCCTGTTGCTCTCCCTCCGGCCCTAAATGCCATGACATTTGGTTTTGATAGTCTTGGTCCCCTGATGTTGATTCCTAATTTTTGGTGCATCCCTGATCTGTCCTGCAGTGCCACCATTAGGACAAAATGTATGTTTTTTTCATTCATTTCATCAAGACAAAATGAACTGTCCCAAGGCTGATTGAATTGTTAAGCATTGGTAGATTGCATTGTGTAGCTAACAGTACAGAGTAATGTTAAAACAATTTACTATAACTCCCTCTGGCCCTCTTTTACAGAAACTAAATATCAAAAAATCACTTTCATATTGTCATGAATAATGTGTCTGGTTAATTCCTTAGTTGTAGGCTAATCCAAGGTCAGGTGTACCCCTATGTTTCTAGAAAAAAAAAATTGTTTGTGGTATTTGAATTATAGTTGCTGCCTAATTTATAAACTGCTGTGATGATTCTCATGGTGGCATTGTAAGCCACGATTGATTGGCTGACAACATATGTTTTTATGAAGCGCTGTGAGATATGGTGCATAACACCCTCACTCACAGACACACATACACAGCACAGAGCTGCTGTCTCACTCCCTCTGCTTACAAAAGCAGTCCACCCACCCACACCGGCTTGGCAGTGAATGAGTTACTCCTGGTGCAGTGTGTGAGCCTGGTGCGCCCCTCCCTGGTTGGACCGCACGCCGCTGGTCGGCTGTCTGCAGACGGATGTTGCCGCAGCTCGACGCGCTGCGCTCCGGCACCAGGCTGTATTCCTCTTCTAATGTTCCAACTCTCCTCCTCTTTCCTCCTGTCTACGTTTGACGCGCGCGCGCGCGCGCACACACACACACACCGCCGACGCTCCTCTCTGGCTACTAGACACACAACTCTCCAGTAAAGTGGCTCATCATCCATAACGGTACGTAAACTGTTTCTGAAATATCCCAACTGTATTGTTTTCCTGCCTTTTTGCGCGGAGTTGATTGCCACGGCAGGTTTCTTGAGTGGGATGCTGTGGAGCGAATGGTGCGTATTTTGCCTGTTTTTATTCTCCCACGTCTGATTTTTCTCTCCTCTCCGTACAGACAAACAACTGCGTGCTAATCGGATTTCGTTCGTCTAAAATCATCTCCGCATCCAACCTCCAGGAACGAAACATTGACTTTTATGCGCAGTGTTTATGATAACGCGCAAAGCTATCAATTAACCTAAAATTTTTTGAAAATATACTGTATAGAGCCACACATTCAATTGCATATCTGAATGAGCTTTTATGGAAAGGAGGGCAGTCTCTACTTTTATCAATTAAATAATTATTAGAAAACCAAAAGATGAAAAGGTTAAGGGTGATATAGTGAATAGATAGATTGTCCTGTAACTACAAGGACACAGGTTGGATCCCCTAAAATTAGCCTTTTTCTGCTCAGTCACTTAGCCTTTTTCTGCTCAGTCACTTTGAGTCGATATGGATCATAGATATGAGAAATACCTTACATGCAGGTGATGCGGATGAACTCAGTGCCCCCTACAGACAGACATGGAAAAAAACAAAAACCCAGTTCTGTGTTCATGAAGTCATTGCTATGGTTTCCAGTTGGCATGCTGGTAACGTAATGGGATGAAGTCAATCTCTGGCCTGTGTTTTGGTCCAGAGGAGGAAAAATGACCATGCAGGTCCAGACTTGTGCACAAAGAGGGGATAGAGACTGTGTTTGTGTTTGTATGTATGTGTGTGTGTGTGTGTGTGTGTGTGTGTGTGTGTGTGTGTGTGTGTGTGTGTGTGTGTGTGTGTGTGTGTGTGTGTGTGTGTGTATGTGTGTGTGTGTGTGTGTGTGTGTGTGTGTGTGTGTGTGTGTGTGTGTGTGTGGTGTGTGTGTGTGTGTGTGTGTGTGGGCGATGGGGGTAAATGTTTTGGTTGCGAAACAATCAGCCATCAATTTTACTCTAAAATAGAGCCTGACTGTGTTTTGTGATGATTCATTCATGCCGAGGATGTTGCCATTGCCATTGCGGTTAAACCATGTGTGTGCGTGTGTGTGTGTGTGTGTGTGTGTGTGTGTGTGTGTGTGGGCTGTCTGTGAGATGACGATTGATGCCAAGAAAAGATGTTATTTTTCAGTATTAGTCAGTATTCATCCTGCGTTATTGAGTAATCACCATCACTGCTCTAGTTTCCTGTACTGGTTTCTTGGGACTGGATGTTTCCAGTGACTCAGCAAAGGTGGTTCGACCCAGCCTGTGTGTGTGTGTGTGTGTGTGTGTGTGTGTGTGTGTGTGTGTGTGTGTGTGTGTGTGTGTGTGTGTGTCTAATCTGATTGTCTGTCTGCTTGCCCGATTATTTTGGTTCCGTGATATAAACTGTGATTGTCTGCATGCAATCTCAGTAATTATTTGGCAGCATGCTTATCACAACTTTAATTTTGGGATAAAATTGAGCCCTCAACTTCTATAATTATGTGTTGTAAAAGATTTCCTCTGATGTGCAACTTTGATTTTCGTCGATGCTGCATATCGGTCCATGACTGTTAAAATATAATAAATAGAAACAGTTATAGAGTGTGGTCTAGACCTACTCTATCTGTAAAGTGTCTCGAGATAACTCTTGTTATGATTTGATACTATAAATAAAATTGAATTGAATTGAATTGAATAGTTGTTTTTAAATTTGTATTAGTCATGTAGTCTGACTGTCAAGTTTAAATCTGATGACTTGAAGATGAAGCCAGAGTACTTTAACATTCTGCTTGAGTTAAACTGGGCTAACTTGGCCTTGTTGAAGCGGCTGGACTGCTTTGTATGTGAATGTTGTGTTTGCCATGGATTTAATGTTACTATTTGTACTAAGGTAGTACATGTCTGCGTTTATTTGAATTTGTGGCAAAACTAGTATTTAAGCGGATACATCTTTAATACTTCCTAGAGCAGAATCTGGGCCCTGCGGCATTCTGGGAATTTTTAGTTTACCAGGCTAAGTTTAGCCCTACTATCTGGCCTGCCATTGAATCAGCTTTTAGCAGCTCAGCTATCATTGCTGACTCACTTTTTGACATTTATTATCTAATATTATATTATATTAAATATATATATATATATATATATTATATATATATATATTAATATATATATATTATATATATATTATATTATATAACATTACATTACAAACATTATATTATATAAATGTTATAGAAAAAAACTTAAAATGCATGGTTAAATTCCCCAGAGCAGTGACACTGTGCTTCATAAACAGACACTGCTGAAGTACCACTGAGCATGGCAACACCGTAATGACATACAATTAGCCTAGCTGTTTGGCCTGCCAGTGAAACAACAGTTAGTAGTTGCAGTGATAGTGCTGAGTTGCCTCCCAGGTCCTCACATCCCACACTGACTACATAAATACAAGGTTTCTACATGAACTATAGGAAGTACTGTGGACTAAGGAGAAATTAATTGCTGTAGATAACTTGTCAAATCAAAAGGAAATCAGTCTTCAGTTTTCTATTTTCTTCTTCTTCTTTTGATACCTTCTGGTTTTAGATTCTAACCCGTCATCCACCAGTTGTACTAGTCTTTTATCATAAAACAGAAATTCTATATTCATTAATATATCCTCGTGGGTCTTTTTTTATAGTACAAAAACATAATGGAGTTTTGAAACAGATATAGCCCTGCAGGGAGTGCTGATGCTGGTATGGTTTTTAGACTCTCTATAGCTCAGGACATTGACTCATGTTCCAGTTAATGGAGCAGCTGAAGCATAAAGGTTAGGGCATATTTTAAGCCACAAGTTAGAAATCTCAATGGAAAAGGAAAATAAATGAATGAGTAGCTGTTATGTTTTATCAACATCTACTGATGAAGTGCCACTGAGCTGAGCATCAAATTCACAACTGTTACATCTAGGCCAAATCAAACAGGTTACTGCTGTTTCTGGACAAATGGGTTCAAAGAAAATATGACAATACTATTAAGTTACCTACTGTAGAAGTATTTTTTTTTTTTAAAGCTGCATACCATCCAGGGCTGGGCAATATATCGATAATATATCGATATCAATATATTAGGCTTGATATCGTCTTCAATTTTGGATATCATAAGTGTTGTCTTTTCCTGGTTTTAAAGGCTGCATTACAGTAAAGTGATGTAATGTTCTGAATTTTCCAGACTCTTCTAGCTTTTCTATTATTTGCCTTTACCCAAGTAGTCATTATATCCATGGTAGTGATCATTATTTATCACACATTTCTTTGTGTAAAAATTTTGTGAAAGCATCAATTGTCAACCCTACAATATCGTCGCAATATTGATATTGAGGTATTTGGTCAAAAATATTGTGATATTTGAATTTCTCCATATCGCCTAGCTCTAATACCATCTAAAAAAAATTAGTTCAATGTATTCATATCCACGCGTCACAGTAATACATTTCTGGGGACAAAATGTGAAATTAAACTTTTTAACTTAAAACAAATGCCCTTTTAAAAAACTACCATTAAGGGTTTTATAATAAAGTGTTGCAACCTGCAATGCATTAAAAGCTAATATGAAGGGATAATCATGTAATGTTATTAATGAATCACTGAGGGGGGAGTTGTTTTTCTCCTGCCCCCCTCAGGTCAAAGGTCAGGGTCAGCTGGAAATCAGCTGTCCTGAAACAGGTGGGTCATTTGTCTGTTTGCGCTTCAGCATTGCAGGTGTTTGACGACATGGATTCTGCTTAGGGACCCAGGTACAGACTAAGACTGCAACTAATGGTTAATCTACTGATTGTTATTATTATCGTTTTTGACTCATTGATCAATCATTTGGTCTACAAAATTGCTTTTTTTGTCTGACCAACTCTCCAAAACCCAAAGATATTCAGTTTACCATCGCATAAGACAAAGAGAAGCAGCATATCCTCACAATGTAGAAGCAGGAAGAAAGGATTGTTTGTTTGAAAATGTACTTTAACAACTAATCGATTATCAATATAGTTGCTAATTATTTTATCGGTTAATCAACCAATCTCGGCTCTAGTAAATTATTTTAGGAAAAACTGGCAGGTCGTTCCATCATGTGTTCTGACTTTATCCTGTTACTATTCCACCAAAATTTGACTCATCCGACTCAACCACATGCTTTCAAATCACTAACTCTTGGCTACTCAGGAAGGTGCTTATTTGTTAAACTGCAAGGATTTGGGATTGTTGATGGAGAGACAATAAGCCGCACTCGCTCTTAGATTAGCAGTTTAATAGGGCATAGACCTTCTTTAGATTAGTTCATTGATAGAAATACACACACACACACACACACACACACACACACACACACACACACACACACACACACACACACACACACACACACACACACACCTCCATCCCATTTAATATATCTTAATTGTTTTAACCACTGACCATTATAAAGCACCCAAAGCTGTCATGAGTCCCTGAGCACCACTTGGCAAAGCCTGAGTTGCAGACCACTGTGATCATTGACATACTTCATTAGGTCGTCTAATTAAAGTATTAGCCGTCTTATGTCACTGAATAAATGCTTGAATGGGGACATTAGATGGCTTTCTAATAAGTGGCCAACTTGATAATGAAAATGCAGTTGGAGGGCAGCGCTTGAAATCGGCTTGAACCAGCTTCTCTCGCATTCCAGCTGGACTTTGAGCGATCCTCTTGGGTCAGTGAATTGATGAAAAAGACGTGTTGTTGCCTTTTTCTGTATGTAACAAAGTCCAGTGATCAGCTAATGCAGCTTTAGGTCACTGCTTTACCACCACTACTTCTACTACTATCACTGCCAACTTGGTGCAACGTTTCTTTTTGCCCCCACACCTGTCTCACAAAGCAAATTGTCCAGTTGCCATTATCTGCTCTCCGCAGGCCCAGCAGGGTAGTCAAGTTGTAGGAGAGGCAGACGTCTAGCAGGAAAGTCGTGGCTTTGATGCCACCTTCCATCAACAGCAACGTTTTTTTGGAGGACGGACACAGACTCCCTGCCTGCTCAGTTCAGATAAGAGCATCAGCTAAATGGCGAAATGTAGTTCAGAGACACCAGGAGTGTGTTGAGTAAGATGGACTGGGAGAACATTATAAAGCCAATGCAGGAAACTGGCCTCACTATGCCTCGGCTCATTTCTTTGACAAAACCTGTCTGCACTGTGTAGTCTATGTCCAAAAAAATATTTTTGGCTCATCCAACAAACACTGTCAAACTAAAGTATCAGCAAAAAGTTATTTTTAGTTAAGTTATTTTAATTAAGATATACAGTACCAGCTGTGCCATTTAAAACATACTATGTTTTGACGGTATTGGATATTTTTCCCTTATATGTTTTGTCTCTACATGCTTTCGTCATTTTACACATTTTTAGTGCTGTTATGTGTGTAGAATCAGTTAGTGTGATTCATGTAGAGATGAGAATAGATTAGCGATTTAACTCAAAACTTGATCAATATACATATTTTAGTTGGACATATATTTTTCTACCTTTTTGGTGGCCTCACAGATGCATTGTTTTGCCAACTTGGCACATGTAAATAGTGCTTAGTTTAATTTAGTAGTACAGTACAACAGTAGCTTGAAAATGACCACACAACTTTAAGTAGACGTACGCTAGCAGCTCTATGGATGGCAGTGCCACTTTTGTAAAGGACTGAAATATCTTAACAGATAGATTGCCATAAAACATTTTGCAGACATTCATGGTTCCCAGACGATAAATCATAATGACTTTGGATTAATTAGTCTTGCTTTGCCAGACCATCCTACAAAGCACGCTGGAGGAGAGTCTGGTTACTCCACACAGCATTCGGGGATGGGAGGAAAACGTGCTCTGGTTTATTGGCATTTCTTTAAACACAATCACAATCGTCACCGGAGAGAAGCTGCGGTGCCGCTGCCAAATAGGCTCGGAAGGAACTTGTTGAGTTGGAACATGTGTACCTTTAAAAGTTGTTTTAGTCGTGCAACAGAAAACTCAGAATGGACAGAAAGTCTAGCTAGCTGTCTGGATTTACCCTGCAGAGATCTGACAAAAGGTTAACCATAGTCCTCATAAATCGACCAGAATTTAAAATGCCAACACAAAGGAAGCCCAAGGCAACGGATATCTGGCCTAAGTGAGTGATATCCAGCCTAAGTGAGTGAAATCTGGCGGATTTTCCGACCGCAAAGGAGCAATCCCGGGAGTGGAACGTCAAGGATATAGACGAGGATTCACTGACTTTTCCTGCAGCGCAACCATGACGTTGACATTTGTGGTTTTGAGTGAAATATCTCGTCAACTATAAGATAGATTGCCATGTAATTTGGCACACACATTCACGTCCTCCACCGGATGAATTGTTATATTTTTGGTGAACCTGTAACTTTTCCATCAGGTCCGATTTTTAATTTGTCCAATACTTTGTTTTTTGACCTGCAAAACTAAAGACGCTCCCATCCGCCTCAGTTGTCCGCCTTTGTGTTCAATGCTTATTTGCAAATGTTAGCATGCTAACAAGATAAACTGAGATGGTGAACATGGTAAATATTATAACTGCTTAACATCAGCATGATAGCTTTGTCATTGTGCGCATGTTGGCATCAGGGGCGTAGCACAAAATTCTGGACCCTGCACACAGGCATCCTCTATGGGCCCCTCCCCACATCCACGACTATTCATTCTAGTACCTTTGTGGGCCCCCTTCTCACATGAGGGCCCTATATACTCAGTCCCCTTTTTCCCCCCAGTCCGATGCCCCTGGTCGGCATGCTGGCATTAGCATTAAGCTCAAAGCATCTGAGTGCCAAAGTACAGCTTCACAGTTGTTGATATAGGATCCCTGTTTTGCTTTGATTTAATTGGCTCACAGTCAGAGAGAGTGTATATTGATCAACGTAGACAAAGTTACTGCCATAATGTAGCTGCCTATCAAAGTTTAAACACCATTTAAATTGTGTTAATTTGAGATCCTGATTGTGATGTCGGCTATCTGCGTTTCCAAGAACATATTTGGGCTTTTTTCAGCATCTCATCTCATGAATTAATATTATACTGTACTGTATGTGTACAGTATGCTATATATTTATATATATACATCAGTTCCTGATCACTGCTATATGATCATTCAGTAGCTAGCTACATATATTTATTCATATTTTTGTTAAAATTCAGTTTTTTAGATCTTAATTTATTTGGTGGTGCATTCTAGACCTTCCCCTGCTATTGGGTCACCCCACCTTCAGGAATAGATGACCTGCCTGTAATATTTTAGCTTTCAAAGGACAGTTTCAGCGTTCCATTTTTAACTGCTGTGTCAGACGAAACACTGAGTACTGCACTAGTATTTTTGGGGGCATGAAAATTGTCATTAACATGCAATACATCATTACAAAACACTGGCTCGCAGTCATAAATATTGGTACTGACTCTCATAATGCCTCATTTGTCAAACCCTTGCAAGGTGTACCTTTGTCCGAGCAACAGCATCTTGATCATTTCTGCGTAATTTGTCACAATATAGTTAATCCCGTCTCCCCGCGATATTTATATGCGATAAAGAAGTGCTAGTTACATAAATATCAAGCAGGCACAAATCACAATCACCGCCATGTAAAACTTAAATGTCTGTAGATTATTCGACAGAAGACGAGTACAAAGAGAGCGGGTACTGAGCCGAGAGTCTCAGGACTCGTCAATAATAATGGAGAGAAAAGAGGGGAGGTTCTGGCTCGGAGAATGCAGCAGTGAGCAGTCTTTGTTTCGCACCTCCCTGTTTGCTCTGCTGCTTTAGCAAGCTCTCCCTGCTGCCTCTGTGTGTGTGTGTGTGCGTTTGTGTGTCTGTGTGTGTGTGTGTGTGTGTGTGTGTGTGTGTGAGAGAGAGAGAGAGAATGTACAGATATGCAGAAAATAGCCATGCTGTGTTTGTATTATATTTATGTAAAAAGACTCTTCTGCAGACCAATGCGACGAACTCCTCCGCCCCACCCTCCGTTCTCCAAATACCCCCTTCTGAAATCCCGGTCCCTGTTTTTCTGAAGAGTATAAAATCCGAGTTCTTTAAATTCTTAAACATACAGCCACTAGCCAATAGATCAGAAACAGGGACACACAGGGTTAAAAAACAAATGTTTTTGTTAAATTTCTTTCTTTTTCCTTCTACTCCCCTGGGTTATAGAGCAGAAATAGAGAGAGGTGGATAGATGTAAGAACTGAAAGAGTGTAAGGAACATCATTATGCAGCTTTTTTAGGAATGGAGAGCGAGAAGACTTAGTGAAAGCTGCAAAGATTGAAGAGTCTGAATGACAAAGCATGCAAAACACAGAGTTAAAGTGGAGAAAAAAATTTAAAAAAAAGGACTAACAACAGTACGAATTGACTGCCCGACAAACATATTGAACAAAGGCAGAAAGACAATGACTAACACAGACAGACAGACATAGACACACAAGCAAGGACAAAGAGAGAGTAGTCACACTGCAGGCAGGCAATTCATGCTGATGGCAGCCATATTGGGCTCGGAGTGCGGAGGTGCTGCCTCAGTGTCTGCCGTTGTTCCACTCCACCCTCAAAGGGGAAGAGTAGCAGTAAACATTGATCCCTCCATCAGGAGTTGTTCCCGGAGGACCCCAACCTCCATCCCCTGACAGACAGCGGTGCCACCGTGTATCCAATGTGCCTGACACACCCAGACTCTGAAGGGAAGTACCTCAGCAAGCCAAGCAACGTATAGGCAGTGTGAATGCGAACCTTTGTTTCTCTTGATAGCTATTTGCAACGCATGCTGCATTTCGGCCTCCATTATGTTGTTGTATAACTGACCAAAGTTAGACAATATGGTGTTACTTTGACAATGGCCGGATCAATTTGATTTATTACAATTTGGGTCTTATGTTTGTAGTTTTGGCCATCAATTAGTGTGTGAATAACATTGTAATTACCTGGTTAATTGCTGAGATCTGGGAATGCGGATACATTGTGAAAAGGAAGTCGATAGTGCAAGAAACCCAATATACCGGTTGTATAACAAACCCCCAGGTTAGCCAAACTTCTTTGGAAGAGAAAATAACAGCAAATGGCAAAATATTTACCCAAACTGTCGTCCTTGTTCAAGTTTTACTCACCGCACTTGCTGTATTTAAGCGTGTGCACAGTTTCCAGTTTTTCCAGATTTTCTGACATTTACTAACTAATAAAAGGTTTAGTGGTCTACTATCTGATTGTTTCTTGCCCTGTCTGGGTTCATTGTAGCAATGTCACCATGTTTTCAGATCTCAGCAATTTCTTTGGTGTTATCATAACTGATGGCTACATCTAAGAAGGAGCAAGAAGTCAAGCATCAGTGATCATCAGTGACCTTCAGAAATAGCAGTGAGACAAACAATCCCAACTCAAGGTCTACAAACTCAAAAGTTCAGCATCAATGTTCAATCTTGGAGATAATATTTCGAGGAAAACAGTCCCGACTCGAAGTTAACTTACAGTATTAGCTTTGTTCAGGCTCACATGGTCTTCATCAGCGGATGGAGTATGAGACCCAAGTTGAGTTATCCTTTAAAATCAGGATTTATTTATTTAAAAATGTATTTTGTTGGAGGTTGTTGAAAGGTATTCTGATACAGTAAATGTAGAAAAATGGGTTAGGATTATGATGCATGATGCAAGCTGAAGGGAAGCGAGGTCACCCAAAAATGTAAATCATTCATCACAAATGAAGAACTCCTTTGATAAAGTTTAAGATGCCGCAGAAAAATGTTTTAACTGCTTTCATTTTATGGAGTTGCTGGGCTTGAAGTGAACACAACAGGCAGCAAGTACTCATTAGATAAAACACTGTCCGGGTTAAAAATATTACCCGTTTAAAAGCTTAATCTGAGGACCTTCATCTTGCTGAACATAGCAGGTTTGAATGTGCTCTGCAACCAAGAGATGCAAATGAGGAGAGAGACAATAACTGGTGAGGAGACAGTGTCCATGGTAACCTGTCCTTCACTTAGCCCTGTTGTAATGTGAAATAACTTCTCTGGTTTGTATGTGCTGTGACAAAGCTGAGACAGACTCCTACTTTTTACACAAAAGTCTTAGAGTAGCTTAGGCCTTCACAAGTCTTTATTAGTGGGGTTTTGTCTAAATAAGGGTTACATTTTTCAAATATTAAAAACCTCATTTTGCAATTCAAATCTTCAAATCCTTCTGCAGACTTTTAAACCTGCAAACAGAACAGCTGATTGAAAAACATCCACCATGCCAAGCTGGATAGTCCTGAAATAAGCCTGTGTGCACGTTGATCCAAATCTAGTAGCTGAGCCCAGAAAGGAACTGGAACACGCAGCTTTTTTTCTTCTTCTTCTTTAACAGTATTATTACTTTGAATTGAATGCAGCCAATACATAATAGTGAAAGCTGAAGCTGTGTGCTCCAGTTTCGTTTTGAGCTCGTCTAGTCATAGGTTTGGATCTACATTGGCTTGTGCTTCTCTGAGAGCCTCTACTGCAAGGTACGGTGCTGTAATCACAGTATCGCCATTCAAATAGAGAAGCTCCTGTATAATGTTAGACTGGATCAGCAAAGCCACGTATCTATGAGGCTGTTGTTTCTGATAAGCTGTTATTACCAAGCGACCAGCCAGTAACTTGAACCGGCACGCTGGCAGTTTTAAAGCCACCTTAAGCTGAGAGTAAATCCCTGAGGGCCAATGCCTCTCACTCAGGAGCCGCTGCAGAAAAAGCTCCAAACAAATAGCAGTCTATCTGCAGCCAATTTAACAGCCTATGACTTCTGAATGGCATTTTTTTTTTTCACCTCTCCATTCACATTTTTTCTTCCTCGAGCTTGTGATCTCTCGAGTCTTCTCTGTCAGGGGAGGCTTTGGTTTTTCCCACCTTGAGGTATTGAATATCTTGTCATTGTGCGAGGGAAGGTCACAGCGACTCTTATTTTTCATAACTGTCGTCCCCCTCGCCTGCATGTCTCTGACCCAGAGACCCTGTCTTGTCGGTCACCATGATGAATGAGACGTCCTTGCTCGTCAACGCATTGTTGACAACCACTTCATAATCATTATAGCTCTCTCTTGACACCGCAAGACCTCAGTGAGGAATGTCCTTTAAAAAAAAAAAAAAAGATGTGAGTGTGTGTGGGGTGTTTATGTCAGTGCTTCATGGTGAAAAATAAGCTGCAAGAAAGTCTTACATTTGCATAACTTATTTCTTCTTTTAGGTAAAATTGTGAGTCAAATTTCCTCAAGTTTACACGCTGCTATGTAGTGGGTCTTACTCTTGGTTGTGTTGTATAGTAGACAAGCACCACCACGCTACGTGGGACAGTTCTTTCAACACTTTATAGCAAGACAACACAGATCAGCGTAATTTCACTTTTAATTTTAGAGCAATAAAGCATTCACACATTGCTCTACATAGATGTGATGTTTTCACTTCCTGTTAAAACACAGAACATCCCCATTAATAGGAAACTGTACAAATTCTATTAGAATGTATTTATTCTCATAAAAACATATTAACAACACTTTCAGAAAAAGTAAAAATAAATTGGGTTACACTTTACGTGGTAGTATATACCCTTCAAAATATGTCTCTTTGAAAGGCCCATCATTTAACGCAGCAAAATACACACTGCGCCACACAAGCTCATTTAGGACAAATAACGCAGACAAGTCTGAATGTGACTTCTTGTTCTAGATACAGCCTGAACACAAAAGGCTCATTACTGTGGGTATTTATACTGTTGCACAGTGAGGGCAAATGTTTGTGGTGGCCTGAAAAAGATGTTCTGACACATTTTAGTGTGATGTTTTGGCAGCATACTGTACTCTAGAGTGTCTGTGTGTGTGTGTTTGTTTCTGTTGGAATTTAGACTGCTTTCAGTGCCACTTTAGGCCTTTAGACAGTGAGAAGGGAGCACAGGGGGCAGCAGTGATGTCATGGTTGGCACTCTGTGGACCGGACTCTAAAAGACGGTGACACTTTGCCAATATCCTCCTGCGGGCTTTTTCTAGCAGCAGCTCTTGCATTTTCATGCTTCTCCGTACTCTCAGGGTGGTCAGTCCCTCCGATTATATTCTCTTCTGCTCCTATACAGTTTATTATGAAGGTCTTTCAACCAACTGGTTTATTAGAAATGACAATCATTACTGCAAGTACATCAACAAAACCAGTTCTAATCTAAAGCTGTTTGTGTATATGTTTGTGTCTTTAAACTATGCCATCACACTATCATTGATCCTTCATTTGTAATGCAGCATATGCAAATATATCTTCACTTAATGTTGTTCTATCTGGGCCACAGCTTCATAAAAAACTAACATGCTTTTTTGACTGGACAGGATATTTTTAGTATTTTAATTGGTCATGTAATTCAGACAGTTTTTTGTAAATATTTTTTCATTTCTAGTTCTACTGTAGTCAATATTTTTATCTAACATTTAAATTAAATTCCTTGATGGTATGAATGCCATTTCAAAGGTTTTCCCTCAATAACAAGAATAAAGTTATGTTGGACATGCAATTAGAATAGCCTGACCAATACTTGGCTTTTGAGGCCGATATTTAGATTGATATTTGAAGGTTTCATTAAATCTAATCATATCAGTCAATATTCATTTTTAAAAATTGTGACCATGATGATACTGAGTGGGACATTTTATAGTTGAAAAATAAACTTGTCAGTGCACTCTGGGAGAGGAATTATGTAATGGAGACAATGTGTTTTAAATGACCTCAAACATATCTATTTCTGTACTGACATTTTTATTTATATATCTTGTCATCAAGCCAATATCAGCCAATATATCTGTTTTAGAAAATAGTCACATTTATAAATAGTTAATATCTGCAACGTCAGTCCAAAACTATTGGTATTAGACATTAGTGTTCACACTAGTGTGTGTGTGTGTGTGTGTGTGTGTGTGTGTGTGTGTGTGTGTGTGTGTGTGTGTGTGTGTGTGTGTGTGTGTGTGTGTGTGTGTGTGTGTGTGTGTTTGAGTGAGCTGTAGAGCATCACCATGGCAGTCTGCAGCAACAAAGACTGAATGATAGACTTGCAAAGGAAGCTCAGAGGCCCTTTAAGGAGCGGACGAATAGGAGGAGATTGGAATGGCTGATGTAATAGAAGTTAAAGTAGCCTAAGTCTGCCACAAAATACTTACATACTGAAATACCAAAGAGCTCTGGCTCTTTCATCGACATATCCTTGCCCTCTATCTTCTCCTCTTTTTATTCTTATTGATTCCTCTCTTTTAATGTGTCAGACATGATGATAGTGAGCTAATACTTCACCCCTGAGTTAAATCAGGTGAAATAAAGTTCTATTGAAAAGACTGGAGAAGTTATTTAAGTTCTTAGTACTTAGTTAAGTACTTTGCAGTCAGTTGGCTTTCCTCTTTCTCTTTATCTCCTTATTCACTCAGTAATGACTCATATGCTAGTAATGAGTCGGAGCTATTTAAGAACCCAATTTGAAGTTGTGAGAACAAACCTTTCAACCAAATCATTTTATGCTTTGTTGGTACATCAACATCTCAATTGTGACAAATTTGTATCTTTGTTTTTTGTGTCTCTTATTGCAGCTTTTGAATTTTAAAATTCAGAAGTACAAATAAATATGACTAAATCTAAACTAATTAAACTAAACTAGACCCATTTTTTAGGGTGAATTGCTGCAAAGCGTGAGCACACCTGTTGATTTAATTGTAGGTTTTATTAAATGAAAGAAGAGCTTGATCAGTCTTAATCACTACCTTGGAGCGATCCTTTCCAGTGTCCTTGCAGCAATAACAGTTAAACCTTATTTGCAGGTTTACATTTATCAGGTTTTTGTTGGATGTTTTCTGATGTGTCCTACTTTCAAAGTGCTGTTTTTAAGGTGCAATTTACAACAGATTCATGGTTTGCTGTTTGACTCATACATACCCCGACAGTTACCACCATGCTGGCCGAGTACATTAATAATAGATCATTTATCAGCAACAATTTGCCAAGATTAGCTTTGTGAAAACTCTGTATTTAATCTGAGACAAGAGGGATTGAAGGTTTTCTTTTCTTTTTTTGAGATACGATACACTTTAACTGATCCCTTCGGGGGTATTTGAAGGTTTGGCAGAGGTTTGGATATCTAGTCACTCATTAAACCAACATTGCACTTGACTGTACAAGATGCCACTGTAAAGGTTTTACTGCATCGTACATCAAAGTTAAGTGCAATCTGTTTTGTTGATTACCTCTGACACATACATATCCCACTCCGTATGTGGATAAACGACAATTAGTTATCTCGAGAGCCAAGACTAACTTCTCAAGACATACAGTTACTCACAGAGCTTCTGTAGAATGGAACAAGTTGCCAAACATTATCAGAGAATCAAAAAGTGCTTACACTTTTAAAAACAAATGCAGGCGTACCTTAAGCAGACTGAATACATACACGTTTTTCTATCTGATGTCATCTTAGTTTTCATGAATTTTACGGATGTTTGTGTAGTTACATTTAGCTGTATTGTAATCATTATTTGTTATTCGTCTGTGCTTATTTGACACATTCTTTGCCTTTTTTTGTGTTTATATTATTTGAACCATTTATTGATATTTCTGATAGCAGTGTCTTTTATTGTAGTATTAATGTTTTATTTGGACATTTTTAATGAAGATTAGAAACTTCTTTGGCAGAAGCTAATGGGTATCCAATAAAGCAAACAAATAAACCTTAAGGTCTCAATGAACACGTTTTGGACATTTCCTATCAATTCTTTTGACCAATTAGAATACATACTGGATACATACAGTATGTATTTTTTTTTCTCTTTTCCTAGAAAGAGAGAGAGAGAGAGAGAGAGGGAGAGAGATACACTATTAGCTAACTATAACTGGCATAAAGGCTTTAGCTGTCTTAGCAGCCCAAACATTCAGCGCTGCCAAATCACAGGACCAGGATTAGCATCAGGAACTAAGACTCTGGCTTCCTGTTGCTGTTGTGAACTAACGACAGTGATTTCGGTTCAAGGAGCAAGTTTGTGTTCTGGAGGTTACTTGGGCTGGATTTAATCATTTCGGCATAAGAAGTTACATAATCTACAACTGTTGAGGGGTAGATTATAGGGTCTGAGCTAGTCATAGTTATGCAAAGATGTATTTTATAATTTCAGTAGACAACAGGTAGCAAACATGGCAGACAGACAACTAAATATCATTACATATGAGTACGCTAATTCATCAGTATAACCTTCCTTATTTTATTTCTGCTCAACTTAATATAACTGTTTACACCAGTGAAAACATTGGGATGATCTGACATATTTTAGAGTAACAGGACCTGTATTTTATTGGTCTGCAATGCAGACTTCAGCAGTGACTCAGCAATGACTTGACACTTTTAGACAAAAACAAATAAAGAGATGATATATGGCTTTACTGGTGTGTGAAGATGAGGTTGGAGACAATCTCGTCGGTACCGGCATCTTTAATTTTCCAACCCACTTCACACCACTTTATCTCTAAGCTCAGACAATAGTTCTCAGTCTGAAAGAAGGAATGCGCTCACATTAGGTAAATGAGATTAAGAACAGGGTAATAACTTTTTGATGTCAGCTTCCATCAACCTCTGTTGATCTGACGTGTATGCTATATGAAGGCATCAGTTCACCTTCATTACCCCGCTTCATTACTTGACTTAATTTTACTTGATTCACATTCAACAGAAAACAAGGCCAGAGTTACAGCAAAAGGATATTTGGTAGGGCTGCAAATAAGAATTATTTTCATTTCAGTCAATCTATAGAAATGCAGTATATAGATGTTAAACAAAATCATCTAAGCTCAAAGGTTCAGCTTTCAGAGCTTTGAAACCACATCTGACGGTCTAGATCAGCAAATGCAGCAGGCGTGTCAGGATGTGAAGAATGGTTCAGGGACGGTCCTGCTAGATAAACCTGTTCATGGATGGTCTTTGACGCAGGATCTGAACGTCCTCCTTGATCTTTCTCTGGCCGTCCTCTGACTCCTTACATACAGTAGTGTGTTCCACACCACTCCAGACTTCCCTTAAGGTATTGTCTTGTCTTTAGGGTGTACCAGCAGAGATCTTAAGGTGTGAAATGTTTTGTGGTTAGTGCTAAATCCTCGAGACATGAAAACTCGATGAGTGTGTCTGAGTTTATTTATTTTTTCATTTGGATTAGAGTTTTTTATATATATATATATATATATTATATATATATATATATATATATATATATATATACATACACTGTTCCCTACAACATTTTGTTGCTTCATTCATTAGTTGTATTCTAAAAAAAATCAAACATAATGTCATAAAAGTTAGTTGAGCCCAAACTGGCATCCTAAGAGCCAAACCTTTTTTATTTTACGGTTGAATAATTCTGAGAACTACCAAGCAGATTTTTGCATTAAATGATAAAATGATAAGAAATAAATTAACAAAAAATAATAATGATACGACAAAGATATGACTACAAATACATTCAAATATAATGTATATACTTATACTAAAACAAACGCAAGTTTATATCCAGCATATCAAATTCACACCCCGCCTCAAGTGTGTGGCTATTTTCCTCTGTCATTAATGTGACGTATTTACCAAATATTGCCTAAAGTCGCAACAATTCTCAAAAAGGAATGGGGTTCTTTTGATTCAAACATTAGTTTTTACAAAGGCCACATATATAAAATATATATATATATATATATATATATATATATATATATATATATACATACTGTATATATGCATACTGTATATATATATATATATATATATATATGTGTGTTTTATATATAATGCTATTTCTTAGAACCACGTAAAAGTGGAAGGTGAATCATCATTCTTGTGTGTTATCGCGATACATTTACTGCCAGCGGTTAAGGCCATTTTGATAAATTGTGCTTTATGTCTTATATCCAGAGGCAGTACCAATGTGTCTCCTTGGAGGAAAAGTCAGGCTAAGCAAAGTATATCAACCCCATTTTTTCGCTAATTGACTAATCATATTAGCTGTAACAATTAACCTTTTCTCTGCAGTGGCCGATGCTAGAAATTTGCATTATAACAACATTAAATACCTTGACCTTGTTTGTATATGTGTGCTGACGTGGATGGCTTTCATAGCATAATACTATCCACCATCAAGCTCATTGGTTTTATATTTAGAACAGGATGTTGGCTGTCTGTCTGACATTACATTAGAATTATGAGTTTTACAGTTGAAAGAGGAGCTGTCCTTGGTACTGAAACTAAGCTCTGAAACACTGATCTTATGCTGTTGTAACATCGGTTGTGAGTTTAAATTCAAAGTTTGGTTTCCACTTTGAATATTACAACTTGTTAAACTGAATATTAAACTGTATAAGTCTGTCTCCCTAGAAGTAGCTACCGCTTGTTTTACATGTTCCTTGAACCCTCTCACCATCCCACTTACCACTGTAAATGTGGAACATGCTATCTGGAGCAGTGCAGTGGCTGGGCCTCGGTCCATCAGTGCTCCGTTTTAGTCGCCTTTAAACAGAGCGTTCTCGTTTTGGGAGTTCAGACGTGGATATTTATATCAAGCAGGTCAGCTGAGGAAGAGCCAGAATGAGCAGAAACACCGAGTTCTGTCTGACAAATGACCTTCCTTCCTCTGGGCATCGCAGTTATGAGCAGAGTCGTGGAAAGACCGAGAGGGAGTAAAGAGTTCACTTCCAAGATCCTTAAGTCAACTGACAGAAGCGGGGCGGATGACATCCAGTGTCTACTCTCCCACAAGTTATTTTTGTCAAGAAAATGGATCATGCAGATGTGTGATCTCAGTTAACACACATAGATTATAAAGTGTTTCTTTGGACTGTTGGAATTTATCAAGACTTATTTGGATCAGGCCATAGAAACAGGTCAAGTTCAGGTAAAATAAAAACAGAGTACTGCAACAGTCAGTAACATAAATATAGAATAGAAATATTACAATAAAACAAGCAAAAAATATGTGAAAGATACTATAACAAATACTATAGCAAAAATGTAAAATATAACTTTTAAAAAGAAAGCTGTAAGATGTTGTGCAGGGTGTGCAAAGATATTGATGAGGGGAAAATTCACAGTATATAGAATATATAGAATATGTGCCATTTACAGGGATAATAGCCCCAAACCATTTTGAGGGTCTTTTCAGGGAATTTTTCTTTGAAAAGTCCATTGAATTTTCTTGAAAATATAACTATTAGAGCCAAACCAATACATCTGCATGGCTCATATTATATGTTGGCTGACAAGCAATAATAAAGTTCACAAAGGTGTGTTAGAAGCAATTTAGAAACGGTGTTACCATTAAATATCGTCCTCCAGATAACATTTATAAGTTTGTTTTACAACTGTAAAATCTCCTGTTCAATTCAACATATTTATAGGGTCAAATCATTAAGTTATCTCAGGACACTTTACAGATAGAGTAGGTCTAGAACACACTCTATAATTCCCCCAAAAGCAACTTTACTTCAAAATGTAATCAAACTTTAATCACACAATTTAAGCAGTCCTTATCAAAAAAGTTTGTTTATTTTTTGTGTCTATGTAAAATAAAAAACGATATCGTCCAGCATATAATTATCTGTTAAGCTATCAATATTGTATCATCGATTGGGTTTTGATCACCATTAAAACTGGCTACACCCTGAAAAAGGGTTATTAGATGATTCAAACACTTAGATTTATTCCTTAGTTGGGGAATAAGTTCTATTTTTAGCCCTCTTAGCGTGATGCTTTTTAAAGCAAAGAAGCTCTGGATTCAAAGCCTTGACACTCAATGACACTTACTAAAATTACACAAATGAAATATCTAGTTGCAGAAGGAGTTTCTTTTTGTAATCCCAAATAGAGTTGCCATGTAATTTGTTGTGGACTGAGTGAACTGCAGAAATGTGTCACAATGACATGCTAATGATATGCACCGCTCAGATGTTGAAAAGAACAGGCTAGAGAACCAACTGATATCATAAGAAGATAAGAGTATTTAAGATAGATTCAGCTGACAAAGGATGCAGGGAGCCCGTAAACACTGTGCAAAAATGAGAGGTATTTTAAAATGGTGCAAGTAGAAATGATTAGTCAGTGTGAACATTCTCATAAGATATTCCAATGCCTATAGCTGAAAGTCACTTTATTTGAAAGGATGATGTCTGGGATGCCAGTGAAGTAAAGCCACGGGGATAAATGGATGAGGGCAACTTGGCTGAACATTGCACTCTTCAAAAGGACTGTTTAAACAAACACTTTTAAGCTGAGGAACAGATGCTGGCCTGCTTGTGGAGGGTTTAGTTTATAACTGTTTGGATCTCAGTGTATGCAATGCAGCCCTAAAGGCTCACTCACATCATTGAATTGTAATTTCCAGTAAAAGTCTCGTTACTTATTACAATTTACAGAGCACAGGAGTTAAAAGACTGAAATGATGATGGATGTTTGTCATGAATACCACACAGGTTTCTTCATGTTACCCAGCGGTGACTTTGACTGTGTTAATTAACAGAGTAATATCACTGTTTTGCTGCAGTAGACATACAAATACCTCCCTTGAAATATGCCTGGAACTAGTAAAATCAATAGCTTTAAAGGAGCTCTACTCTTTTTTTCTTAAAAAGGTGAATGCAGTAGTCAATTTGTTTTTCTCCATGGATTCCAGCCTTGAGGATACAGACATTTAAAGGCTGACATGGTGGAGGTGGAGATGTGTTTAATCAAGGCGTGTCTGACGCACAGCAGAGATAAGTCGATTCCCACCTTGACTTAAATCGAAACGAACGAAAAATCCATCAGTATTCCCCATTTGACAGCTTTCTTTAGGCTGAGCACATTTATCATTTAAATGTAACATTTGTCAATGCCACACAAAGATGGCTATTGATATGTAGATATAGGTTGTTGAATAGTAGTTATACAAAGAAACATTTATGGAATTTATCTCAGAAATACCTTTGTTTGAAGATCATCTTCTTCAAATAAAAAAACAACATATTAAGTTTCAAATTTGAAATTGTTAAGGCTTTTATAAAATGTAAACAATGATTATACAGGATAATGTAAATTTGTCCAAAATATTGTTGTTTTCCCTACCTCCGTCAATTTAAGAAGACATTTAACAGGAAAATGTAGATACCAGGGATTCATTCCAGCTGTATGTGTTAAGAAGTAGGTGAATTGTTCAGTGTACTGTGAAAGGGGTCCCTCTGTTCCCCTGCGCTCTACGTAGCGTTTTAGCATCTTGTTTTGGTTTTACAGCCTACAACTATGTTAGTTTGGACCATTCTCACCACTCTCATCAAACTCATTTCCAGCTGCAGCAGGCAGCTGTTTTCAGCAACAAGTAATGTACTAAGACAACAAAATGCAGTTATTTCATCATAAACTTGTAAATAATATACATAGGGATTAAGATTAATATGAATTATTATTTATTTGTGTCAAATACACAACACTAACTCACTGGACACACAAAGTACATTTAAGTTTATGTCATGATTTTTGCTGATGGCAGAAAAATGCTTCTAAACAGAATGTTTCACTGCATAAATTAATTGAAACACATATCGACACAATATATGTATAGGGTTATGTTGCAGTAATTAACACAAATACAGGCTGTGATAAAACAACACACCACATCTGACAATGAATGACCCAACTCTTTTTTAATAGTATATAACACAGTCGTCCAGAAAAACTACAACTGATAAAAACAAAATAACAATTTACACATTTAATTTCTGCTTTTCAGTAGGAGGGATGACTAACCCTTTACTTTCACTTGCAAACAACCATCTAAAATCCTCTGTTGACGTCTTACACTGCCTGTTGTCTCTCAGTAGGCCTACAGACTCAACACTCTCAGAGACACCAGTCCGTCTCTGCAGCAGCAATAAGTAGGTCTTTATTAGAAGCCCAGGTCAAATCCAGACCCTCCAAGGAGGGTGTGGATCATGTCACACTAACTAATTAATGTTAAGATTAAATGTCACTTCTGGTGGGGCAAAACCTTGTACCATCAGTCTCAGCTTTTTTAGAAACACATCATAAAGTGATTTTGAACCTTTTTTAAACTTTAATTCAAAAAACGTTTCATAAGCTCAAGAAGTTGAAAGAACCTGAGGGCCACATAGTCCCACAATAGTGATATGTTACATTATATGCTGTACGAAGTTGTGTCTCGGAGTTCGCCATGTCCATCAGTATGTGATATTTAAACTGCATGAATTGAGGAATTCTGTTCTTCCTTCCTATAGTTTGTCTCCAAAGATGTTTAATTTAAAGTTGTTTCTTACATTTTTTTTTGTTGAATTAAGATTTTAAGATTTAGTTACTATAGATAGAACATGATAACTGGAGTCTTGATTCACAACACAAAAATCTTCCCAGTCAGGCACATTTTTTGCATTTGAACCCCAAAATCAGCAGGTTTACTGCATGTAAATCTGTTGCTGTTGACCGATGAAGACTTAATAAGGGCTGCATCTAACGATTATTTTCATTATTGAATAATCGGACGACTATTTTCGCTATTTATTGGTCTATATAACCTCATAACCCATCACAATTTCCTCGAGCCCAAGAAGATGTCGTCATGTTTTGTTCCCCAGAATATGAATTTTACTATAATAATAGGACAAAGAATAGCTGCAATTTTAAACAATAACGACAATAGATTATTTTAAAAGATTATCGGTAACACTTCACTTGAAGGTCTCTACATAAGAGTGACATGATACTGTCATGAACACATGACACTGTCATGACACAGTCATGACACATGAACCCTAACCCTAACTTGTCATTACAAAAACCGAATGACACTAAAAGAAGCGTTATGTCATAAACGTTTATGACTTGTTTATGATGTTTATGACACATTCATGACAGTGTCATGTCACTCTAATGTAGATACCTTCAAGTAAAGTGTAACCAAATTATCATAGTAATTGCTGAATAATTGTCTGGCGATCAACTGAGCGATTTACTGACTAATCATTGCAGCTCTAAACTTCATATTAATGAAAACCAATGGTCTCATTCTGAGTTACAGACCATTTGAAAACAAAATCCTGAAATCTGAGCATTACAGGACCTTTTAAAGTCTTTGTGCACCAATGTCACCTCCATAGATTCCCGTCCAATTGCTGTGTTTGGGATTGAAAATGAACCTGATCTGAGAGAGCGCCAGCCGGCAGTGGGAGTGACAGTCCTCTCAGCTTCCCAGGGGGGAAAACGGCAGCATTTCAGACTGACTTAGAGTGTCTTTGTTGTATTAGTATCACGTTGTACCAGTCCGCAGTGTCAGCGAGCCGTCACCCTGCAGGGCAGCCATCAACGGCAGCTAATGCAGTCGCTTCTCCTCTGTTTCACCCAAGGAAAGCACATCAGGAGGTCAAAAGGAGGCTCTGTCTCTCTGGGCTTCTTTCGTCTGAACGTGGATGTACGAATGGATACCTTGAAGCTGCTGTCTCTAATGTCTGTATCGACGAAGTTGCCTCAGTTGTTGTGTGTTGCTCTTGTCAGCGTTAGAAGTATCAATGCAAAAAAAAATTGCAAATCATCGCTCACCCTCGCAGCTTAGTCATCGTGCTGTGAAACCGGACGCGTCTGTGGGCAGATCTGCTGAAGTGTTCAAACTCCTCCTGATTGCTGCACCAGCATGTTTTTTTCTATTTGATCAGTGACGGGAATCATTGTTCTCTGTCCATCAACATCCTCGCCCACTCCATGCAGGGGTCAGCTGAGTAAAAATAAACCATTGTTTTCTATCTCACATTAATGATGGTAACTGCAGTGTGTCTGCAGGGGGAAAAAAAAACATATGGCCATTAGTGTGTTGCTATGGTAACATCAACAGAGGGAGCCACATCCTCTAGTTTGTTTCCAGGATGCTCTCTGAATGTTTTTTTTAATAATTATTCAATTCAGTTTCAATTCAGTTTTACTTATAGTGTCAAATCATAACAGACGTTATCGCAGGACACTTAACAGATAGAGTAGATCTAGACCATACTCTATAATTTCCAGAGACCCAACAATTCCTCCAAGAGCAATCATTTGGTGCGACAGTGGCAAAGGAAAAACTTCCTGTTAAACGGCAGAAACCTCGGACAGAACCTGGCTCTTGATGGGCGACCGCGAATTATCAAGTGCATGTGGATATATATTTTTACTTTATGGGCCAGTCTAACATCGATTTTATTATTCTAATCCTTTTCATCAAATTTCTCCAAGTTTTCATCAAGTTTCACTTTCTCTCCTTAGTCATTTAAAATCACGGTTCACAATCAAGCAGGGTTCTTGTAGTTTTTTTTTTCCTGTAGCAGTAGTGTTATCTCTGACCTTATTTTTCTGATTTACTGTGGCACTCTTCTCATGGTCTATTCAGCCGTTGTTACTGCTGCTCCAACCCACAAGCCAAAGGCATTTTATTTGTATACTTTAGCACCTGTCTTACACAGTGGCAGTTTGAGGTGCTTCACAGGTTGCAGGGAAGAATTTAAACAGGATAAAAAAAGAACTATTTAGAAAGTAACTACGGAGTTAAAGCAATAGCATGAATCAATAAAAAGCAAATCAAAGACGAGGCAATGCTAATTTATTTCTTCCATATTACAAATTTAAACAAAACATGCCATTTGCATTGCTTAGCATAAGACATGAACAGGCGTAAACACAATTTTGGTCTGAACTTTTTTTTACAAATATTTCAAATCAATTCTCCATCAGCCTCAACTCTATTTTGTGTTTAGCGCTAATGCTAATTAGCAAATGTTTGCTTGCTAACTCTCCAAAAGATGAATAAAATGGTAAACGTTACCATGTACCGTATACCTGCTAAACATCAGCATGGTAGCATGGTGATGTTAGCATTTAGCTCAAAGCTCCGATGTGCCTAAATACAGCCTCACAGTTAAAAGTTTGGCAGCTACATTTTGAACAAGCTATAGTTGCCTATAGGAGCTTTTACAATAGAATAATAATAAGCTCAAGATTAATATATTGATTAGCTTTTTCTTTTAATTTGTATTTTTTCACTGTAAACCACAGTTGTTGCTGTTGAAATGCAACTTTTGCTAAAGGCCGGATAAGTTGCCAAAAAAGAGCCACTAGAACAGCCGACTAAACGTTTTCAGGATCTGACTTTAGAGAGGAGAAAAAAACTTGTTTGCTCATATGAAAATGTCATGGATAGCTAGATAAGAGGAAAATGTGGTTGAATATAAAATTATTCAATTCAGCTCATGTTTTTTCATCAATGTTATAATGTTAATGCCATTTAGTTCGATGAAGAAAAGGAAAGCATAAAATACAATCATGAGCTGAAAGCAGATAATATGGCTGATTATCATCTGTAATATTACAGCTACTTATTGAGTGCTTCTTGCTCTGACTCAAAGACGGTCTAGACTTTTAAGTCCTGTGCTGATTACCTTCTTGATATAGAAGCTGTAGAATGCTAGCTTCTCAAATGTATGAAATTACTTTTCTTATCAATTGCATTCAAACTCTTGTTCATCTTAACTATTGGTAATCATCCTTCATCATTTCATGTCTCAGTCCTTTTTACATCACAGTAAGTGAAGCTGAGAATTATTTACTTTAGAGTATATTTTTCTTTTCTTTTTAAGATTATTTTTTGGGCATTTTAGGCCTTTATTTATATAGGACAGCTGAATACATGAAAGGGGAGGGGGGGGGAATGACATGCAGGAAAGGGCCGCAGGGCGGAGTCAAACCTGCGGCCGCTGCGTCGAGGAGTAAACCTCTATACTATATGGCTGCCTGCTCTACCAGGTGAGCTACCTAGGCGCCCACTTTAGAGTTTTTTTACGGAAAACACATGTTGACAGTGCAGATCCTTAAAAGATGGCAGAGCACCGCAAGCTCAGGGGATGCACTGAAGATCCCGGTGGATGGTGTAGTCACTGAGATCCCCCTATTATTAGACCTCTCTAATATAAGAGCCTGCATCTGTGCTAAAACAAAGGGGAATTAAAAAAGCTTAACATCACCACTGAGTGGAATTAAGTACTGCTATAATTGCGATGAATATGCATCAGGATGTATGGGAAATGTACTTAACGATTTTGTGATATTTTCTTTCTTTTTGTGTGTGGATTTCCATGCATTAGTGTTTTTATTCACATAATCATTGATATTTCTGTATTGCAATTTAGAAATCAGACTCCTTGTGAACCAGGACTAAATTGCAAGTGGCATATGTTTCTGCTTGTGTCCAGAAAAGCATAAAATCAGGTTTAATACCTTATACCAAGGGTAAATATTGGACTCAACGTAGTGTGTGTTATCCTCATAGCTTTTTAAAGTATTTTAATCTTCACCCAACAGACATCAGTGACCTATTTTCTATTCTAACTTTTGTTCTTGCGTTTATGCACAAGTGCCTGTCTATACTGTGGTTGTCCCACATACGATGCAACACGCAGTATAGTAAATCTGCCTAACTCAAAGAGGTTTTCCTGATCGGGTCTGGACGTCGTCCAGCTGGATGTCTTCAGCCCAGACGGCTGAGTGTCAACTTGTTTACCTCGTCCAACCTTCAGGCTTTGATGGAGAATCTTAGGCTTAAGTGCGTTATTCAACAACATAATGTTTTCCATCTTATCCTTCAGGACAAAGAACTCTACACCACAGAAGTGATGTCCTAGAGACTGTAGTCCTCGTCAACCCTTCAGAAGAAACCGTTGTATCAGAGGTAATGTCAACATATTCTGAGGTAGACAACCCTGCTGGTTGCATGTACACTTACATGAAAATGGTGTGGCATATTTAAAAAAAAAAAAAAAAAATAGTACCTTCTTTCTGACTTGAACATTTGCTCATCTATTCTTTCTAAGTCTGGGCATTGTTTGAAAATGTTCAATACCATTTCTAATATGATACTTTTGCTAATGATACCAAAACAATTGTTTTTTTCTATAAACCAACCAATTCTTGATTTTTGCAACCAATATCAATATTTGAGAGTTTAAAAGAAATCTGATTTAAAAAATTTTTTTTTACATAAATACTTAAACATAAACAATTTTGATAGGTATCCATTAAAATTATTTTAAAGAAACATTTGCCCACCTGTATAGTATTGTTTGATTGCAAAACGCTGTAGAAGGGCATCCTGCCCCAAAACGTCTGTGTGGCAACAAAAATAATTAATTGGAGTGCTGTCCAAATCACCTTTTATATATTAATATCCACATTAAGGATCCAGCACCCAGTCTTCAAATTCTGCTAAGTTTCAATGTCAGTTGATTGTGTTAGGTTTCCAAGATATGGACTGAGCATAACATTTTACAGTTAAAAAATAAAGTTGTCAGTGCTCTATTGTGGACGAAGGATGTAATAGAGACACTGTTTCTAAATTATCATAACTTTGCCATTTCTGTACTGCATTTTGTTTGCACTTATCAACAACATACTGTATACGCCAAATACCAGTATAACTGTGATAAACTTATATGGGCCCAGCCAAAAATAATATGTTGGGCTTGCTTTGGAGAATGTGTTTATATTCCTGTTTTTCTACTTTTGTTCTTACAACTTTGCCAGGATAAATACAGTCTAAAATAGGCAGAAGTGTGATTTAACTCAGGATCTATCTTATCAAAGAAAACAAGTTTATAAATCTGGCCAGGCATGCAATGCCTGTTTTCAACTGTACGTGCTATAGTACAAAAGAAGTATTGTGAGTAGATATCATCTCCTTCACATCTGTTAAGGATATATCATAATAAAAAGATGATAGATTTTTCTGTATTTTTTGAAGAGAACTCATTGCCAAATCTTATTAACCTTGACACAATTAAAGTGCATATTTTGCCAGTGACACAGGCATTTCTCTTTCCATCTTGGCAATGTTGTCTCACCTTTAACTGTCCTTTGTCTCTCTTCCTCACTCTTCCTCACTCTTTCTCTCTTTGTGTGTGTGTGTGTGTGTGTGTGTGTGTGTGTGTGTGTGTGTGTGTGTGTGTGTGTGTGTGTGTGTGTGTGTGTGTGTGTGTGTCCCAGATCCAGTCTCTCGTCACAGACTCAGCAGGACACAAGCTTCTGGTCTTGAGTGGACAGAGCTCAGATCACGGTGGCCTTCTTCTTCAAACTGGGGTTTTCACCTACAAGACCTTTTCACGTGTCTTTGCTGATCCTGGGGTGAGTCAAATCTACTCTCCTCTAACAATTAGCAACAATCTGATGAAAAATGTATACTGTACATTCATGAATGCTTTTCAGTGTTTTAAAATTGTTTAATATGAAAGGAAAGGTACTGTACATGATTTGATACATTTAAGGAATGTATTTATTGGCACTGTAGAAAAATAAAAACCTAATGTGGCCAGAAATCCACAGAGAACTCAATGTTTGCAGAAATAAGGTTTTTTACACAAACATTGACAGCAAAGGAGAGTTTTCAGGCCTCAACTTTCTCACCTTCTGGTTAAATTGATCATTTTATTCAAAAAAAGATATATTTAAAACATACCCTTGACACACAAATTGTCTACTCTACTATTTTATTTCTTTCTATTTTTTTTCACGTCTTTACACCCACAGGTGTGCATTTATCACTGACAGATGTGTCTGGGTGTGTTCCTCCTGCAGGTCAGTGAATTACTGGGCACAACAGTCCCCAAGCAGCAGGCTACACTTACTGTGTCCTGCCGCGGGGAGGTGGGCTGGAGCTCCCTGGGACAGCAGCAGACCCTGCGGGAGTTTCTGGAATACAAACTAAACCCTGAGTCTGTTCTTCCCAAGATGGAGGGCGTCACCGAGTTCACAGAGTACATCTCTGAGACGGTCGACGTCCCTTCACCTTTTGACCTCTTGGAGCAACCCACATCCGGTGGCTTCCTAAAACTGTCCAAGCCATGTTGCTACATCTTTCCCGGCGGACGAGGAGACTCTGCGCTCTTTGCTGTGAATGGCTTCAACATCTTAGTGGATGGAGGATCTGAACGAAAATCATGCTTTTGGAAGCTGGTCCGTCACTTGGACCGCATTGACTCGATTCTACTCACACACATCGGCGCTGACAATCTCCCAGGTATCAATGGGCTGCTTCAGAGGAAGATAGCAGAACAGGAGGAGGAGCAGTCTCAAGACTCCACCAACTATAGCGACTGGATGAAGAACCTGATCTCTCCTGAACTAGGTGTGGTATTCTTCAACGTGCCAGAGAAGCTCCGTATGCCAGAATCTAATCTTAAAGTGAAACGCAGCATCGAAGAGGCCTCCCTGACTTTGCAGTACCTTAACAAACTAGGAATCAAACCGGAGCCTGTCTTTCGAGTGGTGAGCAACACCATTGAGCCCATTACTCTGTTCCACAAGATGGGAGTGGGCAGGTTAGACATGTATATTCTCAACCCTGTCAAAGACAGTAAAGAGATGCAGTTTTTAATGCAGAAGTGGGCTGGGAACAGCAAAGCCAAAACTGGTATTGTGCTGCCCAACGGGAAAGAGGGAGAAATATCTGTGCCCTACCTGACATCAGTTACAGCCTTAGTCGTCTGGCTGCCTGCCAACCCTGCAGAAAAGATCATCAGAGTGCTGTTCCCTGGGAATGCACCACAAAACAAGATCCTAGAGGGGCTGGAAAAATTAAAGCACCTTGACTTCTTGCGCTATCCTGTAGCCACACAAAAGGACATTGCCTCTGGAGCACCTCCCTCTGTTATAAAACAAACTAAGTTAAAACAAAGAACAGACAGCAAAGAGAGTCTCAAGTCGTCCCCGAAGACCACTGCAAAGGCTTCAAAGAAGGAAACTGAAGGACAAGATGATGTGTCAGCCGCCACAGAAGCCAAGAGTGACTCTGTCAAGGAAAATATATCGGAGAAAAAAGAGGAGAAAAAGCCTACTAAAACTCTAAAATCTAAAGCTGATGTGCCAGAAAAGAAAAAACTCCTAAAAGACAAATCCTTAAAAAAGCACCCGAAGGAAAGGGTGTCGAAAATGGATGAGAAAAAGGACAAGGAAAAGAAAGAGATCAAGAAAGTAAAGAAAGATGACTCTGCTAAAAAAGATGAAAAGAAAGATGTTAAGTCCAAAGACGACAAAAAGAAGGACACATCCAAACCAGAGCTGAGAAAAATTACAAAGCCTGACCTGAAACCGTTTACACCAGAAGTCCGAAAGACTTTACACAAAGCTAAAGTGTCAAGTAAAGCAAAGGCTGGAAAAATCAAAACAGCAAAGGCTTTGCCTGCTGAGCCGAAGCCAGAGGAGCCAAAACCTGAAGCTATTCAACCTGAACCAATAGAGAATGGAGCTGTTGAGGGCACGTCTGTTCCCTCAACCCCCGAAGACCTCACCAAGGAATTTGTGGATATGAAAAAAGCTGAAGTTGTAGCTGTATCAGCAGAGCCTCCAGACGGTTATGAGCCGACAGCACAAAGCCTTACCCAAGACAGGCAGGAAGCACAAGAAACGATTTCGGAAATTCCACCTGGCACAAAGTCTCCAGAAATGGAGGCATCAGCCCCAGAAGCGAAAGTTGAAGTTGAAGACAAAGACAAGGACTTGACACAAGAGAGAGAAATGGAAGAGGCTCAAAAGTTTGAGGATGAAGGAGCAGCAACTCAGGATGAGGATGAGGATGAAGAAGAGGAGGAAGAAGAGGCCCCAGCTGCTGTAAAGAAAACAGAAGAGGAGGAGGAAGAAGATATGGGAATAGGTGAAGAGGAAGATGAAGCAAAATGGAAGGACGATGGGCTTGACAGGAAACATGAGTTAGAAGAAATGGAGAAATCTGAAAATCTCTTAGCTAAGGTTGTGACAAAAGAGGATCAACAAATGATTCCATCTGAGGAGGATGACAATGAGGTGGTGGAGAAAGCCGAACTGGAGGAGGTAGAAGATTTAGATGTAATAGCAGATGAAGAGATCAAACCTGAAGATGTAGCTGAAGAAGAAATGCTCACTGAAAGAAAAACCGCTGAAATTCTGACTGCAGCTGAAGAGGAAGAGGAAGAGGAAGAGGAGGAGGGCTACCTGTCACATGTTGGAGGGGCCACGGCTCCCATAACCTCGGTAGTTCAAGGAGCCGCTGCAGCCGAACCCATCTCCTACATCCAAGACGAGACCATCCCCGGCTACTCTGAGACGGAACAGACCATATCTGACGAGGAGATTCACGAGGAGGCAGAGGAGAGGATACCACACCTTCAGTACGACGTCGGGGCCTATGAAGTCTCTGTTCCAGATCAGACCGAATCATTTGTAAACATTCACGGCATGATGGAGATGCAAGCTATGAACGAGAAAGGTTTCATCCCAGGCGTGCAGGAGCCAGTATCAGTGTTCACCAACATCATTACCGCTCCTCTGGCAGAAGAGGAGCATGTGTCCTCTGCAACATCCATCACAGAGTATGATAAAGTTTCCTCCTTCCCTACTTCTATCGCTGAAGACCAATCAGTGACGTCCGTCACAGCACCTCCAGCTGAGGAACCACCCAAAAGCCCCGTTACCCTGTCCACCCCACCTGACGCCGCCCTAGGCAAAGAGCAGCCACTCTCTGCAGGAACTCTTTCTCCACCTTCTTTGGAAGAAGACAAACAATCCAAGTCTCCATCTGATGACTTACAGCTTCCCGTTGCAGAAGTCAAGACGCCGGCCAAAGCTCATGAAGCGTGTGAGGAAGAGGAGGAAGAAGAAGAGGAGGAAGACGACCAAACTCCTAATGTTGACATTTCACTTGAAAAACTTCAAGAGGGCTATGCTTCATCCCATTTATTACAGGATGAAGAGACAGATATCGAAAAGCTTGCTGGCTCAGTGTCTCCGGTTTCTATTCAAGCCACCAAACCAGTCCACCTACCAGTTGAAGAAGAAAATAAAGATGCTGTTGCACCTAAAGATATTTCATCTGTTGTGCCTACTAGACCTTTTGGATCAGACTCAGTAACTTCAGAGAGCGAAGAGCGCTGCTTCAGTCCGGATGATATCACTGTGAAAATGGCCTCCCCTCCACAGTCTGGCCCACCGAGTGCAGCTCACTCTCCTCTTCGTCAGTCACCAGTGGAAGACAAGACGAAGGTCTTCCCTGATATGGAACTGGAAAAGCAAGAGGAGCTCCTCGATGTCGTCACAGCAACTGAAGACAACACTGAAAAGAAAGACGAAGCAAAAACAGAAACACAAAAAGATGCCGACAAACAGAAAGCAGATCAGCATGAAGTAGAAGTTTCAACATCTTTGGATGAATCCTTTGAGAAGGACATAAAAGAGGTTCCAGTCATAAAGGAGTCCGAAAAAGACACTTCATCAGTGCCAAAAGATGATGGCAAACAGGCAGAAACAATCCCTACTGTTGCTGCGTCTTTAACTGAAGTTCATCCACCTGTGTCAGTGAGGGATTCCCTCATCTCATCTGGACAAAGTGATGAAGAGGTTGACGACAAGCTCAAAGAGAAAGCTCCTAAACTGCCTGCTCCAGGTAAATTTCCAGAGAGGGACAGTCGTTTCTTGGATGATGATGATGATGATGATAAAAAGAAAGATGATGACGATGATCATGATGATAAATCTGCAGTTAAAACCGTCAAGGCGGAACAGGAAAAAGTAAAGGACGACACCTCTGATGTCATACAAATCAAGGATGACCAAAAACAGAAATCCGTCATCCAGGAAGACGTTTCTGCCGTTATGTCCATCACAGATGAGAAAACAGCAGTAAAGGATGATACCTCTGAAATAAAACCCATCACAGAAGAGCAAATTGCAAAGGACGTTGTCACTGTTGATAGAGCCATTAAAGATGAACCTGAAAAAGACCACACTCCTGAAGTAAAAACTAAAGAAGCAGAGATTGAAATTGTTGCTTCTGAGGTCAAACAAATCAAAGATGAGCAGAAGCAGAAAGATGATGATTTTGACCTAAAAACCAAAGGTGTGGTGAAGGAAACTGAGGTTAAAAAGGATGATGTGTCTGATGGTGAGATTTTGAAAGAGGAGGAAAAGAAACAGACAGATAAGGGTGATATTTTTGATATTAGCTCTATAAAGACTGAAGAAAAAGAGATTGAAAAGGTCCACGCCACAGATATCAAGCCTGTTACAGACGAGATGGAGAAAGAGGCAAAGGATGATTTGCCCATTAGTGAGCCTGCTAAAGATGATAAGAAAAAGGAGACAGAAACATTTGATATCAAAGTGATCGAGGATAAGAAAGAGGAAAAAGAGATGGAAAAGATTGATGATTTTGCTACCAAGCCCTTTACAGATGAGCAGAGGGAAAAGGAGAAAGACATTTGTGACATCACTGTTGCTAAACTCACCAAAGAAGAAGAAATGATTAGCAAGGGTGATACGTCTGCTGTTACCATGAAAGAAGAAAAGGGGCAAGAGATTTGTAAAGATATTATCTCACCCATCAGCCTCACCACGGTGGTGGAAAAGGATGCAACAGTGAGTAAAGATGAAAGTCTTGCTGCCAAGCAAACCACAGAGACAGAGAAAGAGATAAGTACAGATGATAGTTCTGACACCACACTTTCCAAGGAGCAGGACAAAGATATGACAACAAGCAAAGATGATGCTCACATCTTCATACCTACTGTAGAAGATGATACTGCTGCTATAAAACTTACCAAGGCGGAGGAAAAGGATGCAACAGTGAGTAAAGATGAAAGTCCTGCTGCCAAGCAAATCACAGAGAAAGAGAAAGAGACAAGTACAGATGATAGTTCTGACACCACACTTTCCAAGGAGCAGGACAAAGATATGACAACAAGCAAAGATGATGCTCACATCTTCATACCTACTGTAGAAGATGATACTGCTGCTATAAAACTTACCAAGGCAGAGGGAAAGGATAAACTGCCAAGCGGGGAAGATACTTCTACTGTTAAACCAACACTTGGAGAAGAAAAAGAAGAAGAGGAAAGTAAAGATGATACTGCTTCAACCAAGGTAGAAGCAAAAGAAACATTTAAGGAAGCCGTCAAACCGGTCATGGAGGACGAAAAGGGGCAAGAAACAAAGAAAGATAAAGATGTCACTTCTCCTGTCCAACCCGCCAAGATGGAGGAAGAGGATGTAATGATGAGCGAAGATATTTCTGCTGTCCAAACATCCAAGGACGGATTTGTTGCTAAACCCACCACGCAAGTTCCACCACTTCCAAGTTGGGGAAGATACTTACTGTTAAAACAACAAAAATAAATTGGAGAAAAAAGAAAAAAAGGAAAGTAAAGATGATACTGCTTCAACCAAGGTAGAAGCAAAAGAAACATTTAAGGAAGCCGTCAAACCAGTCATGGAGGACGAAAAGGGGCAAGAAACAAAGAAAGATAAAGATGTCACTTCTCCTGTCCAACCCGCCAAGATGGAGGAAGAGGATGTAATGATGAGCAAAGATATTTCTGCTGTCCAAACATCCAAGGACGGATTTGTTGCTAAATCCACCACGCAAGTTCCACCACTTCCAAGTGGGGAAGATACTTCTACTGTTAAACCAACACTTGGAGAAGAAAAAGAAGAAGAGGAAAGTAAAGATGATACTGCTTCAACCAAGGTAGAAGCAAAAGAAACATTTAAGGAAGCCATCAAACCAGTCATGGAGGACGAAAAGGGGCAAGAAACAAAGAAAGATAAAGATGTCACTTCTCCTGTCCAACCCGCCAAGATGGAGGAAGAGGATGTAATGAAGAGCAAAGATATTTCTGCTGTCCAAACATCCAAGGACGGATTTGTTGCTAAACCCACCACGCAAGTTCCACCACTTCCAAGTGGGGAAGATACTTCTACTGTTAAACCAACACTTGGAGAAGAAAAAGAAGAAGAGGAAAGTAAAGATGATACTGCTGCCATAAAATGTACCAAGGTGGAGGAAGAGCATGTTAAAGTATGTAAAGATGACGATTTCTATGCCGCATCAACCATGGTAGAGGCAAAAGAAACATTTAAGGAAGCCGTCAAACCGGTCATGGAGGACGAAAAGGGGCAAGAAACAAATAAAGATAAAGATGTCACTTCTCCTGTCCAACCCGCCAAGATGGAGGAAGAGGATGTAATGATGAGCGAAGATATTTCTGCTGTCCAAACATCCAAGGACGGATTTGTTGCTAAACCCACCACGCAAGTTCCACCACTTCCAAGTGGGGAAGATACTTCTACTGTTAAACCAACACTTGGAGAAGAAAAAGAGGAAAGTAAAGATGATACTGCTGCCATAAAATGTACCAAGGTGGAGGAAGAGCACGTTAAAGTATGTAAAGATGACGATTTCTATGCCGCATCAACCAAGGTAGAGGCAAAAGAAACATTTAAGGAAGCCGTCAAACCGGTCATGGAGGACGAAAAGGGGCAAGAAACAAAGAAAGATAAAGATGTCACTTCTCCTGTCCAACCCGCCAAGATGGAGGAAGAGGATGTAATGATGAGCGAAGATATTTCTGCTGTCCAAACATCCAAGGACGGATTTGTTGCTAAACCCACCACGCAAGATGAAAAGGAGAAAGAAATCAGTGAAGATATTTGTGCTGTCAAATCAACGACAGAAGAAGAAACAGAGAAAGCAGTAGATAAGGAGGAAACTTTCCCTGAAGAAGTGTCAATTCAAGATCATAGTGTTGCTATCAAACCTATCAAGGAAGAAAAAGATACAGTAATACTTAAGGTTGACATGTCTGGTATCAAACCTACCGAGGAGGAAAGCAAAGGCGCTGCTGGTGTAAAAACCCCTGCAGATGAGGAAACGAAGGTAGAGTCGAAAGATGTTACATCTGATGTAAAATTCAAAGAGGAGGCAAAAGAAATCCCCAAATATGACTTTTGTGATAAAGGAATGAAAGTAAAAGAGGAAGAAATGGAAAAAGAGAAAGAAAAGAGTTCTGATGTTGTATCCAGCAAAGAGCAGATAGATGATACTTCTGTCAAAACCATGACGGATGACAAAGAGGTGGAAATAGGTGACATGTCTGAGGAGAAGTCTGATATCTCTGATCACAAACCAATTCTGGAGGAAATTAAGAGTAAAGAAACTGAAAAAGATACAATAATAAAGGAGAAAGAAACAGACGCCAGTGTTGAGCAGCCCAAGAAAGAGGAAGAGTCATCTAAAGTTGAAACCATCGAGGTCGAAGTTAAACAGGGCAGTTGTGAAGCTGAATCCATTAAACAGGAGACAGAGAAGGAGATGTACACTCCAACATTCAGTGCCAAAGATGAGAAAAAAGGAAAAGATGATTATCCTTTTGAGTCTGAATCTAAGAAGGATGATATAAAAGAGGTAGATCTTCCCGTGTCTCAGACTTTGGAAGAGGAGAAAACTAAAAAGGAAGATATTTGTGGCGTAAGTGACAAGCATATACAGGAAGAAACCTCTGATAAGCTTACTGGAACTCAGAAAGAGAAGGAAACGTTTGGCGCTACATCAACAGAAATGCAGCAAGATACTTCTGTAACCACATCAAGTGAAGACCTAAAACCACTGAAAGATGACATTTGTGTGTCACCCAGCCACATCCAGGAGGAGAAAAAAGAGCAAGACAAAGATGCAACGGTTATTAGTCAAGACGAAAAGATGGATAAAGAAAAAGACGACACACATGTTGCTGAACTGAGCAAAGAACAGAAAATGGAAAAGGAACAAGAAAAAGAATACACCTATGAGACTGATGACACAAAAGATGAAAAGACAAGACCAGAAGAGGATGAAAAGATGATTCAAAAAAAGGATGTTGCTGACAAGAAGACAGATGAAATAACTGAGAAAGAGTCCTCTGATGCAGACCAAACCAAGGAGGAGAAATGGGAGCGAGAGGAGTTGCAAGAGAAAGACCTGGACAAAGCAATTAAACAACCTGCACAGACAGTATTAGGAGATGCAGCAATGGCATCCAAGTCCGATTACAAACCTGCATTTGTGGTTCAGTCCTCCGATGAAGACAGGGAAGATGAAGATGAGGAGGACATTTGTATGGGAGGAGCAGGCTCGAGACCTTTGTCAGTGAAGCCGAGCGACTCAGAACATGACATCTCGCCTGCAGGTCTGGCCTCATCCCAAAAACCACAGACAAGTGACGAAACTAAACTCCAAATATCAGAGCAGACGACAGTGATCATACCGATACTTACAATGCAGGAGCCCTCTATTGATGAAGACATCAAAGAGTTTAGCAAAGAAGAATCCATGCTTTCGCCTGAAATGGGCAAAGATGTTGTGAAAACAGAAACTACAGCTGCACCACTTGCCAAGCCGGAGCCCTCCTTTGAAATTATCACACCAAAGGAGGAGACAACCTCTATTCCCAAACAAGAAATGGCTTCTGATGTCCCAGCAGCTAAAGCAGAACCAATGTCAGACTCAACTGAGAAAAAGCCTGTGTTGTCTACAGTATCAAGCACTGACAGTCAACCCAGGAGCTCTACGCTCTCGAGCACTGAGAGCCAGTCCAGTGTTGAGGAAACACCACAACAAGAGAAACAAATACCGTCCCAGACAAGCTCAGGAGTCAGTGCTACAGAAAAGACAAAGCTGGATGAGAAACCAGAAAAGGAAGCAGAGAGGGAGATGGAAGGAGAGCGAGAGGTGGCTTCTCCAAGATTATCACAGCCTTGTTCGTATTTTATGTTGGATTCCGAGGACGTCAGCCACGTTGAAGTTGTAAAATCAGACACTGCAAAAATGACCTCGGAAAAGGAAAGCCTCACAGACGAAGAACAAACCTTTTGCGCGTCCAAATACGACCCGTATGAAAAGCCTATTCCAAAGGACTCGGACTTGGACTCCAGAGAAGAAAGTGAGGTTTCTTTAGGTTTTGATCACGCCTCTGATATGGGTATTGATGATAACAGAAGAGCAAGCCAGTCAGAGGCTGGAGGAGCCATGTTCCTCCTGGATGATCAGTACAAAGAAGAGCCTCTGTCCTTTAGTAGAGTTGACTACAGCCCGGTTTCCCTCACAGAGAGTGAAAGAAGCAGCCACCACAGTCAAAGTGCCTCACCTAAATATGAAGACAGAGAGAAAGGCCAAGAGGAAGAGAGTGAGAGAGAAGAGAGACCAGATACACCTTATGTTGACAAGAGCTGTTCATCCGTAGACATTCAAGATAACAAAATGTCCCAGGCTGCTGAGTCTTATTCTTTCAGTCCCAAAGAGGATAAACCTGAGAAATCAGAGAAAGAGAAAGACGATATGAAGAAAGGTGCCGCAACAGCAGCAGCAGCTTTTCAAACAGGGCCTACAGGAGAAAGTGACACGGTTTCTGCCAGCGCTGTTCAATCAGCAGGCGTATCATTAAGACAAGAAACACCCTCTCTGTCATGTAGCCAATCGGATCTTGTTACACATGTTTCAGCTGCTCCCGTAGCTTTTGGAGAATTCACAGAAAAGAGAACAACAGAAAAAGAGAAAGAAAAATCTGCTGAGTCACTTGAAGACAAAATTGAGTCCTCTGCTCATGAAAGAGAGGGATCTCCATCTGGTCGGCATTCACCTGCAGAAAAAGACATTTTACCTCAGCAAGCATCACCTTTAGAGAAAGTAGAAACTTCAAATGATTTAAGGACTGCATCTGCTGCCACATTTTCAGGACATGAAATAGACGATAATGTTTTGGCATCTGACAATAGTCAAATTAGCAGCTCTGCCTCTTGTAAATCAATGTTAGACTTTCCTGATGGAAAAGAGAGCCTAATAGATAAAAGATTACTTGTAGAAGGGGAAGATTTCAATGTTGATGATGATGATGAAGACGAAGATGAGGAGGACGAGGGAGAAGAGGAGGAACTAAGTGATGTAGATGTGGAAAAGGGTGCCAGAGAACAGTCTGAAAAAGAAATGTGCAGACGTAGCTCTGGTGATAGTGCTACGTTAGAACAGGTAGAGGACTCAAATAAAAAGTCTCAGCTGCCTGAATCAAGCTTCCTCAAAAAGGAAACCGTCTGTAAACCAACACCTGATGATGCCTCAACTTCAGACAAGCAGGACATGAGTCAAAAACCACCATCTCCTCAAACAAAACCAGTCAGAGAAGATGATACAGCCACATCCAAACTTCCGGAGACAAGGAGTGAAGATGTAGGTAAAATAACTCTGTCACCAGAGCCAAGTGCTCACAGAATGGATGAAAGCGGTTTCGCTACATCAGATGCTCCAAAACTTCCTGAAACAAAGAAAGCAGAGGACACAGATGAAAAAGATTTGTCTCCTGAACCAACCACAAAGAGAAGGTTGTCATCAGCAGAGGATTTCACCTCGTATGAAGTGCCACAGTCAGAAAAAGGAGATGATGACAGAGTGTCTCTATCGCCACGCTTTTTGGAAAAGGAAACTTCTCAACCAACATCCACAAGCAGCTTGTCAGGCAGCTTTTTGCCAACTGACTATTCAGAGTCCATGTCCAAGACTACATCTAGTCCTTCCCCTCCTCTAAGAAGTAGCTATGCAGACATTGGACAGAATAGATCTGGAGGTTATTCTGAGCATTATTACAGTGAGGAGAGTCAAGTAGAATTGAAGGAAGATAAAAAAGAAACATTGGTGCTCTCAGATGCCTCCCAGCTATCCAAGCTAAGCGATGATAAATATTACAGCCAAAGTGACTTTCGAGAAGAAAGTCTAGATGAGCGGCAGACCCTAGATATCACCACAAAACATGAGGAAACTGCCTCATCACCTTGCACGTACACCACCTTAACATACTCTACTTCAACATACTCCTCCACGTCGTACAGTTACTCGTCCTTACCCTCAACTTCTGCCCCTTTGAGCCAACAGTTTGAAGACAAAGTTAAAACTTTCACGACGATATCAAGCTCTGCAGTACCTCTAGCCAAAGAAGAGCCTTCGTTCACGACAGAGCCTAAAAGCTCCTGCTTCGGAGGGTTTCAGAGAGATGAGTACATGGAGGTGACGACGAAGCCTGCAACAAAAGTGTCTTTACCCAGCCAGTTTGATGAGACCAAACCATCAACTCCAGTCTTGTCTACCACTGCCAAACAGACTGAGGTTCAAAGCGGTTCTGCAAAGCCTGAAACAAAATCAAGCACTGATAGTTTTTATATGCTAGAAACTAAGATTACAACCTCTGCAGCACAAAGTGTCGAAGCAGTAAGGGTGTCAGACAGCTTATCCACATCAGAGGCTCGCTTTGATGTTTCTCCCCTCCAAAGGGCTGACTCCTCTGACAAGGTTTCCCAGGAGTCATCAGAAGACGAGGAGCCTGTTACACTTGAAATGGAGGACAGCACCCTACCATGCCGTATTGAATGTCAAAAAATCAAAGTGGCTGAGCAAAAGGAAAGTTCTTCATCGATAACTGCGTCATATGTGGTAGAAAGTACCACACAGTCCACAGAGACGAAGACCATCACCATCGCCTCTACTACTGGTGTGTCTAAACCTGAAATGGTGATGGAAACAACTCAACAGGCAACCTCACCTACTTCCCTGAGTGATAGTGGAGCTAGCAAAATCACATGTGCCACAACAGACGTGTCCAAAACAGAGGAGGAGAAAGAGAAAAAAGGGAAAACACCAGAGGTAAAAGAGGAAAAGACGAACGGAGCGATTGCACCATTGAAGGAAGATGCAAAGGTGTCAAGTAAAGATGACAAGACAGAGACTGCTAGTCAAGTCAAGCAGAAAATAGAGGAAAAGAAACTTGAGGAAAAGGAGTGTAAAGACAGCACAGACGAAAAGAAGGCAACAGCACATCCAAAGATATGTGAAAAAGCAGACGATGGTAGAAAAGGAGAGGCAGAAAGAGTAGAGGAGAAAACCTTGTTGGAGAAGCCACCAGAGAGATTAGAGGTTAGGAGAAGGAGCAGTATATCCGATTGGGAGCTTCTACAGAGGCCTGAAGACTGCCCAAGTGCCCCTCCTCCAGGTTATGGTGATGACGATGAGGAAGAGGATGAGGAAGCAATGGAAGCGATGGAATGGATGACCAGTGTCCACAGTACCTCTATGACCTCCTCAATAGATATCTATCACACAGAAACAGCTAGCAAAGAAGCAGTAAGGGCTGATCGTCCCTCTGACTTGAACACCGGAGCCACCTCCTCCTCTGCCTCCCCTCCAGGCTACTCCTCCTGCGAATACAAACATCGCAAAGGAGAACTTTCTCCATCGTTCATCAACCCGAGCCCTCATCCGCTCTCCAGTGACGAGGGTGAGGGCAAAGAGGACAACCGCAGTGACCACTCCCAGGAAGGGGACGAGGACGATCAGGAGCAACACTCTGTGAAAAGGAGGTCGCACAAGCAGAGGCACCACCACACTCCGAGTTACCATGGAGACCCTGGACACGGGCCACAACAGATGCCCGGCGCCATGTCCTCTGGTTTGGCTGTGACGTTAGCTGGAGAGGAAACACCTCCGACATCAGTGAGCGAGTCGCTGCCTTCGCAGTCCGATTCTGACGTCCCTCCAGAAACCGAAGAGTGTCCATCCATAACAGCTGAAGGAAATCTGGACTCAGACGAAGACGCTGAACACCTGCCGGTGGACAAATTATCTGGAGCTGGGGGTGGTCACCATCCCCCATCACCAAGGTCCGCTCAGAAGACTCATGACCCCCCACCCACCCCGATGAAGGACCCTCATCCCCACCCTCCCCATCCAGATGTGTGCATGGTAGATCCAGAGGCTCTTCTCAATGACCACAGCAGCACAGAGAAACTTCTTAAAAAGGAGCACAAGACCACCAAGGGCCTCCGAAAGGGCAAACCCAAGTCGGCCTCTCCCGCACGTAAGGGGGAAGTCAGGAAGAGGTCCTCTACTCCAGTGAAGCAGACCTCCAAGGACTCCGCCTCACCTCGATCAGCCTCCCTTAGGAGGAAGGACACAGACAGAAGCTCCAGACTGATCAAAATGTCTGAGACCCAAGGCTCCAGGAGCGAGATCCTCAACCCGGGGAAAGGCTTGGTCAATGGTGTCAAGAGCAGTTCAGGTGTGTAAACATCTTCACATCTTGCAACACAACATAATTTACCCTGAAATTATTCTTGGGTTGATTCAACTCATCAAATTTAGTCAGAAACTCAGAAATCATATTTGAGATATTGATAAAATACTTGATATTGGAATCTTTTCGACAATAAACATTAAGTTAGAAGTAAATGTTAAGACCTAAAGATCAAATGAAATTTCAGCCATTAGCCACATTTACATGCTAATTAAAAAAAGCATGCTGTTAATGCAATCTAAACACAGTGTTTGTTAGTTCACTCCAATTATTTAAATGAGATTAAGCTCTTAATTAAAATTCACCTAACTACACTGACATAAAAAGAATGATGCTTGCATCAGTAGATACAGTACCATTTAGAAAGTTGTACATATGCTGTTTATTTGATAAGATTTTGTCAAATGAAACTAGTTGACTGGTATTTCTACATTTCTTTATTTCAGTAAATATGGTTATTTTGGGTTGTTGACGCAATTATGTTAATGTTAGTCTATGTTGTTACAGCTCATTTTGAACATTGCCTTTCTGTTTGCAACTGTCGTAAGTCTGCACTTAATACAGACAAGCAACAGATTGTGGTCATTAAACATTGTGCTGTCAGGAGGTACAATGATGTACTTAACATTAAACAGAAAATATAACTCAAAAAGGAAGTAGGAGCACATTAGAATGATGGATGTGCACAGACTTTATTCTGTAAAGGTGCAATGATACATTGTGGTCATATTTTACAGAATAATTGATTTTTATGAATAAATTAGTGAACAGAATGTAATTTATTCAGTTGAGGAAAAAGTTGTTCTTTGCTACTGCAGCGCAAGTACTATTATTGCCCTCTAATGCGGTTTTATATCTTTGCTCACCCCAAGGTAACAACTCTCAGAAAACTAGCTTGGCCGTCCCCCCTGGACCACCCGTCTATGTCGACCTGGCCTATGTGCCCAACCACTGCAGTGCCAAGAATGTGGACCAGGAGTTCTTCAAGAGAGTGCGAGCTGCGTACTATGTGGTGAGCGGGAACGATCCGGGCAGCGGAGAGCCCAGCCGTGGAGCCCTGGACGCCCTGCTGGAGGGCAAAGCTCAGTGGGGCTCCAATTTACAGGTATGTTCCTTCATCAGTCTGTCTGTTTCTCATATTCTCAGCATCCATACATAAAAAAATCATAGTATAGTACGTCATAAAAAGTCATATAAAAGGTCATAGTATAGAATTTCATAAAAAGTAGTCAAAAAGTCATAGTATAAAATGTCATGAAAAGTCATAAAAAGTCATAGTATAGAATGTCATAAAAAATCATAAAAAAGTCATAGTATAGTATGTCATAAAAAATCATTAAAAAGTCATAGAATAATATGTCATTATACTATGCCTTTTTATGACTTTTCATGACGTACTATACTATGACTTTTTCTGACTTTTCATGTCATAAAAAGTCATAGTAGGCTATAGTATGTCATAAAAAGGTCATAGTATAGTATTTCATAAAAATTCATAAAAGTCATAGTAAAGTATGTCATAAAAAGTCATTGAAAGTCATAGTATAGTATGTCATAAAGTCATAAAATATTCATGGTATAGTATGTTTATAGTATATTATAACAATAGTATGTCATTAAAGTCATAAAAAAGTCATAGTATAGTATGTCATTATACTATGACTTTTTGTGACTTTTCATAGGTCATAAAAAGTTATAGTATAGTATTTCATAAAATGTCATAAAAAGATCATAGTATAGTATGTCATAAAATTGTCACAAAAAATATAAAGTAATCATAAGTATGTTATTAAAATGTCATTAAATAGTCAAATGTTTCAAGTTCTTTATTGACATGTGTACAACAATTACAGAGAATCAATTGTTGGCAATGGAAATCTAAGATCCCTCCAACAATGGTCATTAGATATAAATATAAAATTGTGCAAAGTTGAAATATAGAGAGAACATAAAATAATATAAAAATAATTTATATTTCTGGTAGACAGTACTTATATGTATAATTAGACTATATAAAAACAGTATGTAAAACAGTAAGTAAATGTATATAAAGGTAAATTGACAATATAATGTAAAGTCACAGTGATACTCAGCATTTAGAAGATCAAAAGTCTCTGAGACTGGTGGTGCTTGATCGGATGCAGCGGCTCTGTCTGCCGGATGGCAGCAGGCAGACCAGTTTGTGGCTAGGGTCACTGATAATCATATTGGCCTTCTTCCTGCACCGTTGGGTGTAGAGGTCCTCCATGAAGGGCAGCTCCGTCCTGGTGATGTGCTGAGCAGTTTTCACCACCCTCTTTAGAGCCTTACAGTTGAGGACAGTGCAACTGCCATACCAGGCAGTGATGCAGCTGGTCAGTAAACTCTCAATGGTGCACCTTTAGAAGCTGCAGAGTATTTTGGAGTCCATGTTGAACCCCTTCAGCCAGTGGAGGAAGAACAGCCGTTGTCTTAGTGATGGTGTCTGTGTGGTGAGTCCAAAAGTCATAGCATAGTATGTCATAAAAAGGTCATATTATAGTCAAGTCAAGTAGAACTGTATTTGTCCCCAGAGGGGCAATTGTTTCAATTGGACAAATACACAAGATCAATACAAATCAACATACAACAATACATTAAATATCAAAAATGTAAAAAACAAAACAAATTTGACCTTCATTTTTAAACTTAATTCAAATTAAAAAAGACATATTAATCGAGCGTGGTTGTGGTCAAGCTGATATTACCGTATCCTGTTTGAGTTTAGCAGTGAGATGGCTGAGGGTATGAAGGAGAGTTTATATCTGTTGGTTTGAACTAATGGGTATTTGAAACTCTAGGTGCATGGGGTGGTGCTGTCTGCTTTCTTCACAGACAGGACAGACTTTTTTGTTGAGTACCCGTGATACTGCTACAGACCTTGATTACCTTTGTCAATGCATTTTTTGTTTTAGATTGAGAGATGCAGATATATATATATATACATATATATAAGAAAAGGTAAAAAAACGACTCAATAAAAGATCTATAAAACAAAGTCATCAGGGACCTGTCTACCTCGAATTGAGCCAGCTTCCTCAGACAGAAAAGGCGCTGCTGGCTTTTTATACACAGCATATTGGTGTTACATTCAAAGGTAAGCTTATTATCAATTATAGTGCCCAAGTACTTGTACGTTTCAACTATTTCTACATCCTGACCATTAACTGTAGTGTTGACAGGGTTGGAATGATGACGTCTAAAATCTATACACATAGTATGTCATAAAAAGTCACACAAAAGGTCATAGAATATTATTTCATAAAACGTTATAGTATAGTATTTCATAAAAAGTCATAGTATACTATGTCATAAAAAGTCATAAAAGGTCATAGTATAGTATGTCATAAAAAGTCATGGTATAGTATGTCATAAAAAGTTATAAAAAGTCATAGTATAGTATGTCATAAAGTTATAAAAAGTAATTGTATAGTATGTCAAAAAGTAAGTCAAAAAGTCACGTTTAAAGTGTTCATATTATGCTCATTTTCAGGTTCATAATTGTATTTTGAGGTTGTACCAGAATAGGTTTACATGGTTTAATTATCAAAAAAACACCATATTTTTGTTGTACTGCACATTGCTGCAGCTCCTCTGTTCACCCCGTGTGTCCAGGGCTCTATTTTAGCTACAGAGTGACACATCCTACTTCTGTACCATCTTTGTTGGGATTCGCACATGCGCAGTAGCTAGGTAAGGATCACAATTGCTAGCTAGCTGTTTCTCTAACTACAGTAAGTACAAGGCACGATTAGCTGGGAGACTTCTTCTAAATGAGGGCGCACTTCTAACTTTGCGTGGAATACCTGCAGAAGAGGGACATGTAAGAAGTTCTTTTGTAGATTATGGTGAACTTGTGTGTGTTGTAGCAGTGTTTTGCCATTGAGAACAAGGGGGCTAACCGCTAGCATGGTTTACCCCCCTCGTTTCGGCTAGTGACGTAGAAAACCCTGCAGATTTTGAACAGCTCACCTGGAGGTTACATTCAGAAACCCGTATCTAACTCAAAACAGCATGGATGTTGTTTTTTTCCAAGTTTGTATGCGTGTGGAAGCACCAGAGACACAAAATAACACCCCCAAATCCCAGAAAGAGTGATTTTTTCATAATATGGGCACTTTAAAGTCAGAATACTGACTTTAAACTCAGAACTCAAACATTTATAGTATAGTATAGTATAGTATAGTATGTCATAACCTGGACGCTATAAATAGCCACAGCCGTGCATAGCAGCCAGCTGTTCTGGTTCTGTTGGAGAACCTCACCGATGGGACACAGTCTGTGAAATTGCACTTCTTTTTTGCTGTTCTTCTCCCTGACAGGTCTAAGGAGTGATGGAGTGGGTTGAACTATTTGTTTCCATTCTTGAATTTGTTTTACCAGTAATCTTATCCCCCTCACTTCCTCCCTACTCTCTCCCTCTAATTTTGTTTCCTCATGTCCCCTTCAGGTGACTCTGATCCCGACCCATGACACAGAGGTGACCCGGGACTGGTACCAGCAGACCCACGAGAGGCAGCAGGACCTGAACATCATGGTTCTGGCCTCCAGCAGCACCGTAGTCATGCAGGACGAATCCTTCCCTGCCTGCAAGATCGAGTTCTGAGCTTGACGAGGCTAGCTTGGCTTCCCCCCCACCCCACCCCCCACGTCATCTGTTCTCAATGGAGGCGGAGTGAGAGTGAACAGCACTCTCTGCTTCTTGAAAGCTTCTCGCTCTCATGGTACCAGTCTCAAACGCATTTGCTGCAACCCTCAATACACTAGATTCTTTTAGCTGAAATCGAAGTCTAAACTCTGGGTTTATGCTCTCTGTGACCGTGGGGTCTGTCCTAACATACCTCGTAAACAAGTACTCAAAAACATATTTAATAGCATAATCACGCTTTCTTTGCCTCATAAATCTAACTAGACAAATGGACATCATTATCCCAGAAATGCATAATGCTACAGTTAAACTATAGATTAGTAAGGTGTAGTTCGTAAACTGTTTGGCACAAATCACAATTAACTCGGAAATGTAATACTCCCAAGTGGTAAATTTCTCCTCCAAAAGGCCAAAACAAGTGCCAAACACTGTTAAAACAGAAGTTATTAGTTAACTTCTCCAAAATGTCTCCTAAATTCATCAGTGATCAATAATTTGTTGAGACTGTATGCAGTGTTTCTTAGAAGAGTAGACATTTATCGGTTTATTTGCCATTGGTGCTCATCCTTTGCAGTTCTGATCACGCTACAGTAGCTTTTGGATTAACTCAATAATGACATAAATTGATGTTATGTAAAAGACATAAAAAAAATTATATATATACGTTCCTTCTCGTCATTTGTGGTGAAGTTTTAGGAGGTGCCTGAAGTTGCCACCATGTGAAATCTTTCTTCTTGGCTCTCACAGCTTAGCTGGTGCATGATGCTTGCGTTTTAGCTGGGACTCTTTGAGAACTACATAGGGTTAATCCTTTCTTTAGCCAGCCTTCAAGTGTGGAATGCAGTATAGTGTAGCTAGGTTACTACACTATTTGGCTGTCTATGCTCAAGTGAATTCAATAGGCGCCAGGCAAATGGACGGTGTTTGTACACTAATCCTATCTCTTCTGGATGTAATGGTTCCTCTTTAAGTCTTTATCATGCTCTTTGTTGGTTGTATGTACTCCAGTATACATATAGGGTTACTGTTTCTATATCAATACAGAGGTTATGTTCAATAAATTATATATTTTGTGATGATGCAGCAACTTATGAGGCGAATGCAGCGTTTTTGATGATGCATTCGAGAAGGTTTAATTAAGATTATCTGTCATTTCCTCCTGTTCAGCTACATTTTACCGTCTCTGTCAATATCACAAAGCGATCGAAAAAAAGAAAAAAAAGAAAAGCAGTGACCTGTGAAAAATGTAGCAATGGAAGCTGGTCCGCTATACCCTTCAGAGAGTGTTATGCCAGTGGGAACTGCAATATTAATATTTATTATTAGGGTTATTTTTCAGGACAAAAAGTGTGAAGTGTGTAACAGGAGGTTTCATTCATGTGCCTTTAGCTTGTGGTTTTGGAGAGAGGGGGGTATATTAAGGACATGTCAGCCATTATTAAGCAGATCCAGAAACCAGGGTACAGAGAAACCAGATAGTCAACTTTGAAATAGAGGACCAATCAGTTCATACAGTACACAAACAAACCTTATCCACACTGAAATAGTACACTGGATACTACTTTGGAGCTATGTAATCCAATTCAGCATTAACCCCACATTCTGAAATGCCACTTTCAAACAACTATGAATGTCTTTGAGCAAAATATTGCACTAAATAGGAGTGCACCTTTCTGAGAGTTTAGAAGTTGGATTATGTTTGCAGTTGAAGCACAGAGAGTGAGTGTGGTCGCATCGTATTATAACATAATGTACAAGACGTTCCTCCAAACTGAGCTTGCTGTTAAGCAAGGGACATCTTAATTATGAAGCAACTACCTAATATGAATCCCAGAGTAATATTTATAGAATGCGCATGAATGATTATGATTGTACTGATATAAAGTAGGAATGTCTTGTGTGTGTGTGTGTGAGCATACGATACACACTGGGTTGCTGTTTTATAACACGGCACGGTTCGTTTCTGACGGTGACGTGGCGAGGGACTTTTCTGTGGGTTCAGTATGAAAGGTCTTTCTGCTTGATCACAGCCAGATTGGAGAGTCAATCATACGCTCACATTAAATTTACATGTGGCCAAGTTTTATATCTTAATTTCTTAATTCTGGTTTCATTTTCTCCACATTTGTGCTGCGAAGCAAACACAAACACAATTGTGATTATTATAAATTTTTTTGCCCTAATAAGAATTACATTTCTGCCAAGATGGCTCACCGCATGATTGTTATTTTTGTTTTGTAAGGACTGATATGAAACTAGGGGACGAGTCAGGCTGGGCGATGGAGGAGAGGAGGCCTGGATTTCTATTGATGACAGATTGATTGTTAGGATGTTGCAGACCTAAAGCAGGGAGGATGCTCTGCTTGCACAGTTTAAAATTTACTCCATTCTTTCTCCCAATCTGATTCAGAAAATGGAGCAAACGCCACAGAAAGCTAGAGTGCGTTGTCCGCGGGCGCTAGCCTGGCACCAGTGCCATTTTCTTTCCCTGTAAAACTCACACTACCTTATACCTCATCTTCCAAAGCCGCCTCCGTGCTCTTTGCTCCGCCTGGCCTCCCTTAAAATTATACATGTCCATTATGCACTGTGTAAGCCTTGATATGCATCTTGTGTGTGTGATGATTCAGAGGAAGACAGTTTTTTTTTGTCATCCCACTAGGGAGAATCTGAGTTGGATGCAGGTTGTATATTAAACAGCTGGGCACGCACAAATATACACCCTAGTCTTGAAGAAGTTGATTAACTGAAGGGCACATTAAGACGTGCACACTGGGGGGGACAGAGAAGGCTCAAAATGACTCCCTTGAAAACAAGCAAAAGGTCCTTTTTAGCCCCTCTTCGATGCTCTATGGAAATGTGTCCAAATAGCCAGGAAGAAGCTTTTTAAGGTCTGATATGTTGTACTGTCTTTGAATAATGTTTTTAAGTTGGCAGATTCCAAATACCCAGCTTTGAGATTTTCAAAGCATCAGTAGAACGCTGTGAATCCCTCAATACTGAACTGTATGACTATACAGAAGCTGAATGCACTATAGAGGAGATCTATTTTTGTGAATGTAGAGTTGGTACTACCATGCGAATGCTGCTGGATCAAAACGAGAGAGAACAATAAATACCACAACAACAACAACAAAACAAACAGTCACACCAGCCTGGACAGAAATACATTTTAGGGAGCACAGCATGAGAGCAGATAGCACGGTTCTGCTCCAGAAGAAGAAGTTTGATTTCTGACATGACAGAAAGCAACCGAGATCCCGTAACAAACATATTAACAGAAACACATAAATAGTACTAATAGTACTTTTCCTTTTCCTGAATATGACTTGAAACACATGCAGACTCAAAAACCATCGATGAAATTAAACAAATGCACATTTATGTACTGTGCACAGATTTGTACATATCGCTCTAGAGAGAACAAATCTGAAAGATATAACAAACTATCCTTCTTGTGACACCTGTTCATTTTAGCTGGTTTTAGTGAGAGTATGATCATAACTGCTAACTACTGTTTGAAACAAGCAAACTACACAAAACGCTGACAAGATACAGAAAAGATAAAGAAAAAAAATGGCATCTTTTAGTTCACTTTCATCGCCATACCTGCATTGAAATGAAGATTTCATTTGATCAAAATATGGTGTCATCTGTCCATCTAATCTCTCTGCATGTGATTTATTTAGTTATAATCCTGAATGTAATTGTTTAACATGGAAATAATAATAATAATAATAATAATAATAATAAAAAAATGCAATGATATTTTAAAGAGGTATATTTGAAAAAAAAAAGAGCAAATTGTCTTAACTGGTACTGAAATGACCTACCGTAATATAATACTGGGCTGTGCTTTTATTGTTTGCCATATTAACATGTTGTTAAGAAGACGCTGTATTGGTAGTTCTGTTTGATTCTCTCTCTCTCTTTTTTTTGCATTGTATTAATCTTAGTTATGTTTTTCTTCCTCAGCGCAATATTCAATATCTCTCTGTCTCTTTAAATCTAACTGGTAAAACTAGAACTACTGCAGATTCATTGTAAAAGGGAAACAGCCTGGTGATCATCAATTAAAGTACATTTAAATCTAAATGTGTGCCATGAGTGTCTCTTTTGTCTCTTTACTGTTCATTTTATATATCAGGAGTGCACATCAAAGTAACACAGAGTAACTAAATACATCTAAACAAATTATTTAAAAGAATAATACAGTACTTACATGAAAGATGAAATGGTAACTTTGTCATCTGTGACTAGACAAGAGTCGACAGCCACGCTAGCAGCTCTGTGAGGCTGTACTTGGACATAGCAGTGCTTTAAGCTAAATGCTAACATCTGCAGGTATAATCATTTTAAATTAATTATTTTTGACCTGATGATGGCCCATCTCATCCTGAAACTGGGATATGAATGTATGTATTAAATATCATAATAAAAGTTAGAATATCACCAAAAGGTAGTACGATTCATCCTCTGGGGAACATGAATGCGTGTTCAAAATTTCATGACAATCTATCACAGAGAAATTCAACAGGGGGTCCGGGAGCCCTGGGGGGTCCTCAGAGTCACTGCAGGGGGGCCACCAAATTATAGTTAATTTATGAAGGTTTTTTCCAAATTAAAATGTCTTAACATGAATCCAATATATTATTAGCAAATATAAATCACTGATGATAGGCTTACTGGCCTATAGGTAAGGTAGTCACTAAGGTAGCCATCCTAAGGATTCAATGTGCCACATGTACAGTATGTGCAACATTTAAAGATGATTTATAAAATCATGCCCACAATAATTATTTTAATAGCTTAGTATTCTATGCACTAAAAAAATATTTATAAAGGCTTTAGGCCGCCCTACACTTTATTGTAAGTCCAATTTAATATGCAACTTAATTTTATACAATATACAGTATGTAGTAGGGGGTCCCTACTCCGTCTCTTTTTCAGTTTAGGGGTCCTTGGTTTAAAGCACGTTGAAGACCCCTGATCTATCAAATATTTGCTGAGATATTTCAGTCTGGACCAAAGTGGTTGCCAAAAATATGCATCATCTTACAGTTTTTCAGGGACATGATTGATGTAACATTTACATTTTCTGACAATTAAAACTTAGAAGAAAACTTTAACATTTTCTATACGTGGATGGACTACATAAAGTTATTAAAGGTGTCAGAAATGATATAGGTTACTGTTTTATGTTTGTTTTAAGCCAGTAAAATCGAAGAGATGCAGAAAATTAAAAGTGATTTGGGGGAAATAGACCAGATTCTTGCATTTGTCAATAAATACAAATAAAGATATTTAAAGGTGCCCTGCCACACGTATTTCATGACTTTGTGGTAATGTCTGAAGTTCTACCATGGACTCTGTAACATTTTTGTGGAAAAAATGCCTTGGTTACCTTGTTTCAAGCCATTCTAGCGTGGTATAGAAAGCCTGTAGGAAGACTCTGATTTCTGCCAGTTCTCATTAATATTCAACAAGCTAAGCTGTTTGAATCTGATTGGCTAACAGCTAGCCAATGAGAGCCTGGCTGTCAGAATCCTTTACCCAGCCCAACTGGGCGAGCTAATGAATAGTAATGAGCTCAGGCAGTATGATGTCAGACTGACCAGCTTTTGTAATTGGCCTAATTTCTCTGCTTATTTCTTTTCCGTGGCTAGAGCTGACAGAGGAAGTACCAGTTCATTTTCACATTCACATTCACATTCACAACATAACACAAACACATATGGACCTAACATATTTAAAAAAATGCAAGAAAAAACGGTTTTGTATGGCAGGGCACCTTTAATGTAAGGAACGCAACTCTGCCTGGTTCACCCTGGTATTCTTACCCTAACCAATCTCACCACTCATACCTGCAAATCAAATCAAACCAAATATTCCAAACTAAAGATAGCACATTACATGCTGCCCCAGTTGTATGAAACGGTACACATTTCCTGCCTCCTAAGTGGACGAGGCCTCGTTTTGTAAATGTTGTAAACGGCATGTGGATGGATGTGTTGGTCCACCATTTTGTTCCAGACTGAAATATCCCAGCAACTATTGAATGGAGTCATGACATTTTGTGCTTTCATCTATGTTCCCCTCAAGGTGAATTGTAATAACTCTGCTTATTCTTTAACATTTCATATAGCACTATCATCAGGTTAAGATTTGATATAGTCCATTTATTTGGTTCTAACCAAATACCTAAAGGAACATTTCCATCAATAAATATTTAGTAAATATCACACATGCTTAACATCAGCATACTTGCATTGTCATTGGGATCATGCTGATGTCATAGCGTGAAACAACAGTGTGCCTAAGACTTTTAGTCTTAGTTTTATGAATAAAGGGGCCAGAATTTTGGCTTAAAGAAGAATTCCGGTCGATTTCAACACATAGCTCCGTTGGTTGTAAATTTGGAGTGCTGTCAGTAGCCAGAAAAACGAAAACAATCGGTGTTGCCTACACCGTGTTATCCTCCTGCTACAGTTAGAACCCAGGAGGCTGAAACCGGGCAAGTTTTAAACGTGCTTTTAGCCTCTTAACATGTTCGAAATGTCATTACTAAAGCCTACCCATGTGAAGTGACTCCTTCCGAGTCGAGTGAACACAGTGAATCGGACTGCAGTAGATGGGAAAGAAATGCATAAAAGTTGTGCTAATTCAGCTCTGTTTAGTTCCGGTGTTGAGATGGCAAGACAAGTGCTTAGGGAATGTCAACAAACTACAACACCAAAAAGAGATACAAAAATATTTTCAAAAATAGGCATATGCTTATTTTTTAAAAGTAAGTGCTGTAGTACAACTAGCAGGAGACAATTTATAATTGAGGTACGTTTGGAGACACTACCTTATTTAATTATTAAATTAATAAATATTTTTGTATCCCTTTTCGTGTTGTACTTTGTAGACGGTCCCGAAGCACTCGTCTTTCCGGTATGGTAGGCACTTGTAATGACATTTCGAACAAGAGGCTCAAAAAAAACGTTTAAAACTTTTTGGTTTCAGCATCCTGGGTGCTAACGCTAGCAGGAGGATAACACGGTGCAGGCAACACCGATGGTTTTTGTTTTTCTCACAAACAGAGCTACGTGTTGAAATTGACCGGAATTCTCCTTTAATGTGACCTTTACATCATTTCTATCTCCTGCAAAATTAGAAACTGGCAGAAACAGAAGTCATTATAGTAAAAAAAACATTAGTCTTCTTACTTCAGTTGCAGTTTCTCCACAATTGTGTTGCTGACAATTTCTTCCCTCTGAAGTAGTTAAGTAGTTAAACATACAGTGGTGAAGCTGTTTTTGGCAAACTTTGAAATAGTTACCTGAATCTGCTGAAGTCCTGTTCTGTAGACGGAGGGGATGAACCCCATCTGTCACAAAATAATACACAACACCAATAAACACATTTTTCAGTAAATACATAAAATGAAGTGTGAGGTAAGGAAGTGAGCTGTTGGCTTCAGTAACGGAGACAACAGGCCTGGTCAGCTTTGATTAGTCAGCAGCACGGCTCAATTCTCGCTTCCAACTTGTCAAAAATAAATTAGCAGTTGTCCATTTGATATTTATAGATCTTTGACTGAGCAGCGAGGGAAAGAAAACGTCAAGGTAACTCCCTGAGTGATGGTGTCGGGAGGGGGGCAAATCAATCTGGGCTTCAAAATCCACCTGGATGGATCCACACCTACACCTGATGCCGTAATACACATTCATTACAGCCAGTGATGCAAGGCCCCCTAATTTATCTTTGTCCCTCATTTTATTTTTTCGCCTGCAGTAAAGTGTCTAACCTCTCGCTGTTATTCTTTCTGCACTCAGGAACAAATTCAAATTTGGCCTGTTGGACGTTGATGTTGGCAGTCCCTCTCACCGTGGACGCCTCACTATTTAAAGCCGTTGGTAATGATCTAGAGAGATGACCGAGCCCACACATTGCTCCTCGGCTGCCACGTCGCCAGGCAAAACAACTCCCATTCCTCCTCCAGGTTACCATGACAATGCATTTTGACTTTGTAAGAGGGTTATATGGGGGGGGGAGTTTGAGGACGGGCTGTGGGCGTGCACTCGAGGTTTAACTGGACAACTTCCTGCCTTCCTGTCAGGTTTTGGATGGAGACACATGAGGTTAATTCTCGCTTCAGCACAACTAATAGTTACTCTCCTCTCTTGTCTTTCTCTCCCACTTCTCTCTTTGTGTTTACATTCAGATTCCGGGCAATTAGCGGAGTAAAAGCCAAAGTCATTGAACAGTAAGAAGGAAGTTGGGGCATCCTACAGTTGAAAATACAAATGTAAAAGAGCATTGATAGAAGAAATAAAAAGGCCTAAAGGAATTTTTAGAGCAGGTTAGAAAACAGTTGTAAAGCTTCTTAACCTTTAACTCTCACAACATACTATGACTTTAGGGAAGCTGAATAGTTTGACCACTGGAAATATACAATATATCATGCCAAGAGCACATCCAATGCATCTTTAAATCTTATACCGAAAGTGGCTGATTCATGCAGTAAGTGTTCAGCACCACACAGACTGGCTTCAAAACATCAAGGCATGAGTCAGCAAAGTCATTTCCGGTTCGTTTTGTAAAACACAGTTAAAATGGCCAAGGGTATAAAAAGACATACACTGTTATACACCTTCATTTTATGATGTTCAATTGTTTGTGTACCAGCTTCTCCTCAGCTCATTTCATCTACTTCTACCTTACGTTCTCGTTTAGCTCCTCTCGGTCTCGTCTAGAAACGGCTTTCTTCTTGTGGTTTGGACTGCTGGAACTTTGATGCAAAATGTAGAAGCTTTAGAAAACACATGTTTTGCTTTAAATTGGACAGGACTGATAACAAATTGTTGTATTTTCTGGTGTTTTAACACATTTGTAGCTGCATAAATATCATGACCCTGTAACACCTTTCATACTTATCCCCAAGAAAAAGAAAACACCAACATGGATTTAGAAATTGCTGCTCTTCCATTTGTTTTTTTTGAGGAAGTTTTTCCTTATCCGAACTCGGGGGTCTAAGGACAGGGGGTGTCGTATTCTGTACAGATTGTAAAGCCCTGCAAGGCATCTGGATGTCAGGCTTTATCCCAGCAATGTACATCTGTGGAGCCAAACTATCATTCAGTAGACTACTGGCATATTTTACTAAACAAAACATTTTTAAAGCCAACAGCATTAAAACGTAATTGGCTCTGCTACCGGAGTACAACTTAATAAAAGGTCACAAGACTACCTGCAGACAAACAGTGGGCGTTTTGTGAGCATTGTGAATGAAAGTAGCTACAGCACAGTTTGTATTGAAGCAAGAGAGACGGCTGTGTGTTTGGGAAAGAATGACATAAGCTTTTGGCTTCTGGTGAGTCGGCGGTCTCTGTCTGTCTCCCACCCTCCCTCCCTCCCTCCCTCCCTCCCTCTCTCTCTCTCTCTGTCTCCCTCTTCAGTCACCCAGCTTAGCTCAGGGAGAGTCAATTACATCTGGGGCGTCGCCATGGAAACGCAAGGGAGCAATAGGAGGAGGAGGAGGAGGTATGAGTCATCACTATTCTCAAAGCTGTTTGGAGGGGAGTGGGAGATAGAGACAGAGAGGAGGGAGGGAGGGAGATGAGTAGAGAGAAAGAGGAGGAGAAAGGAAAACGGGGTGAGGTAAAAAGACAAGAGAAGAGGGAAGGAAAAAGAGGAGAGAAAGAGGGGAACAAGGGATAAAATAGGGTTGGTGGGAAAACAAGATTAAGAGACATCAGGAGAGAAGGAAACAAGGAGAGAAGACAAGGAGAGGAAAAAAGAAGATGAGACAAGGAGAGAAGATGAGGGGAAGAAACAAAGAGTAGATGAGGAGAGGAAACAAAGAGACTAGAAGAAATGGGGAGTGTAGGGGAAGACAAATGGCTGAGGTAAAAAGATAGGACACGGGATAAAAGTATAAGAGGAAGCAGGGAAGAAAGAATAGGGTGAAGAAAAAAACAAGAGATGAGTCAGGAGAGGAGAGAAGGCAACAAGGACAGGAGGAGAAAATAAGAGGGATGGACTAAAACTCGAGGGAGGAAAAAAGAAAGTGAAAAAACAAACTGAGAAATGAGACGGGGAGGGAGACGAGTGTGTTGACAAGGGGCTTTGTTTATGGAGCAGTAAAGGGCTTATAGTCTGGACAGTGGGCCATTAATAAAGACACACACACACACACCTGTTTGTTGCTTGATAACATATTGAACAATGTTTTCACGGTTTATTGGATTGCTTTTATTACCTCCTCCTCTTTCAAACACTACAGCCCGACCTGAACCTCAAGAGATCGACAGAAATGTTTAACACATTTTACACATTCAACATCCACTTTGTTCTCCAGCAGCCATCGCAGAAACACACCTCTTTGACATTAAATAATCACATAAATACACATCCAAAATTACTTACATCAACCAACCTTTATGTAAAAAAAAAATCATTAGTCCTATTTAAATCTAAAACTCTTTCCATGATTAATATATATATATATATATATATATATATATATATATATATATATATATATATATATATATATATATATATATATATATATATATATATATATATATATATATGTTTTTCTGCAGCAGATGTTTCCAGGTTATGGGACTCAGTTCATTTTCAATTTAACCAGTTTGAAATGTGTAATACTTTGGTGTTGCAGACAGTACTGTCTGAACATAATGCCCAATCATCCTGGAGCTCTACTATAATAAAACTGCATGTCATTGTTTTATGATAGAGCTTACCCTACACGTTTTGGTCAAAGTAATACAAGTATTTCTTTGGAGTTTGAAGTAAATTCACTAAATGTACTCATTTTCAAAATATAAAACCAGTTTACATCTGTAGATTCATGTCTACCTGAGTATCACTCATTCATTCATTGGAAACAGTCATTTGATTATTTTTTAAATAAAGATACACATTATTTGCAGTGACATCAACTGGGAAAACGCACATAGTTTTCATTATGTAGAAGTACATTTAGAATATTTACCTAATCAAGTGGTTCTTCCCTTTAATTATAAAATAAAACTACACCACAGATTTTCTCAATCATTTTGGATTTGTAACACCCCCCCCCCCCAAAATGGGAACAAAATTAAAATACAGCAGGAAACCCACAGTGTCTACAATACTGTATTAAATATATATTTAAAGGCACATTTACACATCAATTGTGTTTCCATTTAACAGCAGGCGATAATTGAAAAGATAAACAGTTTGATAAAGCTGGCTCGAGTTTTACATGACACAAACACCTGTATTTTAAAGTATGACGTAAACTAAAACTCCTGTGAACAAAAAAGACCTTTAATGTAGCAGGTACCAAGCATGGAAATGACAACACATACCTCTCTAGATTCTTGAGAATTAGTTTATAATCTCATTTTTGATCTGCACCTGCCCCTTTTGTAAAATAGTTGAACTTAAATTCAAAACCCCCCCAGAATAAGTTCCAATCCTTAGGTTTCTAATGTTTACATAGTCTTAAAGGAATAGATTGACATTTTGAAGCTAAATCCAGCAGCAGTCAGTTTAGCACAAATAATGGAAACCGAAACAAAGCTAGCCTGTCAAATGATAACAAAATCTACTTACGGACACATCTAAATCTCAATAATTAACACTTCATATATGTATCCCGTTTGTTCAATTCAAACAAAAGCCATAGTGTACAAATGGAAATTTGTGAAGATATATAGCACCCAGCCAAGAAATAGTCGGGCACACAATCTGTGGTTTTACAGTGGGTTGTTGTTTTTACACTTTAGTTTTTGTATGAATTAGACAAACAAGATAAAGCGTGTTAATTACAGGTGCCCATTTGTTACCTTTGGACAGAACCAGGCTGCATGTTTTCCCCTGTTTCCTGTCTTTGTGCTAAGCTAGGCTAACCTGCTGCTGGCTGTAGCCTCATATTTAACGGACAGATGTGAGAGTGGTGTGGAGCATCTTACCCAAACTCTCAGCAATAAAAGGGAATACGGGACGACTTATTTAAGCTTTAACTTTCAGCCGATGTGCAGACATTTGTAGCTGAAACAAACTGTAGGTCAAAGTGTTCAAATCAGTAGGCCATTTTTACATTTTTAACAGGGTTCGTAACAACTCTTGGTTCTGTATTTGTTTACACCACCACTCTGCCCCTGCACTCTCTGCTACTAGGGGGAGGGAGAGAGAGGGGATTGCAGGCCAACAAGGAGAATGGCACCCCCCCCACCTCAAATTGCCTACTGGTTCAAATGTTAGTACATTTTACCTGGATTTCAAAAACAACAGCCTGTCTTGTTTCAGGGTGGGATGTGAATGACTAGCCACATTGGTTGCAGCACAACAGTAGAGAAGAAGAAAAAAATATTTCAAAAGAATTATGGTCGACACTTTGACTCACAGTCTGTAATGCATTTCAGTCGTGCACGTCTAAGGTCAGAGATGATGCAGTTGGTGTGTGAGAATTTTGCAAAACAGCATGTGGGCTAAAAACAACAACAAAAACAAACAGGCACGTTGTTGTTTAAGCATGGGCAGCATTCAAATTAAACTAAAGGCACAACTGCTCTGACTGTCGGCGTGATGCACTGCTACACAGTCGGAGCTGGTTTCATGAATGTGTCGACAAACCGAAGAGGAGGATGCGAGGTTAAACTGTTGAAGGTCCAGTGTTCTTCTCTTATTCACGGGGCAGGAAAGGTGTGGTGATCACATGTGTGCAGCTGAAGAGTCCATGTACAGTCTGAGTGGTTATATTTACAGTCTGAGTGTTTGTAATACACAAGAGTGGCCTCTCCCCAGAATCAGCAGCTCTCCAGTGTTTGTGTGAATGTGAGCAGGACAGAGGAAAAGCTGAATAAAGCCCGGAGAGACGGACAAACCAAGGTCTTCAGATCGTGCCCTTAGATACCCAGAAGTCCTTGTGTTTTTTTTTCCAGACAGAGAGTTTACTCACTGAAGCTGAAGTTCAGGCCGGAGCTCTCTGTGATGGGGGAGGAGGGGCCTGCACTGGATACAGCACTGGAGGGGATACTGCCATCTTTAAAAAAAAAAGAAGAAGAAAACTGAGATCATTCAGTCAAATATCTTTGTAGCTCAGAAACAAAGATCTTAATGCATATATGCACAGATTGTACAAACAGCACTGCCCTTAACCTGAGAACAGACACATTATTAGGTACACATCCTTCATTTTTTAAATCAATCTATGATGCAAGTAATAATCTCATTATTTGCCGCTCTCAGTCTGAGCGTGTACTATTCGTTACTGTGTGTGCATCATGTGGAGGGACACAATCTGGACAAAGAGGGGAAGTGATCCACAGTACAAAAACAGGAAAGCAACAGCGTCATGCCCCTGCAGCTTCATCTTCTGTTGCCATGGAGAACTTTATGAAAAAAGTTTTTAGGGATTTCATAAATTAAGCCACATGCACGCCAATGTGTATATAAATAACGTTACTACAACGTACTCTTTTTTTTTAGATGAGGATCAATGTCAGTACACTTTAACATGAATATTTAAGGCCATTTTAAACCCACATTTAGCAAGATCTCCTTAGAGTTACTACAAATGTTTCACAGTCGTTATACGACAGCCTCACTGACTCTGCACTTGCTAATAAGCTGTCCTGTAACAACAGCCAATGGGAGAACAAACAGTGTCGCACAACCAGCAGAACACGTCGTATTCGTCCAGCTGTAACTTCCAGCACCCCTGCTTGTGCACCGGGTGTGATGAATAAGATCGACAGAGAGATAAAAAGCCACCCAAAGTGCGCACAATGTAAATAAAACACAAAAGTAGTGGATAAAAAGGGGGCGATAAAAGAGAAAATAAGTTAAAGAGAAAGATGCTTCATCAATCAACACTGAGAATATGGGCTAAATTAAACACCTCACCACCAAGGGGGTAAAACAGCTAGAAGAGAAGAAGTGAAGAAGAAGATGAAAAGGGGAGAAAAGAAGGAGCTGAGTTTTATAGGTTATACGTTTTACAACTGATCCCACAGGATGGCCTGCCAGACATTTACATTCTGCGGTTATTTAGCTCATATGACAGTTTGAGGGCTTGTTTACTAAAATACAGCTCATTTTGTAAGAATGCAGGCAGTTCATGAAACTTCATAAAATTTAATATGCACATTTTAGTCATTTTAGATGATGCTCTTACCCATATGAATGTAAAATGGCTGCTGACGTTGGTGTTCAGAGTAGTAGTCAAACAATGATTTGATCCTCAATTAGTTAACATAAAACTCCAACAATTTAGATAAACAATGAATCATTCAATTAAAGCTTTCATTCTTGACCTAAACCGGAGCATGCGCGACCTTTTTCAGCATCACTATCTACACTATCTTTGTACAGGTACTTAAGTTCACACATGGGAGCTCCACTGGCAGGACTGATGATTAAAAGCCTTTTTTCAAGGCAGACTATGACACTGGTAACCACAGAGCAGTGACTGCAGTAGTTTTAGATAGATTCTGGGGAAATACATTTTTATTTTTACCAGCCAGAATGGGGCTTCGAAACCAGTGTCGTTCCAATCAATGTGTTATATTCCTATTTTATAACAAGTGCTTACAAATAGAATCCACAAAACCCCAAAATGCTGTGTATATATGTAGATCAAAATATATTCTAACAGACTCATTATTTCCTTTCATTGTAGTAACTGTAATAATAACTGTAGTAATTGTAAGTTTGATTTAGCTGGGATATAGTCCTAATCCTCATAACTGCATTCACATGCAGACTTCCAACAGAGGAGATAAAAGTGGGCGTACATATTGCGTAACCAACCTGCGTAACGCCATAAAATCATTAAAAAACACTCACGCCATAGAGGCTGGCTTGGTGGCCGAAGAGATGCTTCAGATCCAGAGGAGGACAGCGGCGGCTGAGGGCTGTAGAGAGACGTCTGGCTCTGAGAGTCAAACAGGCTGGACAGCGCTGGAGCCAAGACAAAAAAAAAAAAAAAACACATTAAGTTTAGTTTCCAAATGTCAGTTTACTTAATGGAACCACAGTGCAGTTTTTAATAGTTTTTATTGAGATGGCTCTACTCCAGTTGATGTGGTCGGATCAGATCACTATTTTAGGAATTGTAGCCCTTTTACCACCTACTAGTAGTCCCCCTATTTTAGAAAGAAGTTGATTTGTACTCATATCTATCCAATCCACGGCCATTCATTAATTTCCATTCATTCATAATTTCTTCTTTTGGCCCTTAAAATTATTCTTGGTTTTCTTGTGTGTATGTGAAGGGATATTTTCACTGCTATCCCTTTCCCTCGCAGAACATGGAAGTTGCTGGTCTTCTAGATCTGCTGCCTCGATCGATTGGTTTGTTTGTGTTATTGTGTGACTTTGGTTAAATCAAACTAACCCTTCAAAACACCAAACTCACACAATAACAAACAAACTAACCAATCGAGGCAGTGGTAGACCAGCATCTCCCGTGTTCCGTCGAAGGAAAATTACAGTTTTTGTCAAATGAAAGAGGCTGGGGGATTTGAAGAGAACATAGACAGCGGCTTCAGTTCCTTCTCGGAAAGGACTTTCTGACAACAAGGTAAAGCGATGATATGAATATTCTAAATATGTTTTGTTGTGTGCCCCCTGTCCACAGCAGTGCATTGCTTCGCTTCCATGTTGGTACTCCTGTTTTGCGAAACTGGGGGCGTGTCGACCGCCATCTACTGTAGGTAATACACTGACTATGGATAAGTACCTCATACAATCCTACTTCAAAAGATCCAAACTATCACTTACCAAATACTTGCTGCACTGGAACTTGCATTGTGTTTTTCTCCCTAAGAAAGCTTTTGTCTGAATTTCATAATTTGTGGAGAACTAAACCGCACAAAGAAAGACTGGTTGGTTATATATCAGTTATTGCTGCTTTACTATGCACGCCTACCTTTCATGGTTTTGGCGTGGGCCTCGCTGCTGCTCGCACACACCGTGTTGAGGAATTCGTCCACCTGCTTCAGTGAGAGCGAGTTGTGCAGTGTCTCCAGTGGGTAGATAGAGGGCACCATGGAGCAGCCTTCAAACCCTGCAGCACAAGACAGGGGAGACAGAAACACAGCCGGGTCGTACCACTTCTCCATCCAACGGAAGAAGAGGAGGAGAGGTGACACTATAGCTCTCTGTGCATGTTGGTTGTCTGCTCATCCTCACATTTTATTTGTTAACTAGCCCTACAGACTTTAATTTCTTCTACAGTAAGATCTGAAATTAGTGGCTTGTTACAGTGAATGGTACGGTCTACCTACTGTCTGGCCTCCGACAGCAGCTGCACTGCACAAACTTTTCCAGCCAAAATGAATGTCAACAAACTATAATCTGCAATATGGCTAATGTTAATTTACTTTTCTGGTTGGTTTGACCATAAAAAGCAGGATGTTCTGATCATCTTGGAAATTGTCATGTAAATGTACATAAGAGGGTGTGGATCAATTCACTCTTGATTCACACCACATGAAAAAGTATTGATTAATAAAAGCACATTCACATAGCGAGTGGCTGTCAATCACGGCTGTCAACTTTAGTTTCCATGCTGATGCTTCAATGTTTTTTTTTCCCTTAAAGGAAATCTTGGATACAAAATACAAATAGTCTGTAAACCTACCTAGGTAATAAGAGGTGCTGCCAACAATAGCAGACCATCAAGAGACAAAAAGACGGTGAGTTATTTCCTGTGTATGCAGCTGGCCCAAATATCATTTATATATCATCATGTTTTTAATAGAGGCGAGATTTGTACAGGGCAAGATTTCCACCTTCTATCTTCCTCTGGTAAAGTTAGATCCAGACAGTTTTTAAAGTTAACTAATTTATTTAGGTTGATCCAGAGAGCAAGAGGAATGCAAAACAAGCCACATAACAAAAACGATCTGGCCTGCTGACGTGTCCTTGAGCAAGACAGAGGGTTGAATTGGACTTTGACATTTAACCTTAATGATGGGGTGGGTGACAAAGACGATTTCTCCTTGATGGTCAATTGTGTTGCAATAGTTTTTTTTCTTCTATTTTTGATCATTCATTAATTGAAACACAACCCAAGGTAAATTTAAATAAAATAAATCCTTGGTGCAGTGTTGTACTGTGTATGATTCATATGTGACAGTTTTGGGTTTGCAATCAAACCTGTTGTACATATTTATCTTGCCTTTGTAGCCTTTATGTCAATTCCTTTTATCCGGTTTTATTTTGGGCTGGCAGAAGTCTGTATGGATAGATTAATTAATTCATGTACTGCATATTTTCCTTTCATAAAATTATGTGTATGTGCTTAGAAACATCTAAACACAAACACAACTGTGCCATGGCAAGCTGACTTTTACACACAAACTTGCAGCAAATACAATCCAGTGTTATTCAGTGCAGCCCGACAAAGAACTCTATGAAGAAGCGATTCCATGAAACAGAAAAAGGGGAATGGATGGAGGTTGAAGCAGCACATCCATATCCCCAGATAGCATGCTGGTCAGCCTTGCATTTATTCATGACTAATGTGCTATGACTACAGATTTTTCCAGGGCTACTACCTAAAACTATAAACGATACAAAGCGGAACAAACTGCAGCCAGCACTTAATGGACGGGAACCATTCAAGGCCATGAGGGGCCAACGTGAGAATTTCCCCTGTTGATCATTTTCACATCAAGTTTTAGTGGAGTTTCTCAACGTTTCTCATGGGATCATTTATGTGCAAAACATGACACGAGAGGTTATCAAAATCTGTTCACAGTCAGTCGTTTCTGTTGTCACTCCATTTTACATCTCAACATGACATTTCTTTGGCCAATTATCTGCTATACACCACAACAAAAAGAACAACAGGAGTGGAAAAGCAGGATACATCACAGCCAGCAGCTTTAACACTTAGACACTTTAGACTGTATTCTTCCATTAATCATCAAATGGTTTCCTCACTGGATGTTGGCCAACGTAGCTTTATTTATTACACCAAGGTAAGAGGATCGCTGTTCAACAAGAAAATGTCTTCCCGTCAAAGCTTTGAAGACAGAAGGAAAATAATACCTGCTTGGCTTAAACTGATGCTACAAAGCCTCAGGAAGTGTTTTGGTGGCTCAAGATGTGTATCGTATGTTCGCTACATGACATTTATCCTCACGTCCATCTGTTCGTTCTGTCCTTACTGTACTCTGTCTAATAAAGCTGTTACGTGGAATGTATAAAAATAAATTACGATGGCATTTATCTTTACTCTTCCTCCTCCCCATCCTGCTGCAGCATCTCCATGCGGATATGAAATTCAGCTCACACACCAGATACAGCAGGAGCAGAAAACACTGATGCTACTCTGCACCATTCACTCAACCATCCACTAACCCAGGTGAACACAAAGACCGGAGGAAAGTGATATTTAACAGATCAAAAAAAATAAGTCATTAAAATGTGACAAAGCCAAAAAATCTCAATCAAATAAAACAATCCGTAAGTTATTACGGACAGTCGTCACTGCTGCCTGCAAAAGAATAATTAAGGTGACACAACGTGCCAAGACGTGCTCCAGAAACACTCTACAAAATCAGCAGTTTGCGAACCGTCCACCACTTAATTAGTCAATTAAAATGAGGGATGAGATGATGACCCAAATCGTTCAACAGACGCTCAAATATCTGCCACCTGGCCAGGAAACATATTCTGGGATGGGTGGTGCCGATATATAATCTGTGCCACCAACAGCTGACTGTACAGACGGAGCTCATTATTGAACAAATGGCCGGTTTTAATGTAATTTTCTCTATAAACTCAGGATGGAGCACACACACAATGCAGTTAGACAAGCCTAAAACTCTTCCACAGAAGTGTTTGTGTGGCTGGTCATCAAGTGTCCATCCAGCATGCATGTAGAAATGCATGCAAAATAACAGAAAAATAGGAACACATTTACAGTTGGGCATGAAATGGAGCAGGGCTGCAAATGTGACAAAAAGAAAAGGAGAAAGGATGAATGCACAGAAGGAAAACCAGACTGAAAAAGCACTGAACTACAGTAGATGCAAAGCTCAACTGGCATTAACAGCATCCAACTTGCCCCAACACTGGCTGAACAGGGACAAAGGAAGTGAGAGGGGTCTACAGCGGCTGACCGTGGAGGGATTCTGGGAGCTCCTGACCAGTCATCAGCCAGCTCTTGAAGAGGGGGCGGTGGTAGGGACAGTGGCACAGGTGGTGGGCTATGGCCCCGTCCACAGCCAGAGGGGCAAACCCCAGCAGGGCCGGCTCAGCGGGAAGCCCCCCCAGCAGCTGGACTACATGGAGCTCGTCTGAGGGCTCTGAGGGACGAGAGGCAGAGCAGGGAGAGAGGAAAAGAAAAGTACAGTGGAGCAGGAGGAGGAGTGATGGGAGCTGTGCAACATATAGCCACAGAGCTAAAGATTTGTAGAGCTGAAAAATTCATCATAGAAAGTTTATTCAGATCCAATCTCTGGCTTCATTTGAGCAATACCTGTCTTGACCTTTTAGTTATGACTGAAGCAGACCAACTACTGTATGAGAGACACTATCAGAGACAATGATCTACTTTACAAAATATGTGATTGTTTTTCTATAAACCACTCTGGGTATGGAGATAAAAATGCATTGTGACCGGCCGCTCTCTCAAATAAAGATTGTGTATTTAAGATTCAAGGCATTCAAACTAGAGCCCAACCGATGAAGGATTTTTAAGGCCGATACCGATACAAATATTTGGTGATTTAAAAATCCGATATATCGGCCAATATACAGTACATTGTACTATATATTTAAAAAAAAAAATCCAGAAACGCGTAACAAAACATAAACAGATTTCCCTAACATTAGTTACTTGTAGTTATTTAGGAGTCCTCACTAAAATAATAGGATAATGCAGTTTAAATATAAACTTGTTTGTTTTATTGTCACAACAGAACAGAGGAACATCAAAATATATTAAAGTTCTGATAAATAAAATGTATAAAAATACAAACTTAAGATATGAAATATGAAAGTCCTTAGAAACAAAAACACAACAAAAAAAACGGGACATAGAGTGTCCTCTGGTGGACAAACTATGCAACGCCAACACTCATAACACGGTGTAAGGGTGTTTTGTCCGTTTTTATTTTATTTTTAAATAAATATTAATTTATCAGAATCATTTATTTGTCATTATAAATGATTCTAATGAATGAATATAAAAAAAAAAAATCATTTATCAGCCATTATAAATGCTGATACCGATAGTTTGGAAAATGCCTATATAGAGTTGTGTTTCTGTCCAATTTATAAATGCTAGTCGAATATTCACAATTTTTTAGCTTGGAAATATGTGGCATTTTTAGTGGCTAAATGTTCCACTATGTTCACTAGCTAGTCTCTAACTATGTGTGTCTGTTGTTTGGTGTTACGCAGGTAGTGTGCAGTCGATTTTTAGAGCTTTTTCACTGAAAACAGCTGCCTGTTGCAACAGAAAGTGACGCTATCAGGCCAGACAGCTAAACAATGAGCTGAAACTTCATGTAAAGCTCTGTGAATCTGCAGATTTTAGTGATAATATGCTTCATGAAGGTAACACAAACTCCCACAGATCATTTTTGTAGTTGGTTAAACCGGCCCTGATGATGCTAAACATCCCAACCCCCACACAAATACAAATAGAAGACACAAACCTACCTATGACCAACCATTTCACTTACCTAGGCAGCATTGTCAGCCATGATGGAGGAGCAGGCAACGACATCACAAGCCGACTCAGCAAGGCCCGAAACACCTTACAGAGACTAAACAGCGTCTGGAAGTCTGCCCAGTACAGCACCAACACCAAGCTGAGACTGTACCAGAGCTGTGTCCTGTCTACCCTGCTATACAGCTCTGAGTGCTGGCGAACAACTGAAAGCGATCTCCACAAACTGTCGACCTTCCACACCAAAAGCCTACGTAAAATAAAGAGAATATTCTGGCCCAACACCATCTCCAATCAACTTCTACTCAGCCAGTGTAAACATGACAACATGGCTACCATCATTATGAGAAGGCAATGGAAATGGATTGGAAATGTAATATGTAGAGAGCAAGAAAACATCACACCAACTGCCCTTCACTGGACACCAGATGGCAAACGTAAAAGAGGCCGACCCAAGAACACCGTCCGAATACCAGGACGGTGGAGGTAGAGCTGAAGACCCTACATCACACCTGGGGCTCTATAAAGACACTGGCCCAAAACCTACAAGCGTGGAAATCCTTTGTTGCTGCCATACATGCCAACAGTCATAATGGGCAGTAAATAAGTAAGTAAACCGGCCCTGCCTTGATCACGACTACAAAAAAAGCAACAACTTAAAGAAAACAGTGCAGGACTGAGTGAGCACAACTCTAATAATATCTTCTAATATTTGATTAATGAAGAACTAATCACGAAGTCATGGCTGTTGCTCAATCACTGCATAAAAACTCATACAGAACACATTTTACTTTCTCTCCAGTACACTGTGCCGTACAATATTTTGTCTAATAAAGTTATGAGAGAGAAAAGACTTTTGTGATTGCTCTTTTCTCCACTGAGCATCATAATGGGTAATTAATCAGTGCTACTTTGCTAACTTTCCTCAGTGAGGACAACAGGTTTTCACATACTCAGCAAGGTAATAACTAGAAATAAAATGGATTAAAGAAAAAGGTATTCTCTACATTTTTCTCCATCACTAGTGTCTATATTTAATGCAAAACTCAACCAAGTCTGAGTTCAGGTTCAACTTTAATCACCTGACTGATTTATGACTCAATCTAAAGAAAAATATACAATTGAACATTGTTTTACTGTTTATCAACCAAAGCCTCCCATATATGAAACTCTCTCTCTAAAATTTCCACATTGAGATTTACTTCTCCAGCCATAATTCTCTTTATGTGTATATAAAAGACATTCTGATATTAAACTACACTCTTTTCAAGTGAATCGCATCATTATCTATTAATAACAATCAAAAAGCATACAAAAAGAAGTAAAAAAAAAAAAAAACTTTAGCTGCAGGTCACAGAATTTTAAAATGGACTATTTAAAAAAACCTTGCTATAGAAACAAAGCTGAAGAAAACCAGCTTAAATAATTTTGTTAAATGTGTTGGGATATAAAAACAAAGTTGTTTAAACAATAACACATGATTTATATATTGTAATAATATTTTTTTCTTATTAAAGTGTGGACATCACAAAAATAAAAGTCATGTTATTACTTTCTAAGGTCTTAAACATTCTAAATACTAAGCCAAATCCAACCACATACATACTCAACGCACAGGAGGCTACTACAGTCCGAACTGGAGCAAAGCACTGTGGTTTTCAGTGGTCTGTCCAAACCCAAACACTTGTCAACATCACATCAGACTTCTGAATCACACCGACTCTGCTTGTCATTCTGAATCAACACGTCCGATGATCCTGCTGCTTCGACGATATGCAATTTCTCCTGTACAGACGGCACTTAACAGGCCGCCAACACACGCTGGGCCATTTCTGAGCCTGTGATCAAAATCCTAAATACCATTCATTCATATCCAAATAACCGTACAGGACTTGTATTCAGTTCTGTGCTGTGATGTTTAATTTGCCCCTTCTGAGTCTATAAGAGACAGCGGGGATGATTATTTGCATTAATAATGAATATATTGTTTGGTCTATGAAATATCTGTAAATGCCTATTTTAAGGTCCTAGAGTCAAACATCACATCTTGATTTGTCCAACCAACAGTCCAAAACCCACTGATATTCATTTACAAAGATATAAAACAAAGAATAGCAGCAAAAGCACACAATGGGAAAGTTTCGGGCATTTATGATTATATTGTTTATCAAAATAGTGGACGATTCATTTTTTGGAGATTGTCTTATCAATTAATCAATTAATCATTTCAGCTTTATTTAATGATCTCAGATTACAAGTTTTAGATTAGATTAGATTCAACTTTATTGTCATTTTGCAGTGTACAAGTACAAAGACAGCGAAATGCACTAGTGCTTGTAAAGTAACTAATTTGATGAATAAAATAAAATGAAACTGCAAAGCAAACTAAACTTGTGTGATACAAAAAACAGTTTAAGTAAATAAAATTAATGACTGGAACAAGGTTTTTATGGTCCAAAGTGATAAAAAATCCAGTTAACCACTTCCTTGTTCTGTTCTTTTCTTGAGTGTGTAGCTACAGAGCTGGCTTCCAACAAATGTATGAAGAAACAAAATCACATATATATATATACACACGTCTTGCTGCCTGATTTTGTGAGGAGCTCCTCATTCACATGTTGGAGAGCGACTCACAAAAGCAACTTTTTGCTGAACTCCTGGTTTAACTTCTCACCTTGCTGCAGTGAAGTAGAACTGTACTCCAGGGTGTGTCAGTACACCGTGACGTCACTGTTGAGTGTGGTTACAAGTGCAATATTTCGGATCACACCAAGAGTGATGCTGTCAGAAGTGAATTTTAGTTTGTATAACCCAAACTAAGAAATAAACAGACTAAAATGATTTGAAAAGAAGAAAAAGTGTGTGCACAAATTATCTGCATATGGAAGTATATCTGAGGCAGAAGATATATTCCACATAAGGAACACACATCTATCCTGTGAAGAACAGCAGGATCAGAGAGGCAAATTAAACAATTGCAGGCAGAGCAGGTGGTGTTAGAAGTGAGGGCCGAAAACAACACAAGGTACAACAAACACCGAGGGTGTGTGGTGAAACAGAAGCTTTTTAAAATGTTTTTTTTTTTCTTTAAATCTTGGAGACGTTTACATGTAATTAACGCAGCCAAATGTCAAACCCCCCAAAATAGAAAACACAGGAAATGTTTTCCCACAAAAAGGCCATGCAAGTTAACAGGAAAAACTGGAGGAGTGTCGAAATAAACTTGAATAAAAGCAGACATACCATTAGTCGGATGCCTGGCAAACGACACAGAAAATCTCTTTACTGGTGGCATAGAGAACAGCTCTGAGGAGATAAGAAAGGTAACTGGTATTACTGGGTCTGCTGCTGGTACCTGTGTCTGCCTGTTTGCCAGTGATGCGTTTTCACATGAGAAAAAAAAAATAGAGGAGAAAATGAGAGAGAGAGAGAGAGAGAGAGAGAGAGAGAGAGAGAGAGAGAGAGAGAGAGAGAGAGAGAGAGAGAGTTGGCCCGTTGATTCATCAATAGCTGTCTGCCAAACAATAGGAGTGTCATCTCTGAATAAACAAAGAGGCTATCAGTGAAAGTGAGTGGAGAGGCTGTGGAGTGGATGGTGTAAATTATGAATCTTTGGCTGAATAGTAAACATGCTGGACTTTGATATAAAAAGGCATTCAACTGTGCTTCCAACTTCCTGATTCGTCCTTTCCTTGGCTGTTGACTTACTGCACTTGTTCACTTTCTTTCCAAGATTTAGAAGAGAAGATCGATATTACTCTCATGTCTGTACAGTAAATATGAAGCTACATACATCAGCAGGTTAGCTTAGCTTAATATAGGTCCAATATTGACTCTCTTTTAGCTCTGGTTTTGGACTCCACCAACTCCTATCTGGCTCAAACCAGTAAAGTTGTGGCTGGACAGCTAAACAATCAGCTTAAAGTTGGCAAAATGCTCCATTTGAAGAGAACTGAAGTTGAAACAACGATCTTCTGCAACTTTAAGCGGTACAGTCATAATAGCATTGCAAACTTGACCAAACCGAATGGGGATAAAAACCAGAAGTTTAGGCTTAATCTCTTTTCCAGGATCCAAGATCACTAAATCATTGTAGGAATATCCAATTTTATATAATTAATAGTGGTAAATTACATCCAAGTTTTAAATCCATTCAAAAAGAACACATTTGGAACATGCCGGGTGGTGTTAATGAAGGGGTATTTGAACTCATCTGCTGTGGGGGTACATGAGACAATAAAAGGTTGCTCTAAAGTACACTCCTCACCGACACTGATTGTTTTAAGGTCCGAGTTCAAACCAGTACACTTCCATTCACATTTCCCGTTAAAAGAATAATCTGTTGTTCTGATGCAGAGCCCACTTCCCTTCAATGAGCAGCACTGACGTCAGTCCAAACCCTCCCGTCTCTCAGAGAGCAAAACATGATGTAACAGAATTGCGAGAGGAAAGCATAGGTTTGCTCCTGGCAGTGTGTAGCCTTGCAGTCAGAGTGACACCTGGTGGATAAACTGAACAGCTCAGTTTCCTGTGTTTAAAACCAGCAGTGTGGGGGAGGGGGATATATTCCTGCAGTTTGTGCAGAGTAGAATTATCTGCTGCTGACTTAACCCGAGGATGTGACACATCTTTGAAAATGTGACACAAACATGTTTAACTAAAGCAGCTGTGACCATGAAAATGATATCCAATCCAGATGTTTGGGATAATTAAACCTGCTATAAGGACCTCTGGTGGCTGTAAAAACAGCGTGCTTGTACTCACCATTTCCAACATGAGACTGGGGGAAAAGGGTGGGGAGGGAGAATGCGACTGGGAATTATTTAAAGGTGGATTATTGAGTCTTGAAAATATATCTTTTCCAAATAACAGGCTGAGTTTCTTAATGTAGGGATTAGCGTAAATTGTGATTAATGAAAAAAGCCAGACTTCTGGCTTCCAGACACAAAAACTACTTTACAGTGGATTATGAAATTAAATCCCCTGAGAGAGGATATGGTAGCACTGCAAAACAACATGCACAGAGAGAGAGAGAGAGAGAGAGAGAGAGAGAGAGAGAGAGAGAATTTCAACACGTTCAAACCCAAGCAGACAGCCGTGTGATCAGTAAGTGGACATGCTGATCTGGGAGAACATTGATCACCGATAGCTGTGGTACATGACATAGTCCGGTCCAGTGTCAGGTTGCGTGCTCAGCATTTGCTGCACAGCCGTTACTCTGCCGTCAAATCAGTGCCCTGCAGTACACTGCAAAGTAAAATCACCCAAGAAATGTGATGCAACAGATTGAAATCGTTGGTTTGGGAAAGGTAGCAAAAGAAAGCAGGGAGTGACAAAAATTAATGTCCCAAAAATGAAAGTGTCTAAAGCTTCAGGAGCGAAAAGTAGAACAATAAAAAAAGATATTCTAAGCCAGAAAGAGTTTGAAGACTTTCTCAAAAAAGGATGGAGATGAAAAGACCCGCCTTGTGGAGGAGGACAGACAGTGGTGTGAACATACCAAACATGCTAATCTGGCACGGCAGACTGCCGGGGGACAGAGGTGGTTTTCGGTGGAGGTGGTGGTGGGTGCGTACGTAGTCTCGCAGGTTGGGGGCGCTACAGGACACCCCAAGGGCGGAGGCACTGAAGAGGCCAGAGCAGAGCGACCCTGTGTGAGGAGGAGTCGGGGGAGGAAGGTGTGCAGGGAGAGTTTTTATTACACACCATGCCATTATTCATAACAAACTGATGCTATTAGGAGAGTCTGGCATTAGTGTGTGTACATTTCAAAGGATGTACTGTGTGTGAAAACCCTGTAGCTACAGTTTGGATGATTTTCAGTTTATGATAAACTAAAAATTGTTTCATGTACAATCAGAAAACAAAGCAGCTATTTGTTCCTGGAAATGATAACATGCAAGCTTTAAGGTTTTCACAACAGTGACTGCATATATAAGAACTGCATGTATGTGTAGGGCTGGGTATCCTTCAAAAATATTTAATACAGATAGTCAATTCAATACCGGATTTTCGAAATACATTTTCGATACCAATTTTCTAAAATATATTTTAACCAAAATACTTACAACATTACACATTGCGGTTTAAGCTCTTTTACACCTATGTGACGATCAATGTAGTCATGCCTCTCAACACACATGTGAGCCGCATTTCTGTGTGTAACATAGGGTTTTTCCTGCATGCCTCTACGACGTGTAACATTACACTGCCATTATTATGCGTCACTAACATTAGATCTTGGTAAAGCATGCTGCATGCTTACTGGCTCACTGACGCTGATGAGATACTCCTTAGGTATTGAAATTTACTCAAATAACATACTCTATACTATGAAGGCTATTTGGTGGGTGCATAAAAGTATAAAAGTTTGGTTCCCAGCCCCAACTATGTGTGCATGTGTGTAAACAACACTAACAGTGAGTAAAAAAAGTAAACAAAGAACATGTGTTTTGTATGCAAAAAGCAGCAGCGGTGTGAGAAACAGACTGTGGAATGTGGAAAAGGGATTGTTTCAGACCCCTGCTGTGCATAAACCCTTTGAAGTTGCAACAGCCAATGCTCATAAATGTATCATGTTTTTTATTTTAATATTTTAAATCAATATTGAGTTTATAGACCAAACAGAAGAGGAAATATTATCTTTGGAATTGCAGGGGGAAAAAAAAAAAAAAAAAATGTAAAAAGGCATCTGCGCCTCATCCCTTTGTTCTATAAACAGTATGAAGGTATGAGAAGCAGCTCACTAACGAGGTCAGCTCTGACACCTGCTGCTCTTGTCAGCGACCTGTGCAGTCGGTGCCGCTGGTGCTGGTGATGAACAGGGAGGGATCACTCAGCACCCTCACACTTACTATACATAACTGACAGGCTCCACTCACCCAGAGGCTTTAGGTGGAGCCCCTCTAATGTTGCGTGGACTCAGAACTAACTGCTGCTTTCAGACTTGCGATAATTAGGCACTGAGTGACACTGAGTGACACTTTAGGCACTGTTATACTTGTAACTGCTATTGTTTGCATTGTCTTGTCTACTTGATGTTTATGATTATACTTGATTGCATCTGAGATTTTTTATTTTTATTAGAAATGACTTATAATAATACTTCTTTCCTCTTTGCCACATATCCATTTAGTTTATTGCATCTTTTAGGTCTTAATTGTGCAAAGAAAGGAGATAAACTGCACTGCAGCAGTTTAAAATAGATGAGTGCAACACATAGGTTTGAAACTCCCAGTGAAGCACACGTGACAGAAATTGTTTCCACAAAGTGACTTTACTCCCTGTTCTCACAGTCACGGGTTTCTCCACACCTCTTGATTTAGACGACGGGGCTCTCATGCTTGTGTGAGTGTCACCGTGCTAGCACATTGTTGGAGGTTGCATGCCCTTGGAAAGTGTACACACAGCAAAACAAGATTCCTCTAATGGGTCTTTCATTAGGGGGGGCCCCATAGAGGTACTTAAAGAGACAGCTGATTTAGAACATTGTTCTTTATGTGTACCATGATAGGGGGGCTCAAGAAGAAATACCCAAACATTTAACTTAAGGGGGTTTATTGTAGCACCAAAAATGACTCTGCAGGAGGATGAGCCCAAAAACCATATTGGGGGCAATATAGAACACAGTGTGTTATTGATCATGTGTTTGTTTCATCTAGTTTAAAGGTTAAAGACCTAGTTAGACTGCGGAGCATGCACCGTACCATTCAGCTGCTGATGAAGGAGACCCTCATATCTACACATTGTACATAGTACAAACTTCAACTAAATACCACCCTTTAAAAGGATAGTGATTTTAAAAAGACTAATTCTTAAATGACAATTCCTGCAATTAGACGAACAAATTATCTTAAAAGTTGGTTTAAATTAAATAAATAAATAAATAAATAAAGAATTAGTCTTTATTTGTATTTCTTTGGAGTGCTCTAAAAATCTATTCAAAACCACATCAGGTGTGCAAGATAATACAGCTATAACCTCACTGTGTGCAATGTGCATGAGCTTTTCTTTCAAAACACAATGATGTGAATTTATATAACTTTAATGCCATTACAATTTCTAGCATTATAACCATATTTTTTTCTTTTGTTTTCAGGATTACAACCTGCATAAATATATCAAACAAGAAACCTGTCACTGTCGCTGTCTGGTAACAACTAAATCTATTTTGAGAGGGTGTCGTGTTTACACAAAAAAATGCTTGAATTTTAAGTCTGCTGTTCATGTACATTATTGTACCAGGAAATGGAGGAGCTTCTAACAACTGCAAAAAACATTAAATAAACTGATCTTGAAAAACAATATAATTGTATAAAATCTATTGCTTTCACTTTGTCAGTTAGTATACAGTACAGACTGTCTAAAATTAGTGTGCAGTATGGAATCAGGACATTGGTTATATTCCAAAGTTTGTTCTGCAATAATATATACTTTAAAATAAAAAGCAAAATGGCAAACATCAGTGAACAGTCTAATGATTTAATTTGATCTTCAGAACTTTGGTTTGTTTCCTGTACAGACCTCAGAAATAAGAGATAGAAACACCTACAATATGTCCCCTATGTTGTCACTTTATCACCCAGCAAGGATATCGGTACGTCTCTAAACACTATGCGACACCAGAGATCCTACAGTTGGCTGTGAACGTAACTCTCCTTGCTGACCTCGCGCCTGCATAGTTTTGAGTCTGATCCTCTTTGGCTGAGAGTTAAGCTACGCTAAGGTGGAAGCTGTGTGAATGTCAGAAAGAGAGACCGAGGAGAGGGGGGTGATGGAAAGAAAAGTGGGGAAGAAAAACACAGAGAGAAATAACTGGAGACAGAGAGAGATATGGAAAGGTGGGAGGGCAAGGAGAAGTCACAGCCAGGGGCTTGTGATGAGGGGAGGATCAGTGATGACAGCTGCAGATAAAATGTGATGTGAGGTCAGTTTGTCTTTTGGCATGAACTCTCTCTCCACACACACACACACACACACACACACACACACACACACACACACACACACACACACACACACACACACACACACACACACACACACACACACACACACACACACACACACACACACACACACACACACACACACACACACACACACACACACACACACACACACACACACACACACACACACGAGGTGCCCACCTAGGCCACTGGCCGGTTTGATCTCAGGAGACTGGCGCGAACACGAGGGGAAGAGTCGGTGAGATGTGCAGCCTTTGGAGGACTGGGTGGGAGAGGTTTCAGAGAGGACCTGAGTGGAGCCATGGAGCACAGGGGTTAAGACTGACAACGGCCAAAGTAAATCAGGGACCTGACGTCTCTCGTTGACTTAAACAAAACTGCTCAACTAAAGAGAGGCTTGAACTACTATGTGGGAAAAGAAAAAGAAACACCCAGTCTGGTTGTATTATTATTAGCAGTACATCCTGTCTACTCCTGAAACACCAACACTAAAGGGTCTGGTACCTCCATGGAGCCCGTCTTGCGGTTGCGGATCATAGGGGACCTTCGCTGGATGTTGATTGGCTCAGAGAGGGGAAGTGCCTGGTCTGGCTGGTCCTGGGAAAGGTCCTCCATACTTCCCTGATTGGGCTTTTTGTCTTGATTCTGATTGATCAGAGAACACAAGAAGGAAAAAAATATTCTTGTAAAAAAAAAAAAAATAATAAAATATCCCACTATTCATGGAAAGTGCGGTAATGTCAGCTTTGGTTTTGTAGACAATGACCATCAGTCAGACACCTGCCTTCCAGAACCTAGAGTCTAGGTGGTATTGCACAAAGCAGGATTACTCAGTTAGCCAGGTAACTTCCAAAATAGCATGCAGCAAGTAAACATTTGTTAATAGCAATAATCAATACTTGACTTACAATGACCAATTGACACCTAATATATACATATATATTGCAAATTTGAAACATTAAAAAAAACAAATATTTTCACAGGTTCATTTCGTAGAATAGCAATGAGATCTAAACCTGCCCTAAAACAAAAGTGGCTGCCTGATGAATGCATTGCCTGGGCATGCCTTCAAAGCAGTAAGGATGGGAGAAAAAAGGGTGCAGGGCTGGTTAATTACAGTAGAGAAGCAATGGTAAAATAATAAAAAAAAGAATTCCTTTCCTCTTATGTCCCAAAAGTTTTTTGTAGTTTCAGTAGTTAACTATACAAAAGTAATTGAACTATCTGAATCACTATGCAAATATGAATGTAGTTAAACTACCAGCAAGCTAATGCAAAATGTAGTTAAACTACTAATTTAATTACATGTAGTTTCCTACGCCCCAACACTGTAAAGGGCGGCCCACTAAAATACAGAAATGACATTTATATCATTTCAGATAGAGAGCAATCTCATGATGTGAAAACAATTGTTAATGGTGCATAACCCTTATCAAAAATATCAATTGAAGGAAGTTTGGTGTACATTCTTCTATATGGGATTTGCTCTTTTTGAAAGAAACAAGTTTACAGACTTGAACTAAGTGACAAGTTCACACACCTCTGAGGAGGCTGGGCGGAAGCCGAAGCCAAGAGGTACATTCTCCTCATCTTCACACCCTTTGACTCCTGGACTGAAGTGAAGCTCGACATGGAAACGCTCCTCTGAGGAGGGCTCCTGCTCACGACACAGATAAAAAGACAAAAAGAAATGCATAAAACTGCAGCGGTAAGGTTGAAAGAATATAAAAGAGCAAGACATGTGTGCTGCACAGTTATGCAGCTCTCTGCAGGCTGACCTTATTGTTGTCTTCATACAGCATAATGACTATCTGTGTCATGTAGTTGAGTTCATTTACAGCACTCAGGTAGTCCATGGCCTGTTTCCACTGCTGGTCCTTCTCATCCTGATACTCAAACAAAAACATACGTAAACACACGCAAACATCTCATACATAATAAATACACAAACACTTAAATCTAATTATACACCAGATAATATGGAAAATTAAATCATCACATGACCACGAAACAAAAGGTGTTGTGTTTAAGATATAGAGAGACCTGTGTTCACAAACAATGATCTAATAATGTCCATAACCTTAATATGGATGTGCAACAGAAGATATTAATCTATAGGACTAGTCAATACAAATACTTTTATTGATGGGACACAGTCACCAATGTAGCTATATCAAATATATCATTTGCTATAGCAAATGTGTGTATACATTACTCAAGACAAAACTTTCACAAATTAAACAAAAAAAATTCAATATACAATTATGCTGAACAATTGCCCAGCTCACTGCTGTAGAGTAAGTTGTACCAGTACCAGTAATCACAAAGGGGGTAAGCCAGCCTCCACAAAGCGTAGCTCCTATGGAGCCATTTTGATGCTAACAAGCCATTACCCCCCGTTAGCATCCCATTGACTGCCATTCATTTTGGCGCCACTTTGAGAGCAAATAACTTTACATCTGAAGCGTTTAAAGACTCCATTTGTCCATTGTTTATTTCTAAAGAAACACGACAAGGTATAAAAGGCTCCATTACTCATGTGTATCTCACGTTATGGCTCCGTAGCAGACGTTTTTGTAAAATTGGCTAATGATTGTGTCATAACCACACGACTTACTATCGCATAGTAGAGGAATTACCGTATAGTACAGGAGAAGCTCGCAGGCAGTTTCGACTGACATTAGCTGTTTAGTTTAATTACTAATGTTAATTAGCTTTTTAGTTAGCAATAATTAGCCTGTACCTATGTTATCTCCTTACACATATCTACGCTCTCAGTCTCTGCAAGATTCATAATGATTGAGATTTCTCTTGGCACAGCTAACAGAAGACTTACAACTTTCAGACAGGTTGCTCACGTCACATCTACATCGTCAAGCTCAGTTTGCAGCTGCGCAGTAATGCTCAGCCATCACCGGAAAAGTGCTTCTAATAGCCTTCACTGGTGTCTGTCCAGAGCCGCGGGATCTGTTGGTCCATTTATTTAATTTTATATATTGTCTATGGTAATCACACGTTGCTTTTAAAGCTATAGTGCGTAGTTTCTGTCTCTCCCATGAGGAATTCTAAGTAATGACAACAACAATGTTGCCCACCTCCCCACCCCTCCTCCACGAAGTAGCAAATAGCCAAGAAGGACACGGAGGATTAAAAAAAACATGATGTATTCTTCAGAAGAGGTAATTATCTTCACTCAAGCTTCTGTGCAGGAAAGTCACCGGACGCCACAATCTTCTGAACATGGTCATACTGAGAAATCCAGAGAGAGTTGTGTGGAGCTGATAGTCTTAATTAGCTTTGTAGCAACTCATTTGGCAATGGCTTGAATGTAACAGATGTTCATTATCAAAAAGTTACGCATTAAAGCTTTAAGGAACTCCTTGATAGAAATAATTGATAAAAATGTGTCCTGAGTGGCCCCTGGTCTTTAGTGAAGACTTAGTCTTGCATTGCCAGACATATCTCCACAGCTCTGGAGTCTGGTCTGGCTACACCGCTTATTCTGGGATAGGGGAAAAAAGCTCCGTCTGTTTGTTTTTCTTTAAACCAATCACCGCCGTCCTGGGCGGCACTAAGCCCCAGATGCAGCAACGGTGCCCATGCAAAATAGATAGCGGAGGGACATCTATCAGGCTTTATTTCAGCACTGTACATCCAGTGAGCCAGACTAGTAAAGACCACAAGGACGTTTAGGAAGTAAAGAACATTTCTGATGTTGAATTTTTTTCTTATTCTGGCAAATTATTATCAGCAGACACAGAAAGATGACATACCATCACTACTAAAACAAAATGGTCAGAGATTTTAAAATCAGACATACATCCAGCAGTCCTCCATATCGGAAGACGCTGAGCAGGGAGTGGACGTGGCTCTCACTGGTGAAGTATAGCCGTGTGCGGACATGACGGCCAGGAGACATTACGCCACGAGAATACCTGAACACCAGGGGACAAGAAATGACAAAAAGCTTATCAGTCAACACAGCACCAGTGACCTCAAACATACTGTACACAAACACAGACTTTATATATTTGTGTTTTGCCTATATACAAGTCAAATGTTTGTGTGCGCTTCAGTGGCGGCTTGCATTCTCACAGAGGGTGCAGCTTGTTAACAGCCTCATCCTCATGGGTCCTCTGCAGGTCCAGCTGGATTTTTTTCATCAAAGGAACACAGTAAGCCTGAGCGATGTCCAGTTTCTCGTCTTTGGTGATGCCGTACTCCTGATATGGATGATATAAAAGAGAAAAAAAAGCCCTTTGAACACTTTCATCCAGTTCTTTTTTATCTACTTACAGTATTAATGGCCATGAGGAGATGAAGTCTTATCATAAAATATTCTGGGGCAGAATGCAGTAAAACTCGCTGGACATCACAGGCTGAACAGAGATAATTAGTGACGCATTCATGCATGGAGGCCTAAAAATGGGTATTCTGTGACTTAAAATTATGCTGTGGCACTTCCAGAATTAATTCCCTTTTAATGAATATAGGGTTTCACTGTTGCTTCTGTATTTTCATACTTCATAGAGTATTTAGATTTTCTCTGCTGAGTCACACTACCCTTTTTTGGTGCAACATTTTATTCTTGCCACAGGGATCAACTAAGTTTGAGTTCATGCTCAAAGGGGAAAAAAAGTTGACAAGCGCAATAAATTTGTGAAATTATCTGCAAAAGGCCTTCTGGCACAATTTTCTAATGTGACCCATTTGTTAACATTCCTGACATTCCCCGACTCCTTTAGATCATTTAAGTACATAATTTAACTCTTTAACTTTCCCACTCTTGAAAACAACTCTTACAGTATAATATTACAATATAATTAGGTAGTAATGCAACATGTGTGCATGCCATCTTCTAGGCAGGTCCTGAGAAAACCTAAAATGTGCTACAAAGCTAAATGACGCCTTTCACCTGTGGTATGACTATGTCAGCCAGGGCGCGGGACAGTCTGAACAGCTCCAGCGTGTCCTCCAGTCCAAGTGAGGCGTTGTGCTGCGAGTCGTATTTGATACAGTCGTAGATGTCCGGGATCTTGCTGATGTCGTAGCGGCCGTTCTTCATGCGAAAGTCTCTCTCCAGTTTGGACCAGCGCTGCAGCATCAGCTCCAACGTCTCGCTGTGGTAAAGCTGAAGGTCTGGGGAAAAACACAGGATGACTAACCTTAGTATAAAAAGTAAGGTAATTGTCTCTGAAGATTATACTTACTTCACTACATAGACACATTTAGTCCTTTTCTGCTTCTGCCTGATTCATGCAGACAAAAGTCTATAGACTAAACTAAATATCTCAGCTTTAACAAAGTTAAACATTTTGATAATTTTTTTCTCAAAATGCAGCTGAATATTTTTTTTCTTCTTTAAATAGGTACGGCAGGTTCACACTACCTGCAGACTTGGGGTCTTCCAGTCTCTTACGGATCTGTGAATTGAGACTCTGGATGAGGGCGTACACCTTATCACAGGTTTTGACTGGATCCTGTATGACCTTCATTGAGTTCACCAGCGATGGGCTGCCAGTTGGTGCCAACTGGGACACAATGGGAACAGAAGAAAATAGATAACATGTTATATAACATCATATCAATCAGTGTAGTCTGGAAGGACTTGAAAGAATTGCAGCCATTGCATCGGAAGGTTTTCTTTTGTTGCATTTTTGGGCAATAGGAGAAACTTGCATAACAATATTTCAAAGATTCTGTGGAAAGGTATATACGTTTCAAGAATGAAGACTTGTGAAGCAAGTCCAACTGTTTAAACTGAACATGTGAAAGCTTTCTGGCAAACATTGCACCATGGACCTTCTCAAATTAAGCCATTTTTTATATTTTCACTTCACTGTCTCAGGTTTGCCACATACCTTCTGATAGTCGTCCTGTGTAAACTCCTGGCCCTTCTGCATGATTTCATGCAGCCTTGCCTTCACCTTCTGTTGGCAGTCAGTCAGAGAGTCGCTGTCGCTGTCCAGCAGTCCGTTCATGTTGGCACTCTTCACCATCTGAACCAGGATCGGAGTCAACTCCCCTTCTAGAGCCAGCAGACCCTGCAGAGAAACCAGAGAACTTGAACTGAATCATTGTGTGGCATTTCTACTTAATATACGTCATGTGAGAGAAATACATACAGTACATGAGTAAAGAGTAAACTTGATATGTTTAAGTTATAGTCAAGCTGAATCAGGGTTTTTCTTAATTTTCCCCTCAGATAAACGGAGGTTAACTTTAAACCATACATATAAAACAGTTGCTTTGTTGTTGTTGTATATTTATACCTTTAACCTTTTAAACGCCTTAAATGTTCTTATGGTGGCTCTGTACCTTCTTAAAATGTGGTCTTCGAACCAATTAGTGAATTAATCGATTAGTTGATCAATATGAAATTAATGGCATTTATTTTGATAGTTGAAGAATTTAATGCCAAACATTTGCTTGTTCCAGCTTCTCAATGTACCGATTTTCTACATTTATTTGTCTTATGTGAACAAAATATTTTTGGACAAAACAAGCAGTTTACCAGAAATAATCACCAGAAAACAAAGATTTTTAGAATATTTACATGTGTTTAATGTTTCATTTTATATTTTAACGAAACCATCCCCTAACTGCTAAATAACCCCTAAATATGGAGAGGTAGTTATTTTTTCAACAAATGTATCGCTTATATTTGGCATAGACACTAGTGGATCTCAAGCATCCAAAGAGATATTTTGTCCTCGAAACCTTAAAAAAAAAATTCTCATTTAATTGTTTAAGTTACATCAGTTATACATTAGATATATTCTTTCAGGTAGAAGGGCAGAGTTACCTTCGCGAAAGCAGCGGCTGTCATCTGCACCCTGCCTTCGTCAGAGGCGTAGATCTTCAGGTCGTGGCGGTAAGTGCTGTGCAGGCGCAGGAGGCCACAGCCTGGAAACCCAGCGTAGTCACCTGGAAGATTGCACAAAGAGTGGGACATCATAGTTAACTAGCTAATAATGTTCTCAAATAAGAAATGGTTGAGTCAGGGAGGTAGTTGAAAGAAAAGAGAAAAAAAATTAATTGATTGTACCCAAAAGTACCAAGGATTTCTGTTAAAAATAGCCACACAGGAAATACACAGTCCTGTGCAGGTGCAACATCACTTTCAGTTCAAATGCATTGTCCTCAGAATGCTTTGTAAGCTTTTGAGATGGCTCATTTCACTTAAACTAGACTTAACTTGTTTGGTTTAAGCTATGAATAAAATGAAGTGAAAGTGAAGTGAACAGATGTTGAGTAAACCCCAAAAATTACTGAAGACAGCCCCTGGAGAATACTTTAGATTACTTCTTGAAGAGAGACTATAAGTAGTGAGTATTTTTAACATACTGAATATACTTAAATTAATGTAGCTGTAGGAGGTGGATGCATACCAATGCTACAGATCAAATCACACTGAAGCTTCATGCATTTTTCTTTAGTGTACAGCCAAATAGTAGCCTGATGTTATACCATTTGCTAACTTGAGTTATCATGCCTCATTTGACAAGATGTACAACTGTTCTAGGCTCTAATTGAGGCCAAAGTAGACTGGCTTTCATCAACCAAAGAACAACATCCCAAGAACTCTTGAAAAAGAAATGCAGTAGGATTAGTGTGAGATGATCCGTGTTAGCTTACAACACCAAACTGCAGTCACTTTAGCTGCCTGTGTACGAATGTGTGAACCAAAACACGTTTGCTGCAGTGGATCACCTCGAGAACACATAAATGACGATACAAACAATCCACAGCAATCTCAATGTGGGACAAACAGGACTAGTCGCCAGGTGAAATGAAACAAAATCATGATGAGATGAGAGATCAGAGCACGTTAGTGGACGGAGCGACAAATGCGCAGAATGAGAAAGGAGTGGAAGAGCGGTGATGTCCAGGAAACTTCTTACCAAAGTCAGGGGACTCACAGCCACGGGACCGGCGGTTACCGGCTAGTAGTTTACACAGAGCAACAACAGGTAAGAAGAGAAGAGCAGAGTTAATAGATAAAACTTGTGGTGGAGAAAGAAGTATGAAAACAGTGGCCGGGATGAGAAAATAGTCTTCTTTTTATTAAAAAAGAAGCAACAAAAGGGACAGATTATTTAATCTACTTTCAGTTCTATTCTGTTTTTTTTCTGTGCAGTTTGGGAGTTGTTTTGCATGCAATATAAAACAAATAAGCATTAAGACGAAAAGCTTGAAAAGGGGTAACCTATGAATGAAATGGAGATGTTGCTCAGTTCAAAGCTCTGCAAAGTGATCGAGAGAGAAAAACCTTTATGTAACAGGCAGGTTTGTCTACCAACTCACTGTATTTCACTCTGGTTAAAGCTTCAGGGTTTTTAAGCATTAAAGAGTAACTCCACAGTGCATTTGCGTATCATGCACAACACCCGACATAACAGTCGGGTATCGTCAGGTGTGCTCAACTACAGAGGGTGTGGGCAGTATGTAGTAGTATTTTGAGCCTGGGTATAGTTACTCTTTTAAATGTCATTATCCAATGATACCTTGACATACATACTGTAAAAGAAAATAGTTAGCAGTATTGTTAGTGCTAGCATTTCTCAAAATTAAAATAGAATTTCACGGTCATGTCCTTAAAGTGATGGTTCGGAGTAATTCACCCTAGGGTCCTTTGCACCATGACCTCGAGCCAAACACCCCTGTTTTTTCACTGTGTCTAACATTGGAATAGCGTAGGTAGTAGGTTAGGCCGCTGAATAAGTTTAGGGGGGGGGCTAATGGACCCACATTTGTATCTCTTAAATGACCCCACTAATAATGCCCGAAATTACGAATAAGGTACACACTAGTTATATAGGTTATGCGCCTCATAAAACGATGGATTGGAAAGTTTGTAAGTACACCAGAGGTTTATGTAAATAACACTTGCCTGCTGGCTTCTGCTCTCTGCTGTTGTTGTTGCTGTTGTAAGACCAGTGCTTAGGGACGTCTACAAATTACAACACAAAAGAGATGCAACAAAAATATTTTTTAATTTAACTTATTTTTTAAGTAAGTGCTGTAATATAACTAGCAGGAGACAAGTAATAATTGAGGTAAGTTTGGAGACATTACCTTTATCAAATTAATACATATTTTTGTTGTATTTTTTTCGGTGTAGTAATTTATAGACGGCCCTAAGCACTCGTCTAACTGCAGGTAGCAGCAGCAGCAGCAGCAGCAGCAGCAAGCCAGAGCTGAAGAGAGCAGGCAAGTGTTCATAAACTTCTGGTGTACTTACAAACTTTCCAATCCATCGTTTTATGAGAGCATAACCTATATATACACTAGTGTAGACCTTTGGTATCATTTCGGGCATTATTAGTGGGGTCATTTAAGAGATACAAACGTGGGTCCATTAGCCCCGCGCTAAGCTACTCAGCGGCTAACGCTACTCTACGCTAACTCGCCCAGTGTTAGACCCAGGTGAAAAAAGCTTCTGGGGGGGTGTTTGGCTCGAGGTCATGGTGCAAAGGACCCTAGGGTGAATTACTCCGAACCATCACTTTAAGTTACTGATATAAAGACACTGTTTATCTGCTTTATGGTCGTTACTTTGACCGGAACCTTTGCACCACAATGTAGAAACCAATGTGGAAGTGGTTGACAATACAATCTTAACTCTAGGTTCTTACTCGCTTGTTGTGGTGCTTTTAACCATAACATGCAGCCTTCATCAGCAGACCGGAGTTTGCTCAGTTGTCATGGAACTGTAGATGTTCAAACTTTTATTCTGAGCACTTTTAGGACCTTGATTACGGTGAGTTGTTCAAAACCTTTTTTAGTAAACTCAAACAATGTTGTCAATGCTTTCGTTAAGGTGTAGAGCCACTGGTGATACTTCGAGCAAAGTTTCATGTTGTGTCGAGCCTTCTTAGGGTTTTAAAAATGGCTATTTTGAGGCTAGCATAAAAGTGCCCTAGTACTCCCATTCAAAAGGCCATTTGACCGAAAAACGAAAACACGGTAAATCTTAAAAAGAGGTGATTCCGTCCTAAATATGCTTTTAAAAGAAAGTTTGACTCAGGTACATTCACAAAAAGACCCTAGGTTGCATTTTGGCGAGACTTACACTTTAAGGTCTAAAGAAGCAGGTACAGTATTTAGCAATATGTTTGCATGATTGAAAGGGGTTTTAGGCTCCACCTGGTTTTCCCTTTTACATTACATTTAGCTGATGCTTTTATCCAAAGTGACTTACAGTTGCTACATATGTCAGAGGCTGCACACCTCTGGAGCAACTAGGGGTTAAGTATCTTGCTCAAGGACACATTGGTTGATGTATTGCAGTCGGAATTGAACATAGTCCAAGACAGGCCGTTCTGTAACTTATGCCTGACATTACAGATGCTACAGTATGTTCGTGTTTTTCTACAGTCACATATTGGTCAATAATTTTTCAACCTGTTGCACATCTGCTGTACTTACAACCTATTAGCAGCCTCTTCCTGCTTTAGTCTGTACAGTAATCCAACAGAGTCTCATCAAAATCCATCATATCAAATTAATTACATCATAGCAATGATTCTACAATGTGTGTGACAGCGTATTTACTAAAAGTAAAAAGAAATGTTATATTTTGAACTGAGATTCAGACCTTTTTGAATGAATCAGTCTTCTCTATTATTGTCTATGATTTTAAGTGAAGGCAAGTCTTAAAGTGCTCATATTATGCTTTTTGGCTTTTTCCTTTATTGTGTTATATATCTTTTTTGTGCATGTAATAGGTTCACAAAGGGAAAAAGCCAAAAGTCCACCCCAAAGGGACCCCCACAGAAAACACGAACTGCTCGAAACAGCCCTATTCTTCCGTGACAAACATGCATCATTTTACATCTCTTTGTAACACACATTATAATGCTGGCCTAGCTGCAAGTGTGGCATGCCCTCAAACCAACCTAGTTAGAGCTGAAGTAGGAAAAGTTCAGATAGTTCTGCCTGTGTTTCGGGATTAGACTCGGATTCAAACATGTACGTCTGAGCCGAAGCCATGGGTTTATTTTGGATCACACTAGCTTGCTTGTCAGGGCCCACCCTACTTTGCTTCTGACTTGCTAGTAGTGCTTACCTAGGTACTGTGCATGTGCGTCTCCCAACAAAGATGGAATAGAAATGAGATGTCTCACTCTGTAGCTAAAACGGCGATCTCAACACACAGGGTGAAAAGAGGAGCTGCAGCAATGTGCAGTACAACAACAATATGGTGTTTTTTGAAAATTATACCATGTAAACCTATTCTGGTACAACCTCTTAATACAATTATGAACCTGAAAATGAGCATAATATGAGGTCTTTAAACATCTACGAAAGAAAATAATGAATGGTACAAAAAATGTCCCAGACTAAAATAACCTCCACCTTTGACATGTTCTATGTCAGCTATGCAGTGTTGATATTGTATATGGTAGTGTTTGAGTGACTGAAAAGAAGGGCTACAAAAAAAACTTTTATGAGCAAAGGAACATATTGGTAGGACAGACAGGGCTGTATGATTATCATTTGAGTCTTGACTGTGTTATAAAGTAATTTGATAATGTTAATGTCTAATGTCTATGTCAGTTTTTGCCTATAGATGTGTGCGTAGGTATGGGTTTGCTTCCTTGTGGGCATGTGTGCAACTGTACATAAAACTCTCCAAGTAACTCCCATTTCATGGAAGTTAGAGAGGTGAATTTCACACCGGGAAAGTCAGGGAATTAGATCCAATACATTTAGGAAACCAGAAAGGATATGGGAATTTCATAAATAGTTAAAATGAAAAGAAAATACCAGAATGTCTTCTGTAACATGTTTTTTTAAGCTATTTCTTCCACAACAGCCCAACTGTACTAGAAATGTTTCCACTGACACAAAATAAAAATAAAACATTTCCACAACAGAAGAGCTTAATTTACATCAGAGCTTAAGTAGAAGGATAATTCATAAGTACATCTATTAGTTAATGTGAGTGTGAGTCCAGTGGGTACCTTGACCTCCAGGGTACATGCAGCGAAAGGCCCTGCCCAGCTCCTCAGCCTGAACCCGGCCTGCAGGCGTCAGCTCCCCGCCCCACTTCAACACCAGCAGCAGAGATGGGCCGTCCTTCTTAGAATCTGAAAAACAGCAGCGTATTGTTATTCATATCAGTAATAACTATACAAAAATGCAGAGGAAGAACTTTTTTCTTTTTAAAGAGACCCAAATATTGTGTAATAATAAAGCAGTATTTCAGTCAGTGGGAATAGCGCTACACCCCCTATATGTAAAATATAAACAGGGTATTTCAGCTTCTCTTCCCTAATTTAGCACTTTTAATTTGCTAAAATGTTTTATCGTTTAAAATGTCCCGGTCTCTAAACTTCCCCAGCTGCATCAAAATAACTCACATTAGTCACTTCTTTTATTAAAATATGAATTTAAAAAGAAGTGATTTCTCCAACTAGCATTTCATTTGCAGGCCTCCTTTATTCTGTAATCACATGAGTATCACCCGTTTACATGTGAGCTCACCAAACCCTGTTCACACGCCACACAATATACACACTCAGTTACAAAAGAGCTACCCATCAATATAAACACTACTTGTGCGTTTGTACCTTCTTCTTCGCTGGATGCTTTAGGTTGGCCGTTACGCAGGTAGGTCAGCTGAACTTTCCTGTTGATGCCTGAGAAATGACCGTACCTGGAGAGACAGAACACACACACACACAAAGCAGACACAAAACATTTGATATGCACACAGACAGACAGACAGACATACAGACATACAGTTAGCACACACCGATAGAAAGAACAAAGACAGAAAGAATATATCCCATCTTAAAGAATTTACTTTAAATATTAAAAAGGCACACATCTGACTTCTATTCCAACAAAAGCTTAAAGAGAACAGAACAAGGCAACAACATTTTCAAAGATGATACAGTGATCATACACACAACTGAGTACCAGTATTAGCAAATGGTTTAATGGTAATTCAGTCATTCAGCAGGTACTTTGGATCAGCTAATGACCAGTCTGATTTTAGTGTGTAATTGCTTACACGTGTGTGGGCATGAGAACAAAAGAGGCAAAGAGAAAGTAAAAGCGTATGTGACTGCTTCTAAAGTGGTGAAAATCAATGCCAATTTTAATTGTGTTGTTATTCCTAAAAGGTCACACGCAGACACATATCAGGAGCCTCCACTTGCCCAGCGTACTGTGCTTTAGTAAGAATTTGGCACATCCTGTAGACTAATGATCGCATAGTGTTCTCTTATAGAACAGACAGCTGAGCGGACGTCTCAAAAAGCCACATGATGATGGATCCTAAACCAGGATTAATAACTGACAGCTGTTCTATTCTCTGGCTTCCTGCCAAAGACTCACAAGAAACATCATCACTTTGGTGACATAATTCTTGGTATTTGTTTGCATCTACAATCTCTATCATCTATAAATTGGGTGGAGCTTACTGCAATCCTGCACTACACAAACTCACTATCTCGTTCTGTCTCTCATACACACCTATTATTAATCAAGGAGGCATTTTACCCTAATTAACATAAGCCCTCAGTTAGGAATGCACAGTACAATACTGCTTGTATATGAAAGGTGTCGCTCACAGTGACAAAGCCACCCGCCTGTGTTTACCACAGCTCTACGGAGCGTTTCAGCCTCTTTCAGCTCATTCTTTTGGTTTTTACAGTCCTAAACTTTATTGTTTTGGTTCACCTTCACCACTTTCATTCAGGCTGTTTTCAGCACAAAAAGGCTGCGATAAGCCCAGAGTACACTACCTATTCAGCACCAAACAGCAGTCTGACAAAGTTAGCGGCTAGCTGGTGAACACAATGGAGCATTTAGCAGCTAGAGGCCAGTTGGTGGTCAGATGTGGTTGGAGACCAAAACAGAGCTAAAAGGTGTTTAAATATTGGACTTAAATTCATCAGGTAGACAGAAACACGACTCCACATAAATGCAAATGTTGCTTTGTATCTGCAGGATGTGTAAATATGCAGCAGTTTGTTCACCCTATGAAATTGTAAGGTAATAATATGCCAGTTGTTTCTGCCGCCCCCGAAGTGCCAAAAAAAAAAAAAAAGTTATTGCAGGTTTAAACTTTAAACTTTTTTAACAGGTAAACTATAGGCTTGTTTGTAGAAGCCTGTAGAAAGGTTTTGACAGAGAATGTCAACAGATTTGACACTAATACAAGAGCGCAACGTGTAGGAGTTTATTTGAAATTTACAACAAAAACTGTTAAAGCGTATTTGAAAGGGGTATACTGTGGGTTGAATCACTACTGTGGTGTATGAACTGGCAATAGAATGACGAACAGCACATCTTTCACTGAGGTGGATTACTCTTTAGTTGTAGTTTCAGTGGACTGTGTTGCGAACCCTGCCGTACCTTTTCATGAAATTTAAACTGTAAATTCTTTTATACCTATTCAGTTCAGAATATAAAAAAATATTTTTTCTACTGCTGTTTGGAACCTTGCATTTCTTTCAAATTTGATCATCTAAGACTTCATCTTACTTTTGTTGTTGCACTCATTCCAATCTATATTGAGAAGAGCACCAGCAAATCACTTACATGAGTGTAAATGCTGATGGGAGGCAGAGGAAGGAAGACATTAGGAGATTTAGAGTCCAGCTGATATGTGGTGAGAACGGCATGCACACAAAGTAGCACAGAACACTCCGATTTACACACACATACAGAACACAGTGAAATCCTCAAGGACATTTGACTGTGTATGTGTCTGGTGTTAATGGCTAGAAATGAATGTATGTTAATAAAAATGATACACTCAGGGCACAGAACATTAGGAATACCTTTCAAATAATGACTCAAATTTCAAATCTTGCACAAGCCATATGTAAACCTAACTACCTCCTTTACCCTGTTTATACCCATAGTCCCACTTGATCTGTGTCAAGAGAGCGAGCAGGTATTCCTAATATTTTGTACGCACAGTCTAAGTAGACTAAAGAAAAGGAGGGTGGTAAAACCTCATCCTTTAAAGTGAGAAGGGAGATGGTGCGTACTGAGTGTCATTCAAGCTGGATTCCCTTTTGGAGAGAAAGAAGGAGGGATGGGTGGGCAGGAGAAAAGAGAGAGATGAAGGAAGAAAAGCGGAAGTAAAGAGTTAGAGACTCAAGAGGGATGGAGAGAATCAATGTAAACATGTGTCTGAGTACAAGAAAAGTTGACTGAACCTTTGTCGAGTGTTGAAAGATGAAGCTAGTTTTGATGAGAGTGGGTGACTGCTGATAAATGATGACGACAGGAAACAGGAGGATGATGACTGATGTTGTGCGTTTGTGTGTTTATGAGAAGAGTGTGTGCTTGTTTGATGTGAGACGTCACTCACATCTCCAAGACCGTCTTGAGTTGCTCCAGTTTAGATTTCTTCTCCTCGATCTCACAGTCGTTGTGCTCGACCAGTTCAACCAGCAGCAGGCGGGCAATATCCAGCACTTCCTGGAAACACAGAGGCAGTTATTCTTAATTTAGTGCTTATCTTTAAAATTGACCCCACCCACACACCCACACACCCACACACACACACACACACACACACACACACACACACACACACACACACACACACACACAGGATGAATGCAGTGTGTTTAGACAGCTGTGTTGGTATACATATTTACATAACAAAACAACAATGGTTTGTGATCCATAAAAATAATTAAGAAGCTTGATATGCAAACTGTGCTCTGAAACCCTTCATTATGCTGTAATCTTTTACAGCATAATGAAGAAAAAAAAAAAAAGAAGGATCAAGAGATTAAAATCAACCTCACTCACTTGTAGCTGTTTTGGCTTCTTCAGTTTTAGTTTTCCTGACTTGTAGCCTCCGTACTTCTCAAATAACTCAAAGAATCTGTGCAAGAAAAAAACCCCAAATAAAACAGTAGAATTAAGAGACACAGTTACATTGGTTGAGGGCAACATCTTTAAAGTCAAACGTATTTGACATGTTGGTTAATCTCAAAAATAAGTAGGTAAAGAAAGACAGGCTGGTGCAGTTTGTTTTTATTCCCTTAGAAATTTGCAGCAGGGTGAAGATGAGAAGGCAGTTTATGCTGAAATATAATATAATATTGTAAACATCTGCACTTTTCTGTAAATAAAGTACTAAATAGACTCCTAAATGCAGTTAGTGAGGACAATAAATTCTGCATCTTCATCTTCTTATCCACTATTTTGCAGTTACAGGAGGTACACTATGCAAGAATATCTTTCATTTTATTATGGATAATAAAACAAAACAATTTTACAACAGCCCAACTATTTAAAATATATTCTTACAGAACAAGGAAGAGACAACTTAATGCTAAAGCCAAGAGACTTACAGAGGATGTCGGACCTCCATTTTCATCTTTTGCTTTGGTGTGCGATCTCCATGGCGGATAATGGCAATAACACAGCGCAGCTCCATCCTGAATAAGGTAGAGGAGTGGACAGCACAAAATTGAAATGTGGCGGAAACTCTGTTATTTCCCCATTGCACCTCGACAAATGTCCACTAAGACCTTATCCAAGCCTGAACAACACTGCCCATCATCAAGAGTGTCATTAAGAATGAGAAACCAAAGGACACTTATTGATACAAATTAGTGTTTAAGCTATTGTGCGTAGTTTCTGTCTCCCCCATGAGGAATTCTAAGTAATGACAACAACATTGTCGTTGCATCCACCTGATACAAGCCTTCCGTGATCGCGCACCACCCCTCCTCCATGCAGTTGCTTGTAACCAAGGAGGACACGGAGGATTAAAAATCATGATGGACTCTTCAGAAGAGGTAATTATGTTCACTCGAGTTTCTGCATGTGAAAGTCGCCGGACAACACCAATTTCTAAACATAACCATACTGAGAAATACAGAGAGAGTTTTAGGGAGCTGATAGTTTAAAAAAAAAAAAAAAAAAAAATAAGATAGTAGTCCACTGATCAACCTATCTTCCAGGAGTTATCCAGGCTGTCCAGGACCCTTACACCACTTAACGGATCCATTTTTATTTTTTAAGTACGTACATGGTTCCTGAGGTTGTTGGGACGATTGGGATGTCTTCAGCTTCCATGGGGATGGACCAGGGGATGTGGAACTGGGGGGCCAACTCCCTCATCACCATGTTGCTGTTGAGGCAGAGAAAACAATAACAGACTTAAAAGGATGATTGTGTAGGATTTAGTGACATCTAGCGGTGAGGTCACTACCCCCCCCTCCCGACCCTCCCTTCCAAGCATGTAGAAGAGCCTACTGTGGCCTTCAGGTAACGTAAAAACGCGTAAGGCCCTCTTTACAGCCAGTTTTTGGTTTGTCCGTTCTGAGCTACCATAGAAACATGGCAGTGCAACATGGCGGGTTCCAGGAAAGAGGACCCGCTCGATATGAAGGGCTCATTCTAAGCTAACGGAAACACAATAATTCATAGTTTTAGGCGATTTTACACAAATCAAAACACAATTATGAATAATGTATTCTATTTCTGTGAATAAGTCCCTCTCAATCCTAAACCCTGCTCCTTTAAAGGCTTTAAGTTTGAACGGCATTAGAATCTGGTTGAAAGGTAAATATCCCAGAGGGAAAAGACTAAATATAAAGCAAAAGTAAAAATGCCATTAATTCTGCAGGCTTTTACTTGTGCCAGTCAGTTTTATTTTAATATTTTGATTTAAAGTTTTTTTATTTAGATTTTATTTTAACTGAGATATGTTGTGCAACCAAAAGTAACCAGGTATATTAAGATAATCCAAAGATCTTGGACCAAATGTTCTTTTATTTTAAACTCAAACTAGCTACTAAGTTGCTATCAAGATGCTGCAGTTCAGATAATACAAACTACAGTAAATCAAAATATTAGTAAAGCTTCAGTTTCACTTTGCCTGGAAGGAGAGGTGATAAATCAGAAACAAACTAAGATGTAAAGCTGAAACCGGACTGCTGAGCTGTCTAGAGGTGTGGATAAATTACAACAGGACAGCTTCAAGGCAATGTTTACTTTAAAAGGTACAACAAGCAAATTCTTCAAAGTGCCAGAGACGTCAGGTAATATAGAAAACATTGCAATCAAACTAGTCCAGAACAGGCATTGGAAGACATGACCATGTTTATCACAAATTAGAGCTGACATTTACATATATTGTGTTTCTTGAAGGCTTTGGTTTGACAAGATTCTGGTGTCCATTATTTTCATTATTGGCTACTGCAACACAATAGTTTTATTATGAAGGATTTTGATGACAAACTGTGTAAGTGTAGATGTGTGTTTTCTGTTGTGGCTGTCTGTAAGCTTGTGGTCAAAGAAAAATAAATTGTTTTATTTCAGTGCTCTACTCAAACTAATCGGTTTATGGATCAGCAGAGTTACAGGTGAGGCAATGCATGGTTAATTGTATAGGACCTTTCAAACAAGGCAATTCAAAGTGCTTTAGATAAAATGGAAGGCATTCATAGATATACATATATAAAAAGAAGAAATATAATGAGAAACAATATACAAAGACACACATAAATAGGATTTTTAAAAAGAGTAAAATTAAATAAAACATGAAAATAAGCTAAAAACACAATAAACATTGATAAAATAGTATGTAAGCTAATGTCACCTACCCCAGGACTTTGGCACAGTCGTCGTAGTACTTCATGGAGTTTTTGACGAAGCTGAAGCCGTTAACGTCACAAACGTAGGAGTGGCCGTTGGCTCTGAGCAGGTCGAACCCACACACTGTTTGCTAAAAATCACACACAAAACTGAGTTAAAGTATATTTACACACTCCATAGAGATGTTAGACACCATGTGCAGAATAAAACTGTTTTTATTAGACAGTTGTAAGGTTTTTACCTGAGTTTGTCTATTTGTTTTTTGTTCCCCAAAGAAGAAAATGTGTTTTCGTGTGCATTATTTGTGGCATGTTATCATTTCATTTATATGTGTACCTCCCGCTTTTTTCTGTGAAAAGCTTTATTTCTTGTAATAAAACATGTTTTAACTGCAGCTAAATAAAACAGTTGAGCCGTAACATCTGCAACTGTACAACTGTTATTCAGTCGCAGGTTTGTGTTTATGAAGCTTTTATTTCCACTAGTACTATTTACAGGAATATTTTCTATTTGGTCTCATAATCCTTAAAAACAAATTGCCTTTGGGAATACACAAAGCATATTAAGAGCTCTACTTACAATACAAAGAACTTATGAATTATTCATTTTCTGTGCCTCATGCTGTCAGCCTCTTTATTTGTTTGTTGTGAGTTAAGTGAGGTTTCTGAATTCACTCAGTCTTCCATAACGAACGGTGGGTGTTAATGGAGTTCGCACCAGAGATCCTCCCTATTTGTTAAATGTTTGCTGATTACAGCACTGTATAGTAGTGTTGGTCAGAACAGTGTGATATGAACAATTCCCATGGCAGCAGCATAAGAAACAATGCTTCTGGCAGCCCCTGTTCACAAAGTACATTTGTGTAAGGAAATATTCCATTTAGTTTGTAAGTAAAACAATTAAATAGGTAATTACAGTAATTGATTGAAAGATAATGCTCTCCCTGCTCTAAAATGTGTTTCATGAGCTGACAGCTCAAGGTATTACGGTCTCATTGGTGCAGTGTTTGTCTTAGCTATAAATAGATTACTCAACATAAAGAGAGGTAGAGTTTCTGACCACTAACAGTTTGGGCAGCAATAACAAAAGGACAATGAAAGGACCCTAGGCCCATACATTATGCAGTTTTCAAAAAATAAATGCAGGTTTCAAACCTCTTCAATGTTTTCCTGCACACTACGCAGCACTACATCCTCTACATGATGACTAAAGTTTACCTTAAAGGCCAGGCAGACCTTGCGGGCCACCAGTTTCTCCATGGCGGTCAGCATGACGGGGTAGCGGATCTCCTTCCCCTCACTGTCCCTCTCTACCTTTCCGTCCAGTGCAGGAGATTTCCGGGCCTCCGCGTGGGCGTAGTCTGGACCCACTGTGTAAACCTGGAAACACCGCACACGCACACACACACACACACACACACACACACACACACACACACACACACACACACACACACACACACACACACACACACAGAGTCACTGATGCATTAATCAATTCAAGCAATTAAACACCTCCATCAATGGCTGATTGAACATGCACAGTACCTTGACATCAGTACCATCTGTGGGCATGAACTCCTCGTAGATGTAGGATCCAGTCTTTCGTACGCTGCTTTCTGGGGAGTACACACTGCTACGACTCCCTATCTACAGCACGGAAGGGAGAGAGAAAGACAAAGAAGGGGAATTCAAAGGGCATTTGGAACCAAATCTACGTCATGGATTTTTCTGCGTCTATTAGGTGAAAGCTACCTTTCTGAAGAGTCTCTGGCTGCCCCCTCCAGCAGACGTTGGGTAATAGATGTACACATTGTGGTCCTCGGCACACACAGGTTTCTCCACGAAGGGTTTAGGGAACACCTCCCCGTTTACCTCAACATGGTCCTCCGCTTCCACCAGGTTACACTCTGCACAGGGTAAGACTTTTGTTTTAAATTCTTTTAACTAGAACAAAATGTAACTTTTCTGAAGTTACTGATGCCCTGTATGCTGCCATTTATCACAGATGTACAGTATTATCCAATACATCTTTCCTGGAATTGATGGCTTCATTTTAGTGGGTTACCATGAATCAGAGGTTTATACATACAAACTTATTTAACACAAAATAAGAACTCTTACTCACCCTCAGGATTGTCGGGGTCTCGGTTTAACACAGCATAACGAGGCAGGTCAATGCCTTCTTCCTGTAAGATCCGGTACACTTCCCTCCTGACAGGGAATCAAATAAGATTATAAATTACCTCCAAAAAGAACAATCAAAGTGAGTCTATGTATATGGATTTGATGTGTGTGTGTGTGTGTGTGTGTGTGTGTGTGTGTGTGTGTGTGTGTGTGTGTGTGTGTGTGTGTGTTACTTAGAATGAGCTTGTTCAGCTGGCATGCAAACTCTTGTTGGTAAAACAGTGAAATTCAAAAAGGTACATAAGGTGGTGAAAAACCTATACTGATGCAGGTACATTGCTTTATGTGTCGATGTTGATCAGAGAATATACTTCAATAAATCACTGAGTTTCAAAGTAACTTCTTAGATGACAAACTCAAGGGACTGATACAAAGGCAAGCATCATGTGTCCGAGAGCGCAGAGCGGTAGCACTAGTCATTGTTTTACTTTCTACAATACAAATCTCACAGTTACAGTGGTGCTCATAAGTTTATGAACCCATGCTAAAGTTGAATAAAAAGAGGAATAAAAATAAAAAATCATCTTTTGGAAATTGATCTTAATGCCTTAATTAAAACAATAAGGAAAAATCCAACCTTTAAGGACACCAGTTTTCTTTGTGAATGAATAATGTATCGTAAATAAATAAATGTTCTTCCTTAAAATACAGGGGACATAAGTATACACACGGCTATGTTAAATTCCCATAGAGGAAGGCAGATTTTAATTTTTAAAAGGCCAGTTATTTCATGGATCCAGGATACTATGCATCCTGATAAAGTTCCCATGGCCTTTGGAATTAAAATAACCCCACAACATCACATACCCTTTACCATACCTAGATATTGGCATGGGGTACTTTCCATAAAATCGTCTCTCAATGCAAATCAAACCAGCTAGGCTAACTGAAATAAAACCATGCCAATCTTTAGGTATGGTGAAGGGTATGTGATGATGTGGAGCTATTTTAATTCCAAAAAGAAGCCTAACGATGACTTTGTCTAGTTTTTTACCCTTGTTATACTAATGGTATGTGCAGCCACTAGCTTATTAGAGACCATTATTTTGAAATTAGCCCGTAAAAACTTTTTTTGATACCCCTCAGCCCTGTGTGTGTGTGTCTGCTCAAACTGTACCTGTCCTGTATGAAATACTGCATGTTGAGGTCATTGATGAGCAGTGGATTCCTGAGCTTGGCATACTCCACAGCTTTGTCCAAAGGGAAACCTAAAAAAGAAAATATCACACAACATCAATCCTAGCTCAACCAGCATTTACAAACAACGTAAAAAGGAGTAGTAGAAGTAAAAATGATTTCCATACAGTACATTTCTGTTTTGCTATTCTCTGTTGACACAATAGTGAATGAGCCTTTATTCAGTTTAGCATATTAAAAGTGGTCAAAACTATTGTATTGATGGTTTATGTATGAAGTCATGAGAAGGTTGAGTTGGGATGGTGCCTGTTGGTCTTTTGAGCTGCACATAGAGCTGCTTGCTTTCCCTTCGTACTGTATATGGGATCATGTATTGATCCACCCATCTGATGGATTCTAAACTTATCTTAAGTCTGTTGCATTTCAAACTTGTAATGGGTCTTAATGAGTTATTTTCATAAGATGTTAGTGTAGCTCTTTAAAAAAACTTTTACATCTATAGAAACTTCAACAGATTGAAAAAGTCTCTGCACACCTAAATATGTGACAGAGGAAAGCAACATTTGAATCAAAATGAGAAAACTATCACACACTGCATGAGAGTTTTCTCATTTTTAAATCAAGAAACTTCAACAGAAGATTAAAAGGAACAGGTCTTGGGTCATTACCACTACTACTACTACTACTACTACTACTACTACTACTACTACTACGTGTGGGGTAGCCAATTACTGGTAGAGGAAGTGACACATATTATAAGTCACAAATGGCTAAAAACACACAATTCTCAAGGTCACTGTTCACCATATTGCTCTGCATGTGAGCAGGACAGACATGTCTCCAGGAAACATTTTGGGGAAATATTAGGGTTTCTACTTTCCAATAATAACAACAACACAGGACTCATACTATGTTCCCATGGTCTCTGAGCAACAATCCAAAAATCTCATTCTTTTAAAAATAGAATGGAAAAATTGTCTCATGTGATAAGCTCAAGACTTAAGACTCAAATACACACTGTGAGACAGTTCAGTGTCAAAGGGGAAATATAATACTTGAAGGAACACGCCGACTTATTGTGAATTTTGCTTATTCACCGTAATCCCCAGAGTTAGACAAGTCGATACATACCCTTCTCATCTCCGTGCGTGCTGTAAGGCTGTCTGACGGCTCCAGCATTAGCTTAGCCTAGCACAGATCCTGCAGGTAACTGGTTCCAACTAGCCTACTGCTCCGAATTGTGACAAAAGTGACAAAATAACGCCAACATGTTCCTATTTACATGTTGTGATTTGTAGAGTCACAGCGTGTACAAAAAACAACGTAACATGAGACACAGCCATCTTCTATCAGTAAACAAACCGGAACTGTATTCTCAGACAGGCTTGCTGCGAGCATATCACTCCGCCAAGTACTATATTCTTCCGCCTGAGAATATAGTTCCCGGTTTGTTCTACGGTAGAAGATGGCTGTGGTCATGTTACGTTGTTTTTGTACACGCCCTAGTGACTCTACAAATCACAACATGTAAATAGGAACATGTTGGTGTTATTTTGTCACTTATTCGAGCAGTAGGATTACTGGAACCATTCACCTGCCTGTTCTGTGATGGGCTGATGCCGCTGGAGCCGCAGATCGAGCTTTTACAGCACCGAGAATGAGAAGTTTTTTATATTATCTGGGGGTACGATGAATAAATTCCCAATAAGTCGGCGTGTTCCTTTAAATAGAGTATGAAAGCAAATATTCTTTGCTATTTATATTTGGTAATACATGCACAGATATTAAAACAAACTGATCCTAATGTTTGAACGCTTAATGAGTGTTCAGTAGCATGTATTCAAGTGTATAATTTAAGATCATATACTGTACATGGAAGGTGTATTTTTCTTGTTCATCTAGCTCTGCCTTTGTAAACCACACACATGGTCATACAATTAATTACAAGCCATAAATAGATATTAACAATCCCGCAGCTTTTTTCCTCCATTGAGAGATTCCCAGAAACAGGCACTGGTTGCTGTCAAACAGCTTGACACAAACCTGGCAAACTCTTTAAAATATGGCAATGCTTTTTCTGTACACAGAACAGAAAATGTTTTTATTTAACTTGAACAGCCATTAAACTGTTTCAGGGAAACATTTTACTAACTCACTGCCAACACCAACAAAATCATTTCAAAACAAGACTTTGATGTCAAAGAACAAAAGGAGTGAGCATCTCTTATTCATTACTGCGTTGTTACTTTATTGCCATCTCTTTCCCCAGTTTTAGAGATAATTTACTTAACCTCAGTTGAGTTCCGAAGAAAGATTATGGATAGTTTTTTTCTTCTTGTGGAAAACATCAAGGTATTTTGTGATGACAAAACATGATGCAATTGCAGGACATAAGGGTACATATAAACAGCTTAAAAGCAAGATAATTCATTTGGAGGATAGGTAAAACATGGCTTACTCCATATACGTCTGAGTAAACAATAGGGGTGGGGGAAAAAAAACCGGTACAGCATAGTATTGCGATATTTTCCATGGCAATACTGTATCGATACACAGACGCCAAGTATGGATCTATTATCATATATGTGTTGGTCAGTTTGTCTGCTAGGCAATCCCATTTTGCAGCAATAAATTTGAAGTGAGATGAACAAAAAGAGAAATGTATCTTTTTTATCTAAAACAGATGTTGACAAAGTTTCCTTTTGGGGACATCATTTGAAATTTTGGAAAATTTTAAATTTGGAAAAAAAGATAATAAATTGCAATATATCGCAAAATATTGCAATATGTTTAAATCGCAATAATATATCGCATCGTGACATAAGTATCGTGATGATATTGTATCGTGAGGCCTCTGGTGATTCCCACCCCTAATAAACAACTAGTTATACCCATTACATAATATCCATTTTATTTCTATGGTTATACCAGTTTATGCCAGTGTAGCCAGTGAGTCACAGTCACATTTCCCCTCCACCTCCCTGTCATGCAACAGGATGTTTTTAACTTGTTTTTTTACCTTTGGAGTGGAAGGAGATGAGGCAGTCGCAGAGGGGCCATTTCTCGACAGGTTCCTCTAGGATCACCTCCTCTGGAAAGATGACCATACAGATGTAGTCAAACTTACAAAGGCGCTCCAGGATCTCAGTCATGGGCTTGGATTTGGACTTCTTCATCATGGCGCATATGCCGACCACAATCTGCCGCTCTGGTGGCTGGTGGAGACGACAGGGGAGACCAGGGCAGAGAAGGGAAGGATGACAAGTGAGACAGGTAGACAGGTATTGATGACTGACAAAAACATGCCAATGCAGTATGTATAGGGGAATGTAAAGACAGCAGGACGGCATATCCTGGCTCTTTAAAAGCATATCGGAACTTATGGTCATATTGTGAGATGTTAAAGAGCGATACTTGAGTAGTGTGATAGACAGAAAAATTCTCTTTAGAGTTTTACACCCCTAGATCCTAAGGCTAAAAACTACAAACATGGCATAAACCCGCACTCTTCCTGAAAGCTTGGTTTACAATCAAATGGTTGGTAACGTGCTAACTGTAGGTATCTTAATTTAAGCTAATATACAAAGTACATTACAATGCTAACAGCAGAATAAGATGCACTTTGAGCAGAATGCTAAGTACAGCTTGGACTAATAAAGTTGAGTCAAACGATGTAGAGCTGAGCCTACCAAGCTGAGTCGGAGATGTCCTAAAATAGGAAGTGCACAGAGGAAACTCCTTTTGATTTAACTAACAGCATAGCCTTTCCCAGTCCATTTATTTGCTACACAAATGTTGGTACTTACAATGATGATTCTCAAAAGATATAGATTATTTTTTATTATAACCTTTATTTAACCAGGAGAAACCCATTGAGATTAATAATCTCTTTTCAAGGGTGACGTGCCATACTAGTGGTAGTGGTAGGGGACATTTGTCCATTTTACATTCACGTCAACATCAATTTTGTTTTTGGTGTGTTGTGAGCTATACAGCCTCACAGGCCACTGGTGTTGCTACAGATTTTTATTCTATCATAGTAAGGTTTGCTGTCCGTCAATATATGACAATGATGACAGCTGTGTCTTTATCATTATGAAATCATCGATTCATTGACTGAAACCTGAAAATGTCACCATTACTTACCACAAACAGGAGAAAGTTATCGGTTCATCAGCATGCTGACACTTCCCATGCATGGAAAATGTATTTGAATCTTGAGATAGCATTACACTAAATTGTTTTTGTGTACACTGATTCTTACATGAAGTAGGAAAAGTCTTTGCTGTTGTGCCACAGTGGTTGAGGTGACTAAAGTATGAACTACCTGTTACCTGCTATCTGTTCACTCAGTGTAACTCTAGATAAGACCATCAGCTAGTACAACAGAGACATACACTGAGACAAAGAGAGGAAAGCATAGCAAGTAAGCGAGCAGTTAACACAGCACTACCATAAAGTCTTTTTAAGATACAGGACTAAACAACAGTCCAGATGCCTTAACGCTGTTTATCTACTGCATTGTTCTCACGCCAGCCATTGTATATTTCCATCTCCATTTCTTTTTCCACTCCAAATAAAACTATCCTCTTTAAAATTTCCAGTCCTATTAATACCCTTCTGCCCAAAAAATGACCAAAGGTTTAGCTTCCTGTTCCACAATGAAATCATCTTTTTCTATTGTAAATTTACAGTTACATTATTAAGTCATTCATTATTAATACAATGCATGGACTCTAATTTATAAGTGCTAATCATTTTGTGATATTTTATAATTTACACTGCTTAATAAAAACTTTTAAATAAACAAAAATAGTAATAATTTTACTTTGATTTAAAAAGTATTTTAAAGTCTTTACACCTCTGACTTACCGACTCATCTTCGTCGCCCTCCATTTCCTCTTCTCGATACATCTCATTCCTCATGCCTGCCTCCATTTGGCCCATGTCCTGCTCGTCATCCCCACAGCCAACCACAAACCTAGGAACATTTATGTCACCCCGCCCCTGTCCTTCCCCTAGTCCCGGTCCTGCTCCTGGTCTGTCGCAGGTCTCGGACATCACAATCCCCTGTGAAACATGGCTGCTTCGCGTGGCTCCTCCCTAGATAGCGATTATGACAGCCAAGCAGGAAGAATCCCAGTGTACTTTGTTACGACGTCGCTAGATGACTGGCGCCTGAGAGCCTGGTGATAGAGTGAAGGGTATGTTGGTGTTTCTGAGCTGGCTGATAACAGCTACGTGCTTCTGTGTGCGGACAGTATTTGTTGAGGTAGAAAAAGAGCCGTGGATGTCCTAAGAGGTAGAACACAGGGAATGGACTCCACGTATGTTGAGGTAGAAAGTCAAGATCCTGGTTGCAAAACTCCTTGTGTCAGGACAGAGGAGGTCTGGCTCTGAGAGATAACATGACCCAGTTCTTCACACAGGAAACTCCAGGGTCAACATCGGTGCACCATTTTGCTTGCCCTATGAATAAAAAGAAGGTGAAACTGGTTAAGCAACCGGTTCAAACTATTCTTATACGTAGGTGAAAACTGTTAACAAAAAAAGAGTAAAACTTGACAAGTTAAGCACCATTTGGCAGTTGCAGAGACACACACCAGTTACAGATGTGCAAGCTAACTTAAACATTCTGCATCTAAATAACCACAGTCCTGGTTGTTGCAGTATTGCTACATCATCCATTTGTGAAATAAAAGTCAGGGCTGTAACATCAGCTGTAACACAATAGAAGAAAAACTTTATGATTTCTGAGGAAACTGGGTTATTGCATCTCTCAAGACAAAGGTTAGCATACTTAAGCTATGAATCAAGATTTGGCTAGAGAGAATTTCTGGTATGTTGAATATTGAAATATGTATGGATGATGGAAGTGTGTACACAATTATTAATCCATCGTGAAAGGGTGTTTACAGACATGCTAGGTATTTGCATCAATAGTTTAACACAAAACACAGCAAGGTGGAAAGTCCTCACCACAAGATATTTATAACGTGAAATTTAGGGACCCTTTTTTGTCAAACTTCTCCGGGTTACACCAAAGAGCCAACGGAGGAGTTAAGAGTGAGCAACAACAATAGTCTTAATTAGCTTTGTAGCAACTCATTTGGCAATGGCTTGAATGTAGCAGACGTGTATTAATATAAAAAAAGTTACACATTAAAGCTTTAAGCATTTAATATATTTATAATGTATAAATAGAGGTTAAATAATAGAAAATTGGCTGAAATGGAAACAAAAAGAAAAGTGGAGCAGGAAATAACTTCTGCTGCTGATACAGAACAATCAGAAAAACAGATAAAGATCATTCATATCAATGTCAGATTTGTTTTCATCATTTGCGCCTCTGATAATTGCAAAAAACGTGTTGCAACATCAAATCAATGTTTTCCATTTCAGCTATACAATAATTATTTTAGCGTTTATTGTACACTCACTCAGTGTCAGAAGGTTTTTGATCAACTCTCTCTGTACTACAGTCATAGAATCTACTCTTAATTAACTTAAGAGACCTTCTGGAAAAGCTCTTAAATTTAAGGGCAATTATTAATCTGTAGAAGTCTGTACGTAGGCTCTATTTCCTTCACAGCAGTTTAGGCCAAAGCTTTAATTTAGTTCTTTTAGTCTGGCTCACAGCTCCTCTAGGTGAGATGACCCACACTTCACTTTCAGCTCAATATCACTCATCTCTTACACACTTAATGAATGTATGTATGTATGTATGTATGTATGTATGTATGTATGTATGTATGTATGTAGGAGGTGGATCCTTTTTACAGTCTATGGGTGGATCACAATTCTCTGGTTTACATTTCATTTTTCAGACAGAGGCACTTATGACACATCCTAGATGGACCCAGTCCTGATGTCGTTTATCACAACTGTTAAACTAGAGTTACAATTTAATTTTAATGCGTTTCCTGTTGTCCAATCTTCGCGCTGGGCCAAACAACGCCCCATAGCTGCGATATAATCACAACATACCACAGTTATTGCTTAAACATGTCAAAATCAAATCAAGAGCTGCTCACTCCCAAATAGTACAAGGATTCAACCCTGAGGCCTTAAAGTCACAAAAACCATCCTGTAACCTTTCCTGCTTTGTGATCACATTGCTAAAATGTTCTTTTAAATCGTCTCTTTCACGCTTTTGATGGAAAATGCATTTGTATGGATACAAAAGGCACCAAAGGTTAGAATGGCATAATGGCCAGTCAATGTAAAATGGTGCAGTAAAGTGTGGAAACAGCATTTTTAATGGTATTTTATTAAAATGTTATTAAAAGTCTCCTGTGCAGTACTTATATTTAAATGTATTATTAGAATATATTAATCTGGATGCTTGTAAAAAATCTTAGATTGTCTGGGTTAGTTTGCTTGATGGTGCTTGTTCATCATCAGACGGCTTCACAACGAACTGATGCAACACTGAAGTTGTTTCTGCACCTGGTTTCAAATTCCAACTTGTTGAGAAATTCTTGGAAGTGAAACAAAAATAGCTGCTCTTTGTTGTCATTGTCTTTACTGTGATGATAGTCACAAACTAGTTTCAGCCTGTTTTGTGTATTGTAAAAGCTAGAATTGGCATATCAGAAAATTCAGTTTCAAAATGGAAAAAGAACCTTAACTACACTCAATTGTCAGTTTATTAGGTGCATCAAGCTAAAACTAATGCAGTCAACTGTCCTGCAATAAATCCCTCATGAAGGTTAAAATGTTCTGTTTTTGTTCTAGAGAGGTGTTGATTCAACTTTATGGTTATTTTGGTGCTGTTGAATTGGGCTGCATTAGACAGACACAAATATGGGGGCGGGGGCACATGGCTTCATTTTGTCATTGATTACATGCCACTTTGCAACACAGTAATACAACATAGACCTTATTTATTGATATTGATTGATTTCAATATCGATCGATCCAACACCAAAGATTCTTTTGTACCCTAAAATAATGTTTCTTTTCACTCTGACATTCTGGTTCCGCTTCGGATGCCATCAAGCGGGATCTCTGGTCGTAATCAGTCCTTCACTGACCAATCAGCATTCATTAGCAGAATGCTAGCGTGTTATGGGCAACAACAACTCAACCTGTAAGAAATTGAAAGGACATAAGTACTCGTTCATTCAACTTTCGACCTATAATCCATGTTGAACTTGCAAAAACTACAATCAAATCTGAGGTTTGTCAACGACAATCAGGCGAAAGAGACAAATTTAACCGTCTAGCTCCATAGAGTCCCATTCGTTTTTGCACTCGCCTGCGATCGCCCCCAGTGGAACTCTGGTGGAACTGCAACCAAATTCAGTACAATGGGGCTAAATAGGGAGTGGAACGGCTTTCTGTAGACGGGCTTTGGCTTGGTCTATAACGTTAGCTAATTCTTGTTGCAGTGTTTCCTCTATGTTGATTGGCAAGTGGCGGTCCGCCACGGTTAGATTTCTCCCGCCACGGTATCAGAAATATATATACAAAAAGCAGTCTATCAGCAGTGATTGTAAAGAGCACGTCGACGGAGAATAGCGCAGACACGCGCTTCACAACGCGAGTGGGCACTCGTGCCACTCGGAGAAAAGGGAGAAAGAAAAAAGAGACGGGCTGTCCGGAGGACCGGTTGAGATGGCATGTGTGCATTCTTGACAACTGTAAGTCATATAACTTATATTGTCAGTTCATTTAAGCCTGTATTATTCTATAGTTCTTGCACATTTTTAGTTTCACCTTCACCTGCTAGCTAGCTAAATTGCACGTGGCTGTTGATTCTTGATATCATATCATGGCATAGTAGGCTAAACCATGATTATTTCATACATTCATGAAACATATTGGGGGAAATTCATTCAACATAATTCACAGCCAAATAACAATTAAAAGTATGTTATTTGAACATTTATATCCTAACCTAACCTGGCAGGCACTGCCTCCGATTTGGTGTCTGCTGTGGTGCGCAGCGCAGCTCGGACCGGGCGCCGCTGCCCTTTTTTTCCTCCATAAACTCCGCTCTCAGCTCCTCTGCCAGTTGCTGCATGAACTTCCTCCGGGACATTTTACAGCTGGTACACTCCTTGGAGAGGATGTGTGCAATGATTCCAGCCAGTTGTAGCATGTATAAAGTTATATGAACACGTAGACAGCTACCGTCTACGTGTACTGCGCCTTTCACAGAGCGATCGCCCGGTGCTTTTCTTCTGATTCAGAACCGAGTCCATCCATGCTGTAGCCTACGTTACCGACTCTGGCTTTGCCTTCGGCCCATCGGTGATGCATTGCCCACACTTGTTACTCGAGACCGCTAGTTACGTTTCTCTGATAGAGACTATGATTATTACTAAACAACCAAGATGCATCTTCAACCACGCAAAAGATTAAAAACAAAACTGCGAAAATCCGAGCGGTCAATATGACAGTATGGCCAAAATAGGTCAAAGTGATTGGATTTTCTTTGCCTTTTGTGTAATGTACAGTATATAAAAATGAAAATACAGACTCTTTTAGGAAAAGTCAGGTACCAGCAGGATTGTATTTTTTTATTTAGCAAAGTTATTACACATATAAATTTCTAAACGGTTCAAAATGACCGTCCTGGCCGTTCTAGTGTAACCCAGCTTTGGAGTTTTTTTTCCAAAAGCCAAGAAAAATCAAATGCACACTGCAAGGCTGCCAACTTTGCCACTGAGGCAAATATGCAATTAGTTTCATTATGAATGGTTTCATACTATAGCCTACTTTGGGTTTTGGTTTCCCTATGAAGAATTTCTTGTAAAATTCATTTTGTAGACCTACAGTTCCTCAAAAATACAGTTCAATCAAAACGAAATGAAAATATGCCTCATTGTGTGTGAATAGAGGTGAATAAATATATTTGTTTGTGTTACAGCGAAGTGTCAGTTCTGTTTAATACGTAAAACATTTCCTGACGGGGGTCCGACAGATCTGCCCCCACTGCTAAAAAAAAATCCTAGAGGAAACACTGTGTTGGGAAACATAAAATTGCAACATTGTTCAACACGCTAACATTATTTTTAGTGTGATTGTTTTGACCGCAGTTAACAACTCTGGGCTAACCCACAAATTCATCAGTAACGTTAACTGTATAGATAAACTACTAATCTAATGGTAATTTAGCCAGCTAGCACACCCCTGTCTGTCTGCCTCTCTCTTCCGGCGCTGCAAGGCTTCAGTCGGGAGTTACCTCTGGGAGTTGGGAAGGTTGTGTCGCGATTCTGCCTTCTCACTCTGTGACACAAGTTCGTGGATCTGAGTGTCGCAATTTCGGTTTCATATTGCATATCTTTACAGTAAGTATATAAATAAGTTACAATAAGTTGATAGATAAATTAGGATAATTCTAATCATCTATTGCTAAAAATCAAATCGGTAAAAGCTGACAAATTTCAAACATTTGCAACCCTCTTGCTTCCATTTAATTGGTGTTGTGTGCAGTTACTGCTTATTCGTTATCTGATCTCATACAACTCAATAAAGAAACAAAGCTGTTATGTCATTGCCTCACAATTGAGCCCAAGCCCAAGAGTGAGGTGGTAATTGTAGCCAAGCTAGAAGAAGAAACTTGCCACCGTAGTATGTACACAAACAGTAGACGCAGCCAAACCCTGTTCATGTCTCTCATCAGTATAGTCTAACACCCCCCCCCCTTCAAATTCAAACACCACCACCCTGACCCCAACACCCACAACAAACAGCTGACTAGAGGGGAAAAGCCTCCTGAAACAGATGGATGGAACATATCCCCTCTCCATGACGGCCCACAAGCCGACTGTGCGCTCCACGCGGTCTTTGAATGACTGCAAGAACTTATTTAAAGTCACTTCCACTCACATACAGTGGAGATTTGGTCACTGGCATTGATGAACTGTTTTGGCTGCTAAAGAGAAGACATGTGTCCTGAAATGTTTTGCCAGGACATACCATCATATCACTAAATCTCACACCACGTGACCCAGCCTAACCTTGGTACCCAGAAATAACAGTGTCCTCTTCTGCAGGGGGGGTGATACAGGAGCTGAAGGGTGGAGCAAAGGCACGGGTGTTGGGTGCCATGGGCCAGCTACGCTACCCAAAGATAACTCATCATTACTAACGTCTGAGGCGATGACAGGCCACACTAAACAAAGTGGAAGCCCTTCTTGCTTGCCCGGGGGTCGAAGAACACTGACAGACAAACTCGTAAATAAATATAAATGCTGTGAGTAGGCACCACTCAGCTTGAGTTTATTCTGCCATTACTAGGCCAAGGACATGTCCTTTACTCGACTGGCAAAGATAAGCCAACATCGCACACCATAAAAGAAATTCTGCATGATGGTTAGAAACACATACATGCAAACAAAGGATGTATCAAATCATACAAAATTCCAACCAGAGATTAAACCAAGAGACTTCAGTGATTAAACTTTTAGCAATGAGCTCAGCTGGTGTTATGATTGCCTGTAAGGGGTGAAAAAAAAAAAACCTCACTCACACATGACTCAACACCACTGATGGTTCCACTTTGCATGCTATTATAATTCTTCTCCAGGTACACCGTGCTCTGAAGCAACATTTCCACAGAAAATCAATTCCTCTTACGCCTGATTTGCATCTTGGAGGTATCCTATGGTGTGTATACAAGTCTTGCCACTGCTTGCTACCATTGTTCAAATCAAGAAGATACAACAAATCTCTGACAAAATAATACTGAACACGGGTTAGCTCAGTTGGTAGAGGCGCACATATATAGAGGTTTACTCCTCGACACAGCGGCCAAGGGTTCGATGCCGACCTGCGGCCCTTTGCTGCATGTCATTCCCCTTTCATGTCTTCATCTGTCCTGGCCTAAAATGCCCCAAAAAAAAAAATCTTTAAAATTTTTTTAAATAAATAAAAAACTGAACATACAAAGTTATCAACCTGTGCATTCACATATTTTGTGGTCAACATCCATTGTCGTCTTTGGAAAACAATGAAGTTATGCTTCCAACGGGTTCTAATAGCTGTTTGAAAACAAGTGGTACTCTTTATTTAGGCAAAGTTATTGTACAGCTGCTCGTTTAAATGGGGTCTCCACTGATATTCCACATGAAGCTCAGTTTGCTTATTATGAGGAGTATAAGTATATTACGTAGAATAAGTCTGAAAATAACTCTCATAACATCAGGGTAAGATAGAGTTTAAATGTGTTAATTCAGGGTTTTTCTTCACTTTTGACCATTTATCAAACTCTGTCTCTTACAAGTCGCTCAACTTTATGGAAGTCCTATTACTAAATCGCTGAAGTGTCTCTTTAAATGAGACTATGCAACTCTTGAAGATGCAAATAACACATTTAAAATGTTGAATTCATAATCAATAAAATGTTTCTCAAATCAATACACAGAGAACTTGCTACAGCCTTGGCTAGTAGTTGCTTTAGGTAGCTAAGCAAACTTTAGATAGGCCTACATGTTGGTAGTAAAACTGACATTACTGAGATAGTTTGCTGACTTTATGACTCTTTTTCTACTTGTTCTACATATTCTGTGTTTGAGCATTTACCATGATGTCTAACTATGACTTGCGGTAAAAGTGGTCGCAAAAGTTTTTAGCAAAAGTCACATAGTCCTGCTTTAAACAACATTAAACACAAATGCATTTAGAAAAATATATCCTAGAAAAACATAAAGGTCACCCTAAAACTATTGCTTTGTTATCAGTTATGACACACGGGTGTTGTATTCAAAGAATTTCAAACAATTCTTTCTACTTTCATCATAACAGAGCTGCAATGTTGTAGTTCCTTTTACTAGAACAAAACGGAAAAGGAATACAAAAAGGAGGTAGACAGAGCAACCAGACAAAAACATCATATGACAATGTGTCCCCTCTGCCAGTTAAATTGTTCCCCTGAAGAAAAAAAGAAAATCCTGTATCACCCACGAATAAATTAGGAGGCTGATTAGAAATGTCCCCAGCGGTCAGCTGCAGGCCCTCGTCCACGCATGAGTCACCTCAGTCATCACTGCAGGGCTGGAGATAAACAACACGGCTCCAATAAAAGGCTTTTAACCTTCGAGACTGTCTGCCACAGGGAGGCTGTGACATGTTTATTACCGGTGAGGGAGGAGATGGTCATTAGCTCCAATTCGCTATCACTTCTCTGATAAGATGGCAAATGAGGAACATCACGATTTACGACACACCGTGCAAATGGAAACAGTTTGCCTGTTAATTACGGGCTCATATTTTGTGGATTGATCTAATAACTGTAGATCACTTCTAGGTAAGAAAAAGGATGCGTTTGTGATTGGGACATTTATTGTGAGAGGTGAAGTATTTTGCTTAGCCCAGTAACACTACTTTTCTATCAGGGTCAGTACGATGCTGATCAAGTGAACAGCTTGTTATCTGAAGAGAGTTCAAGACTTAATCATTAACAAAACTGTTAATTATTATATTCAATAAAATTCAACTCACTGCTCAAGTGTACAAAGTTATCGAGGCTGGACGCTTACATCAGCCCTGAAACACTATCACCCCCAGGGTCAGAAAACATGCTGGTGATGTTATTAGGTGAAACAACCAGAGGAACAGCAGTTACAGATGCTTCTACAAGCTTGTAAATTCATTATGCACCAGGCACTCGAGAAATTAGCTTCGTTTGCGAATACAAACTGCCGTCGTTACTGAAAACAGAGGCCATAATAAGCTTACCGGTATACAGCGGGCCCTGCAAAACAGGCCCATTATTTCAAACTCATCAACGCAAACATTTCTCACTGTCTGAGATGAGTCCTCTGTAGGGTTTGCAAGATGATTTATGGAACGTGGAAAGATGACTTTATTCTCCCGTTTCTAAGCTACTGATGAATAACTTTTGCCAGGTATAGAGCTTTCAGCGTTACAATAAATTAAATTGTAATGGGTCCCTTCGGAGAATATGAGCTTCTGCAGCAGCAGATCATTTAAAGATGCAGCAGCAGCAACAAAACAGATGATAAACAAGATAGATTGGAATATGAACACATATAAAGCAGATGGGCTTCATACTAAACTATGGAACAAACTTTATAGTTTTAACATCATTACATGATACATACAATTTATGAATGAGAGGTTAGAAGAAAAGTAAAGATCATTGCAGTAAACAATATCACCGAAAAAACAGCAGGACCTTAAGAGTTTGTATGCACTGATCATATAACATTACATTCATTTGGCAGTTGCTTTTGTCCAAAGTGAGTTAGGCTTGGGCTGGAGTAAACATTTTCAAAATGGTTTGATGTTAAGCCAAACACCGGACCGGACTGGTGTACCGAATTTTACCACTATTGAGAAGTAGTTAAACTAGTTAACGCAGCTAACACTACTGCCCAACCATATGCCCAGCACTGCTTGCAAAACACGTTGGATTTAGTGCTGTGATGTCGTGGGGCCAGGCTGCTAATGTAGGCTACTTTTTACTTTGCCAGAAGGCGTCAAGTGACAAATGGCAGTTCAACAGGTTTGCATATACAGTCTAAGGTATGCATACAATTAAACCAGACAGGTTATGCTGGAAATCGACCCAACAACACTAATATTAACCAGAGACCATTTTTTCATGGTTTCTTCCATTGCTTCCATACATTGTTCTGCCACGTTTAATGGTGTCCTTGTTGAGGTTGCATGCATTACATTTTTTTCTACCGTCTTGCAAAAGTCTTCTCAAACTGTCTCAATGTTTTGAGTTTTGAGTCTTAAAATATATGAAAAAATAAATATTATTACTATAGTCTTTCTTATCTTGTCTCACATCAGGAGGAACTGTGCCTTTTGCTAGATCATCTCTGGTTAGTTATAAAAGCCGAGCTCCTCCGCCTACATGCAGTTTTTTGTCAGGTCGACGGTCCAGTGAGTGAGTCAGAGATAGCAGCACGAAAGGTAGAGTATGGCGAGTGGTTGCGACCCTCTTTAAGATCGCAAGTTTTGGGAAAACTAAGGAGACTGTATGGCTGCAGTCTGGGGCCTCCCGTGTCATGTCCTCTCGTCTCATGCCGTCCCCGCCTCGAAAACTTCGGTCTGCAGGTCAGTTCCAGTAGTAGGCTACAGGCGAGAGAGTGGTGGATAAGACGAGGACTGTGTGACATCACATGTGTGATGTGAGTGGAAATACATCTGACATTCTAACGCATATGGAACGAGACAAAAAAACTGTCAACTTCTCCTCCCTACAGTGCTTAACCAGCCTTTAGATACAAACAATTAAAGTTAAATTAAAGGGAAAAAGAGCTTGGATGTTAAACAAGAGCTTATTCATTATTTGTTAAAAAAAAAAGCAAATACAGGCTACTCTTTTTGCACTTGCTTGGTTTATTTACTTTAAGTTTTTATTTTTGTATTCCTCCTGAAAGTGACTTTATTTTGTGGTTGGATTGATACCCTACATGTGGCTTCAGGTTGCACTAAACATTTATTTTACTTGAACAGTGCAGAGTTAAACAATTTTAATAAATAGAGATTTGAAATAGGGCAGTGCGATAGGGAGAATATCAGATATCACGATTAGGGTTGGGCATCGAGGACCGATTCCTACTCGGAATCGTTTCAAAAATTACGATTCCATCGGAATCGTTTGTTTATTGGAATCGTTTGGAGGATTTGGTCGCAAATCGAATCATGGGTTCCAAATTTAACATGCGCAAGTTTTGGTTTCCGTAGCGGCCAGGTGCTTGTTGTGTTGCAGCCATGGAGCACAGTAAGCAGTGCTCTAGTGTGGCATTATTTTACGTTGGAAAAAGCCCTATAAAACTGCAACCCACCTTTCAATCAAAATAAAACTTTCCTCTTTTTTATGAAATAAGCATGTGACCCGTTTCAACTCCACCCCTCAAAGAATCGGAATTGAAAATCGATAAGAACCGGAATCGAAAGGAAGAATCGGAATTGGAATTAGAATCGTTAATATCCAAACGAAGCCCAACCCTAATCACGATATTCTTGACCAAATACCTCAATATTGATATTGCGGCGATATTCTAGGGTTGACAATTGGTGCTTTAAAAAGGAACACCCCGACTTATTGGGAATTTAGCTTATTCACCGTAACCCCCAGAGTTAGACAAGTCGATACATATCCTTCTCATCTCCGTGCGTGCTGTAACGCTGTCTGACGGCTCCAGCGGCATCAGGCCAGCACATAACATCCTACTGCTCCGAATAAGTGACAAAATAACGCCAACATGTTCCTATTTACATGTTGTGATTTTAGAAGACGGCTATGTCTCATGTTAAATTGTTTTTTGTACACGCTGTGACTCTACAAATCACAACATGTAAATAGGAACATGTTGGAGTTATTTTGTCACTTTTGTCACATTTCGGAGCAGTAGGATTACTGGAACCATTCCCCTGCATTTTCTGTGATGGGCTGCTGCCGCCAGGGCCGTCAGACAGTTTTACAGCACGCACGGAGATGAGAAGGGTATGTATTGACTTGTCTAACTCTGGGGGTTACAGTGAATAAGCTAAATTCCCAATAAGTCGGCGTGTTCCTTTAACAAAATATCTTCACACTTAGATTTTAGATAAATAATCATCAGTAATGTGGACATAATGTCTAAGTGGGGAAAAGGCAAATAATAGAACAGCTAGAAAAGTCTGGTAAGTTCAGAAAAGTACATCACTTTACTGTAACGCAGCCTTTAAAACCAGGAAAAGACAACACTTATGTCATATCACGATATCCAAAATCTAAGACGATATCTAGTCTCATATTACGATAGATATAATATCTATATATTGCCCAGCCCTAATTTGAACCTTATTGAAATTTGTTTTGTGTAAATTGTTAATAATTAATTAATAATAATAATAATTAATAATTGAGCAATGGGAAAATAATCGCTAATTGAAAAATTAATCGTTAGATTAGTCGACTAATCGAAAAAATAATCGCTAGATTAATCGTTTAAAAAAAATTATCGTTTGGGACAGCCTTGATTGTGATACTGTACTACTCTACTTGTTTACACTAATTGCCCCCTGTGTCATACAGTGTTTTGAATTGAATTAATTTACAAATAGAAACTATTAGAGCAGAAACGATTAGTCCATCAATCAATTAATGATCAACAAAGTTGCAGAACTTATTTTTAAAGGCAAAATGCCAAACATGTATATGTTCAGGTTTCTCACTTGTTAAGATTATAGGTAGCACTTTATAATAACCATCATTAAAACAAGGTAGTGGATAGTTGTTATAAAGTGTAACCGGATTACCTGTATTTGTTAGTCAAAGTGTATGTAACTTTTGGTGGGACAAAACAAGCAATTTTACCCTTGGGATTTGGGGTATTATGTTGGGCACTTGTCACTACTTTCTGAAGGTTTATAAGACCCAACAATAATGTTAGTTCCCGCCCAGTACACATAATGCCACCCTCAGCAACCACACACACACACACACACACACACACACACACACACACACACACACACACACACACACACACACACACACACACACACACACACAGAGTTTGATAGTTAGGTCTTTAATCAAACTGATGATATATTCCCTGCTCTCTCTCTCTTGGTGGTTAATACATTAACGTTATGTGTACCACACATTACAGGTGTCCAACAGCCTGTCTCAAACCACAACATGTAGTTGTAGTAAAACACGACTCCTTTTGGAGGAATAAACCGAAACAAAATATAATATAATTGAATGCGTCGACCTGCCCAATACACAGCACTCCTGTTACATACACGTTTAAAAACGCGCCTGCATTTATCCACTTCCACCGACACAACAGCAAAAATCCAACTTTTCGCTATCACAGGACTCAAAGCTACGCCGTAAAGCATTGTCCCTTATTAGAAATTCTTTGGCATAGTGTTGAAAACAACAGGACTTACCGGCGAAGAAACAACTGGAATTCAGTCAGCTGTTCACTTCCTTATTTCCCCTGACTGAAGGGAAGCTGCAGCCGCCTGAGTTTAGTTTTCTACTCTCAGTAAAGTTGTGAGGCAACTACAGGCTAAGTTCACGCCCGGTCATTGCTGCTGCTGCTGCTGCTGCTGCTGCTAGGCTGCTAGCCATAGCTGCTAGCCAAAGTGCTAGCTTCCTTCCTTTTCTTTTTCTTCACCTTTTTTCTTTTTTCTTTTTTTTTAAACATATAGTTTAGTTTCTTTAAAGACGCGTCATCACTGCCATCTACCGGTCAAAGTGTTGAATTGCAGTACTGCACGCTTCAAGGGCATGAAGGAAGTTGAGATCAAAACTGTGAAATAAACAGTGGCGGAAGAAATATTCAGATCCTATATTTAACCCTCATGCCCTCCTTAAAAAAACTTACTCTCGACACCTTCGAGGCAAAAATGTCCACGCACACAAAAACTGTTATTAAATCATCATATATCAATATTTTTTTCTGCTTTTTTTTCATAAATCACTTAAACAACTTCTAACCTAATCAAAACTACCAAACATTCAATCATTTTCAGGATTTTAACCCTTTAAATGCCAGTTTATGTATTTGAAGTATTTCATTTTTTATTACAAAAAACACAAAAAAATATTTTTTTTCCATATAATGAATAATATCTAGATGGGGCTTTGGTGGTGATTAGAGGCTTGGATATGTCAAAGATAAGCAACAAAATTAATTTGATTGCATTAGTATTTTTTACATAGTTCCAGATACTCCCTTTGGACACCTTCGAGGCAAAAATGTACATGTCCAAAAAACTGTTATTAAATCATCATATATCAATATCTTTTTCTGCTTTTTTTTCATAAATCACTTAAACAACTTGTAAATTGCTCAAAACTACCACAAATTTAATAATTTTCTGGATTTTAACCCTTTAAATGCCAGTTTTAAATCTTTGAAGTAACAATTATTTATGAAAAACCCAACAAAACATTAATTATTTTCCATAAAATAAATCATAGGGGAATGGGGCTTTGGTGGGGATTAGAGGCTTGGATATGTCAAAGATAAGCAACAAAACTGATTTGATTGCATTAGTATTTTTTATGTAATTCCAGATACTCCCTTTGGACACCTTCGAGGCAAAAATGGCCCCATTGACTTCCATTATAACCACATGTTTTGATCTCACTGCCTTTACAGTATAAAACTATGCATTCTGTAATGTCAGCATTTCATTTGGAAGGAAAACTAGTCATATTTGACATTTTACAGTATTTCACCAGATTCAACCATTTTGCCCTTGTAGGCCCGATGGAAATTATAGTTATATTATGGAGCTGTGTGTGTGTGTGTGTGTGTGTGTGTGTGTGTGTGTGTTTTGTGTGTTTGTGTTTGTGTTTGTGTGTGTGGGTGTATGTGTGTGTGTGTGTGTGTGTGTGTGTGTGTGTGTGTGTGTGTGTGTGTATATGTGTATGTGTGTGTGTGAGAGTTTGCGTAAACCTGTAAGCAAGCAATGATCACTTTATTGCTGAAAAAAGGCATCTTTTGAAGGATGCATTTCATGTGTCTTTGAAGACGTGCTTGAATAAAAACATTGTCTCCTGCATTTGCTGTAAACTGGCGCTTATCATTTCAAATGGTTTGTGGGACATGGTGGCCCTGAAGACTGGTCTCCCACTACGGACAACTCACGGTTCTCGGGGTGGATTCCCCTTTGGACCAGTACACACCTGCCAAGTGTGAAGTCCCATGTATGTTAAAATCTCTTGAGCATCCACATCACTCCATCCTGAGATTGAACACCTCCCGTGTAGGTTTGTCATTTCCTGAATCAGCTGGATCAAGTCAAGAGTGAAGAAAAGGTCGAAAGAGGATGCCACATCATGGATTCTTGATATGGCATATGTCGTGGGCTCTGACATCATGCCGGTCGGTGCTTGAATGTTGCGCAGCGTCTCAGTATTAGATGGAGACCAGACTTACCAATTCTTCACTGTCCATTCAATGTTAGGATGGACAGGATCTTCAGTGTCCTCTCCACTTTCAGAGGAAGGTTAGAGGCACTCACAGAGTTGGAGGACACAGTGACCATTTTGTCAGACTCCAGAAACTTGTGTCATCTTCAGATGAGTCCTGCAGTTGGCTGGAAGATAAAGGCTCCTTCTCTTTGCTCCAGGTCTGTCTCCTTCTCTAGAGCCAGGTGCATCAACACACTAATAGTTGTTTCTGTTTACAACTAAAGCAGGAGACAATGTTTTTATTCAAGCACGTCTTCAAAGACACATGAAATGCATCCTTCAAAAGAAGCCCTTTTTTCACCCAGATTTACACAAACTCTCTCTCACACACAGACATGCATGCATGCCACACACACACACACACAAACACACACACACACACGGCTCCATAATATAACTGGCTAAAGTAAGGTGCGCTTTTTTCACCACTAAAATTATCATTGTTTGTTTACAGATTTACACAAACTCTCTTTCACACACAGACATGCATACATGCATGCACACACACACACACACACACACACACACACACACACACACGCATACATACACACACACCACACAAACACACGCACACACACACACACACACACACACCCAACCCACACACACACACACACCCACCCACACACCCACACACACACACAAATATACATACACACACACACACACACACACACACACACACAGACACACATACACACACACATATACACACACACACACACACACACACACACCACAACCGTACGAGACACACAACAAAAACACACACACACACAGCTCCATAATATAACTATAATTTCATGCATCGGCCTACAAGGGCAAAATGGTTGAATCTGGTGAAATACTGTAAAAATGTCAAATATGACTAGTTTTGTTCCAAATGAAATGCTGACATTACAGAATGCATAGTTTTATACTGTAAAGGCAGTGAGATCAAAACATGTGGTTATAATGGAAGTCAATGGGGCCATTTTTGCCTCGAAGGTGTCCAGAGGGAGTATCTGGAACTACATAAAAAATACTAATGCAATCAAATCAGTTTTGTTGCTTATCTTTGACATATCCAAGCCTCTAATCACCACCAAAGCCCCATCTACATATTATTCATTATATGGGAAAAAATCATTTTTGTGTTTTTTTTTATAAAAATGACATACTTCAAATACATAAACTGGCATTTAAAGGGTTAAAATCCTGAAAATGATTGAATGTTTGGTGGTTTTGATTAGGTAAGAAGTTGTTTAAGTGATTCATGAAAAAAGCAGAAAAAATATTGATATATGATGATTTAATAACAGTTTTTGTGTGCGTGGACATTTTTGCCTCGAAGGTGCCCAGAGGGTACAAAATGAATCATTTAAGTATAAAAGACATGTAAGAGTAAAAAACACTGGATTTAAAAAATTTGACTGAAAAGAAGGATTCCTACAAAATTTCATGCCATAAGAAGTAACACAGCAAAAATGATCACGAAATGAAAAAGAAAACTTGAGAAAAATGTACAAAAATGACCAAAGAGGGCATGAGGGTTAAGTAAAAGTATCAATACAACAGTGTGCAAATACTATTATTTATGCTATATTTTACCATAATATATTACGTTATACTGCTGTACTATACTTCATGTTATTCTATAATATTATTATGATTGTTATAAAATAATAAAGGCTCATCTGTTCTTATCCTTTTACAAGTAAAAGTATTGCATTCAAATTCCTACTTAAGTAAAAGTACATCAGCAAAATGTTTCAAAAGTAAAAGTACTCATTTCTCAATTCTTTGTTACTCTTTGAGTCTCGAACAATTCGTCAACATCTGAAACAAGGAGCCACACAACTACAAACAACTTTTCTGTAAATAGTCAGAAGAGAACCACTGACTTAATCTTCAACGATGTGTAGACATTTTTAAGCTCATAAAATGTTTTTTAATGTAAAATCTTCAACTGAAAAGTAACTTAGAACTCCAGCTGTCCAATAAATTAGTAATAAAAAAGTAAAAAGTACAATATTTATATTAATGAAATGTAGTGGAGAAGTATTAAGTAGCAGAAAATGGAAATAAGTAAAGTACAGTACAAGTATACCTCAAAAATTAACTTAAGTACAGTATTTACTGTAGGCCTAAACAGTCATGACATAAAATACCAGGTATACAGAAAAGAGCAAAAATGCATCGCTGCATATTAAATGTTGTATACGTTCACTTGGCCTGGATGTATTGTGAGCTAAACCGGGTAATGTTATCACTGTCACTGTGTCACGAGCCAAAGCATTAAGAGTTTGTTGTAACAACCAGACAGACTTTTTTAATTAGGTGAAGTTATTCATCACACCCTGCAGCCACACACAGGAACCACACACAGTCAGCAGAGGCATGAAACAAGCCTTACATAAATGTCCATAATCCCACAGTTCCCTTTGCTTCCCATTGAGCCATTCCCAGCATCAGACCGGTGCTGGTCGCTGCCAGACAGCCCGGTGTGGCTGATGTGAGTCGGGCAACCTGTCAAGAAAATGTGGAGCAGCTCTCTATCCCATCATGCAGCAGGACATGAGAAGTCAGTCTGTGCTGCAGGCATAAGGAAGTAGTGTTCACTAAAAAAAAAAAAAACGTAACCACCTCTCCCTCCCTCTCCTCATCTTCTTTCTCTCGCCACCTATCTAACATCCAAAAATTTCTTTTTTAAACACTTGAAATTATGTAATGTATAAAAAAGCTCTCTGAAGCGCCCTGTCTCTGATTCAATAGGCACACTATCATTGATGGCCATCTTGGATTTTAACAATCAAGTCCTTGTCCACTTTAAGTGACATTCAGCTTACGATGAGACAGAAACAGAGAGGAAACAGAGGTGAAAAGGTCTGTTTAAAGTGTGCAGCTCTGTAACATTAGACTTATTGTATAAAAGTGTCAACATGGACACCTATAGAGAAGAGCTGGTTAAAATGTGTGCGTTGGGACCAAATTTAGCTCCATGCCCATAAAAATGGTTAAAAAAACAGGAAACTTCCCTTGATTCCATGGATAAAGAGTGTGCACAGTCACCAATGAGGGATAATGAGGTGAACGGGTTCAGTAAGTGTCTCTTTGTGTTACTTTCTCTTGTTTCTTTCTTCCTCTAGCTGTCTTCCTCATTTCTCTCTCTCTCTCCCACAGATTTCCTTAAAAAGGGGAAGATATTATTATGACTCATTAACTCTGCTACATTTAATAAAAATGGATTGATCTTTATACAAAACTGCACTTACATTTCTCACTTTAGGCCTTGAGGGCAGTGGATTACATTTAATTAATTTGAAGCTTAAAATAGCTGCAGTTTGGCCTTGGTCACATTGGCCTTATTAGCAAAAAGTAATAAAATTTTACTAACAAAAATGCAAACAAAACAGCATGCTGGAACAGCAACTTCATTTTAGAAATATGATAAGCACTGGTGGAACGTAGATAAGTATTGTGCATTTATCCTACTGTATGTCTTTCTCATCTTTATCAAGTTTTCTTTTTCTTATGCTGCAAAGTCTGACAATACTAATGTCTCTTTACTAGGTCTCAATAACTGGTGGTTAAATCCTCTTTTGTGCCTTCTGGCTGAAATGAGAATTAAACTTTTGAGTCTTTTTTTTTAAAAACATTTCCTCTTCAAGTTGAAAAACATGTGGGTCAAGCACATTAAATGGAGGGTGGTATATTTTCTGTAGTCCTTTGTGTGCTGTGTAAGTCATCAGTTTGTCTGTCTTTGCATCAGTGTCACTGATTCCTGCACACATGACTACACATGACTACAGCATCCTAATGCCAGTTGAATAATTTCCTACAAAGTGATAAAACATCAACAGCCTGTTAAAATAAATCACAGAATGATGATACTCATCTTATCAAGACTTGTTCACCAGAGGTATCAGTGTGGCTCATACATCCACACATATACACATGTATATATAGTGTGTGAGCCCTGACAGCCATAAAGAAGAGACTATTCAGTATTCACCTCTATAGAGAGGCTGTCAAGAAAAAATGAAACCCTCTAACTTGATAGACTGCCAGAGGCTGTGTCAACACACACACACACACACACACACACACACACACACACACACACACACACACACACACACACACACACACACACACACACACAAAAAAAGCCCTTTCCCTAGTGCATAGAAGACAGACATGCCCTGCCAGGACTGGTTGAAAGAAGGCCTTATGACAGCGACACACACACACACACACACCACACACACACACACACACACACACACACACACACACACACACACACACACACACACACACACACACACACACACACACACACACGACAAGCAGCCTTCATATTAACAACTTGTGTACCAACCCTCCTGTGTAGAAATAAAGGAAACACTTTACACCAGAAAATGACTACACATGCATTTGGTGACTGCAGGATTACAACAGCATAATATGATAATATATGGTATGATCTCATTTTAATTCCAGACTAATGCATGTACAGAATACCTCAACTCTTGGTGCCCTCTATTGGTCAAGGAAAGAAGTTGCAGGATTCATTACAACTAATGTCCTTGTTGTATTCTTACAGAATGCAAACATTAGTGAAAATGTATGCCAACCTTTCTTTTGTAATTTTTTATTCAGTGATTTGGAGCCGTGTTTCAACATGACAATACACACATTTTACTTAGCGTAAATCCCAAATCTGACAAATTACTGTAAATGAAATATCTGAGTAAAATCAGCTGAAAAAAAGAGGTCATTGAAAGATGTTATGTTTTATTTGGATACTCACTCACTAGAATTTGCTTTTTTTTTGGAGAGTTTGGAACAATGCTTTCCCAACCAATCTACTTTATGTTGGACCTGTTAGAAGCTCTGTTGGAGTGAGGTTTTAAGTGTAACATCAATATGGAGAATTGCTCAGTGTTGGCAGGTTTGTCCTTCCTATTTCATTTTTAGCCACAGAGGTGAACTGATTCTTGTGTTTTGAATGAGCAGCTTCATTCTCTGTGCATTTTTAGAAATAAGTAAATATATACTAACATGTAATCTAGCACAGAACAGTGTGAGGACAGTATGTTTAACATTCAAAAAACTCACAATCACTGTATACAAGCAGCCACAAAATGCTAAACTGAGAGTGTCTATTTCAGTCGTCACATTTTAAAACACAGGAAGGAATTTTCTGGCACCTTCAGGATGTTAATGATGTTGCTGAGACACTGTTTTTTTTTGTCTATTTCATTGTCAAACCTGTCTACCTGCCTCTCTTCTTGTCTGATATTTCTCAAATGTATCTATTGATCTATCTGTCTGTCTGTTTTTTGGCTGTGTGTGTACTGAGTGTGTGTGTGTGTGTGTGTGTGTGTGTGTGTTTATACTCACCCAGGTACAGGTGGTATACATTACAGTGGTATAATTATATCAATAGTTTCTAAATCTGTATATGTATCTGTAAAACTTTCCTGACTACCATATGTATGGATTCTGTCAGGTTTTCTCTGAGAATGTATGTGCATATCATATAAGAGATAATTTCTAAATAAACACAGTGGTGCTGTTAGCTAAATGCACATCTTAGTTGTTGTTTTTTTTAAATCACAAATGTGAACCTCATGGTGGCACTAGAGGAAATGCCAGAAGATCATCTAATGCTTCATTTCTATCCGCAAAAAAACCAAATGGGAGTTGAGTCAAGTCAAACCATGCAGTGAAAACATAGACTGTTAATATGAATGGACAACGCATACGGTTCGGTGAAGTGCTGCAAATGAGGAAGTGCCTTAAACCTGCATTCTATCTGAATTCCAGCAGGGGGCGACACGTGCGGTTGCGAAAGGTCGGTTTCTGTAGAAGTCTATGAGAAAGTGACCCACTTCTCACTTGATTTATTACCTCAGTAAACATTTTCATAAAGAGTTTATGGTCTCAATTGTTAGTTTTAAGTCTTCTGCAACACAGAATGATCTCTGCAGGGTAAATCCAGACAGCTAGCTAGACTATCTGTTGAATCTGAGATTTCTGTTACACGACTAAAACAACCTTGGAACGTACACACGTTCCACCAAAACAAGTTCCTTCCTGAGGCTATTTTGCAGAGGTACCGTGGCTCCGTTCGGCGCTTAGCACCACCCAAGACGATTGTGATTTGTTTAAAGAAATGCCAATGAACCAGAGCACGTTTATCTCCCATCCCGGATTGCTATGTGAACTAGCCAGACGCTCCTCCGCAGCGCTGTGGAGGACGGTCTGGCAATGTGAGACTTTGGCAAATCATACATAGTAGCAGTAATAGCTGTCAGGACGGATCACTAAAACATCAAAATATCGACCTTCTGGTGGCGTGAGAGGAAAAGTCAGTGAGTCACCAAGGTCTGTAGGATTTATCCTCTGGGAACCATGAATGTCTGTACCAAATTTTATCTTAATGCAGCCAATTATTGTTCAGGTATTTCAGTCTGGACCAAAGTGGTGGAATGACAGACAGACATCGCATGCTATAATTTTGTGCTGTTAATGTGACCTACTGTAAGAGAAAAGTCAATTCCACAACAATAATTTCTCATCACTATATGTTTATCTATGCATACCGTCCATACAAGTGTGTGTGTGATGTCTTGGTGTGTGAGTGGGTGGGTGTATGGTGTGTGTGAACAGAAAGTGCATCAACCCATCAACCGAAACAGAAGCCTCAGCACTTTTCGTGAGCTTGAAATTTGTCACCCTCAAGAAAAAGCCTCAGTCTGGTTCCAGTTGATCCCATCCGACTACCTGTGTCAGCAATATTCCAGCTTGTTTCCAACGTGCGGCTGCCCATAGTTGGATCATTTGAGGCAGAGCAGAGAGGAGACACAAGCGTCTCTGTGTTGACCCTTCTCGTTCACTCTGAGAGGTCTTTCAGGTGGACTCTGCTTCTAGTTGTAAGTCAAGTCTGCACTCACGGAGACTGCAAATGTGCTGAAATCAGTCACTAAAAATGATGGTTTGGGTGTGTCGACAAAGGCACACAGATAAACACACACACTTAAATACAGAAAAAACAATTTTTAACTCAACTTACCTTATAAAACAAACTAACCCAAATTCTTCATTTTCTTGAGAACAAAAGGGTCATTCATGGTCGAACTAGGATGCTATATTGTATAAACTGGTGTGGGGAGCAACACAGCCATTTGCTATTAAATATTATTGATTTTATGAGTCAGCCTAACACCACAGCCATACACTCAATTTCTTTACGACCCAGACTGTGAAAACAGATTACCTATCTGTTTCTAGAGAATCATTGTGCGCCTTAATATATGGTTGGCCTAACACATAAAGCCAATACACTCAACACTTTTAACAACCTCAGTGCAATTTCAGGCTGATGACACTATTTATACTGGCGTTTTTTTTCCTGCTGCCACGGACAAAGTGCTTCAGTTCTTCAAGCTCCCAAAGACAGAAATACTTTAAGCCTCTTGTTCTGACTTTGAGTGACAGTAGTAGGATATCAAACGCCAAACTGGAGGAAAACTTTACCCTTAGTCATGTGTTTCTAAATAACTCAACAGTTGAGTATTATGATATCCATTTGAATATTTCCTAACATTTGTACCAATGTAGCAAATTAAAGCCCTTGCCCATGACAAGAAACTTAAACTTACAAGACTAAAAGATCCCAGAGGTTATAATGTTGCTTACACAATACAGAAGTGTTGCTATACAGCCTTACCAGTGAGTAACAATCTCCAAGATTTTCATTTAAATAAATGTCTGTAAAGTCACTATCTATCGCTCTATGGCCCACTGATGAAAGCCCTTGCATTTGCAGTATTGCGAACTATTTGTCTGTGGCATGGATGTAGGCTATTAGGTCTGTGGCGACATTCCCGGGAAAAATCACAAGGGGGGCGCACAGTTAGTGACACATTTTTCCATCACCCAGCAGTAGTTAGGACTCATTTACACTTTATTTCACGCGATTAACCTGTCGCAGACAAATTTCCAATATCGGAATGAAATCATGAGAGTCTTGCTAGAGTTGGGGCACACTCCAGTCTTCTCAACCGTTTGGTGTAAGGTGGTCATAAAACTCGGTCCGAGCTGCCATAAGTCAGTTTTTTTCCCGTCTTGACGTTCCGACAAAATCAAACATGTTTGATATTTTCATAGGTTTTAAAGCAACACTATGTAACTTTTAGCGCGAGCTGTAGTTCCAATGAGACAACCTGTAGGGGACCGAAGCGGGAAAAGTTACATAGTGTTGCTTTAAGTATTTGCAAAATCTAATAGTCTATGAATAAAAACCCAGTGAAATTATGACAGATTGTCTTTAGATGTGAGATGGTGTCAGACTTTAGTCTTTTCAAAGTCTTTTCAGAGTCTTCTAGTATATGGTAGGCATAATTTGTGTGTAAAGCACCTACTGTTTTTTCCGGTCTCTGTTAGTGTGAGTAAATGGTTACTCCAACAAAAAAAAGAGTGACGGACTGACTGAAGATAGACAGAAGGATGAAACTTCAAAAACAAGTGAAAGTGAGATCCAAAAAAACACACCTGCAATTACTGCTTATCGCCATAGGTGCCCCCAAAAAGAACGAAACGGACATCTTCGAGATTGTAACTTTAGGTTTGTCCCGACACTGTGGATCTTAAACCGTAAAAGAATATTACTGTTATTATGTTACTGGGATCATTGCAACCAAAATGACTCATCCTCTGAAGACATTCAGCAATGTGCCCATTAGATTTTGATATTTCTTGTTCCCTGTTGTTTGTGCTGGAGGAAATATGAGGGGCTCAGTGTTTTCACTTTATGTTCAGTGAGATGATGTCCCACTTGTGACTCCACCTAAAAACAGAAATGTATGACAATCTATACTGTGTTCGGAGAGACAGTGACAGTTTAGCTATAGCCTACATCAAAACCCTGGTTTAACATTTTCAGCTTTGGACGAAATTACCTAAAATTGTCTAACTAGAAAGGTAAAAGCAACGGGACTGGAAATTTATATTACATTGTTGGCATTTATACTTTAGTCATAATCTAATTTCCGTAATCTTAACAGATGACTCAGTATGTGGATGACGATGAATAACTTTCCCTATTTCAGAGAAATGTGACACAGAATTTCTAAAGTGTATACAGTGGAAAACATAGCTATGGTCTCGTTTCTTTATCTGACATTTAATTTTTCTTTCATGGGCTACGGAGCAACTGCAGGGTTTAGCTCACCAACAGTCTTAGCTGTCTTTACCTTAAGAGAGACAAACGCACAATCAAAAATCCAAACAGTCTGAGATCACAGCAATAAGTGAGTTACTTTGTGGTTATTAGGGGGATTTCTAAAATCTACAATGTATAACACATTTTGGGGGTTATTTGGCCTTAAGATTATGGATGCTTTCTTGTGACTCGAAGAGCGCCATTTGGAATCCCCACACCTCCTGGCTTGGACAGTGGGAAACTCTTCTTCCTCTTCAGCATCTCCTGTTGAAGTTTGCTTAACAGCTTTCCAGTGAAGCTTCTCAGCTGCCAACATTAGAAATTTGTGGTTGTACAGGCCATATAACTATGAATGTGCATGAAAATTAAAACGAGCAAGTGTCACCGGGCAAACTTTCCCTGTATAAAAAAAGCCATAAAATATGATATAAAACATAGATATATGAAGGTGGTGTGGTATAAAAATGTTCTGGTGCCTGACTTTCTGTGCTGCTCTTTTAGATATGTAACCATGCAACAGCTGATTGACATGAATGATGGTGAGTAAACCTGATGTTTCTATTTCATCTGTGTACAGCTGCTGAATAAACATTGAGTCTGCAAATAAGTACAAAATTAGAGCAAATCGCCTGCTAATACTTTCTTCCTTTGAAGATGTAGATGGTAAGTGTGTGTCAGTGAGTGCCGGGAGCACACAGCCAGTATTTACAGCTCTGAATAGAGTTTGGTAGGAGACGAATGGGAGACACACCTTTCCTTAACCTCAGGCCAACATTGGCATGTTTAACTTGAAACTGAATGCAAACAGACACCAGCGGTAGACACGTGGCAGTATATATACATACTGAAAAGACACATGCATGCAAACATGTGTTCACCCAAGCACTCACCCAAACATACCTCATTATTTCCCCCTTTTTTATCAGCTACTTTGCAAACACACAAGTACTTAAACAATTATCTTGAAAACATTTTTTTAAGGATAAACAGTCAACACATACAGTATTTTACAGCCTCTAACATTATTAGACAGTTTTGTAATCTGCTACTAAGTACTGCACAACTACAGTACAATTTTGATGTACTTTTGATGGCGATTTGAGGAGGGGTGCCATCCCCTTTGTTAGCAAAATAACCCAAATGCATGCCCCTTGTTTTTCAGAGTCCCGCCCTTCTGTGAGTTTCGTCTTGGATCTATAATATTCTCTAAACTATATGGCTGATGAAGGTCTAGTACCAAAATGTCGCTAATAAATGTATCTTTGCAAGTGAGACAGTGTGTAGGAGTTTTGTTTAAAACTTTTGACCTACTCGTCCCCCTCCTACGCACCTGCCTAATAAAATAAATGTGTGTAAAATCAGTAGTATCAGCAATCAGGAATATTCTCCTGAACATGATGGAGTGTAAAATTAAAGGTGGAGAACGCCTTAGTTTTATAATGTTGGCTAGCTGGACAGGTTGTGCAATAATAGACAGCATTTTATTTTTCATTAATTAAAATCATGACTCATCTCATGATGAAAGTTTAAACACCAATTTAATTCAGGGAACGATACATTTAAAGTAACCATAGCAATAGTTATTTTGCCTCACTGGGGAAACAGACCTGACCATGGGTAAAACTGACTACAAAACAAACTGAATGACGTCTTCTGCCAGTAGTAAGTAGTATGCGGCTGACAATTTTGGTAGAGTTCTATACCTCTTGTTTATCAGGACCCCTCCTTATAATGACAATGACACAGAGACAATTAGTGTAAGACAATGACAGACATTGGACAATACTGCAAACAATTCTAATTTATTCTTTTGTTTTCAGGCAGCATAAACTACAGCATAAGATACTGTAAGATAAACTTGTAATGTTCCTGCGCAGGGAAATTGAAAACTTGCAAATTATTAATCAGTGTTGCTTGCAGTAAGTGTGCTGATGAACCAGCTGAATCAATTGTGTTTAATCATAGAGTTGAGATTTATTGGTTGTATTGGTTTTGCCTACACATGTACAAGTGCAACAGGTTAGAGCAAAGATCAATTGATTGATACTAAATTATAAATAACTTATATTTGTCAACATGCATATCGACCTGTGAAAGTTTTGGAACCATGTTTGTCTATTGCCTTTAAAGTTTATATAGTGTATTTAGTGTGTAAAGCAGCATGAACCTCCATTCAAACCAATTTGGCAAATATATGCAGGAAGATTGAGATAATCTGACATTTGCCAGGAGCAGCAACAATCCTTTCTTTTTAAAGATTTTGTCTGATTCTGTGCTTCAGCTTTGACATTCAAGGCTGTTTGTGTGACCTCACCCCCTCTCTCTCTCTCTCTCTCTCTCTCTCTCTCTCTCTCTCTCTCTCTTTCTCTCTCTCTCTCTCTCTCTTTTTCTCTCTCTCTCTCTCTCTCTCTCTCTCTCTCTCTCTCCAACATCTAAATATGTGGTAGAGTTTGAATAAAGCTTCTTTCTGCTCTCCTACTCAGGCAGGAGCAAGAGGCCCCTGGAGTCGCTGGAACTGGGAGCTTTGGAGCATTAACGGTACGTTTCCAACTTACCACTGGATTCCCTAACAAGGAATATTGTGAAGGGGTTTTAGGGGATATACTTTGACACTTCTTCATCCTCTGATTGGGGGGACAGGTATTGGTTGAGGTACTGTACTCAGATGTCAAAGCAAAGGTAACAGTTTGAAGTTTCTTTTTCGATATAACTAATACTGTACAAGTCAGATTTGACATAGTTGTGACACAGTTGTGATTTATTTGCTGGAAGTCTGGTACAGCTTCTGAGTTTAGCTGAGTTGACTTTTTGAGTTGTTAATGGAGTCAGCTAAGTGATTGTGGATTTTTGAGTTTAATTTCTTTGTGCTGTGTGTGATTCCACAGTGATTTCAAATGTATAATGTGGCTAAAATAAGAGTTTTAAAAGCAGGACATTGTTCAAATTTTAGGTGGAATACAGAAATTAATTAGTCAGTTTGTTTTCTGGACGGCTTTCCTGGATGAAGAGTGGCATGTATGTCATTTAACTCAGTTTTTGAATTCATTTTATCTTAGTATGCCAGTACTCAATGTGTTGTGGTCCAACCCTTTATGGCTTGTGATCCCTAAGGCTTTAAACAAAGTGATGTCTATGTGTCGAATTACTACCAATTTTAAACTCTTCAATCAAAGAGGAATTTGTTTTCCTTGTTTATTTTTTAGAGGCCTGAAAAAGTAAAATTATCCAGTAATTCACAAGAAAAAAAAGCAAAGATAGAGGAAAGGTTGACGAAGTGGTCCAACATCCAGGTTAGGAACCACTGATGGCATTATGTGGAATAAGACACTAAAATGTGCAACAGTGCACAAATATCTTTATATATTATTATATATAATCAGTTTCCAGTCTTACATGAGGAGAAACATGTTATTTTACTTTCAAATTCAAGCATTTGAGCAGTAGCAAACTGTGTTTGATTATTGGGAAAACAATGTTACTTATTGCAACATAGGAAACTGTCAAGAGCGACATCCTGTTACTATGGTAACATCAAGCTGTTTGAGCGCAGTTGTTCAGTTAAAGCAAATGTTTTTATATTTAGGCAAATTTGTAAGCTACTGAAGTAGCATTCGAGACCTCAGATATTGTGTGTCTACTTGTGTGTATGTTTGACACATTAAACTAATGTGCACATGCTGCTCAAGCATGTCTTTGTATGTCAGTGTCGGTCCTAATGCACCCATAAGAACCTGTGAATATGATTTTTACCCCTCCACCCATTTAACTGTACAAGAGTCTGTGTGTGTTCTCAAACACAGGCCTTACAGTATGTGTCAATAGCGACATATGTACACACACTCCCATGCGTTTTCTTTACCAGGGGCATCGGACGTGCGCTCCCACACATCCCCATGGTAATCTATGAGTGTTGGTCTCTGTTTCTGTGTGTGAATGCGTATCAATGTCAACTCTGTTCTTCTGCTGAGGGACTCTGCAGGGTTGGAGGAGAGAGGGAGGTGGTGAGCCTCCCCTGGATGCTCGCCTTGTGTTTACCTTGGCAGGGTCGCACCCCCCAAGGCCCTGCCCCTGTCGGTTGCTGGAACAGACCATGGCCTTATTGCCCCCCACCTCAGCTGGGAGCGGAACATACCACAGCGGCCGAACAGGGGAGCCTGCAGCCACCCCACCGACTGAATGGGCACACTGTGGAGATAGGGCTGATTGGCTTGACCTGGCCTAGTGTGGCTTGCTCACGAATGCGAGTGCACGTTATGAAGTGGCCACAGTTTAAATTATGCATTTAAAGAGAGCCAAGGGTCTGCTCAATGATAGTAAGCAATAGTGAGTCGTGGTTTTGGTTGGCTCGCTCAGAGAAATGGGGAGAGGTTTTAGCTGGCGTTGTCTGTGTAAATTCATTGTGTGAGTTAGTGCAGTTTGATTTCTTCTAGTTTTTGCTGTCTTTATCCATTTTTGGGAGGCCCACCTTGACTGTGACATATTGCATTGTAATTTCATGTTAAATAATATATGACACCAGAAAAATATAGCACTAATGATATATATATGTCCTCTATATCTACCTATTATCACTAACTCTTAAGAAAGGATACACATCAAAAGGTTGACATTTTGGTTCAGTTTCACCATCTCTGAGGAAGAGTGCTCTGTTGCACCTATAACCACATCTATAACCACACCCAAGACTGATGTCACATTGTTCTGACACACCCTGAAATACACTTCTACATCAGACCCTAAGTTAAACCGCAAAGATTTTCAGCTGCTGTTAAGTTGCTCTTTATTAGAAAGATCCTATGGCAAGACAGTTGACATAGAATTAAATGTTTCCATGAAACAATATTAAGATGGCAATGATAATGATTTGGTGTATATCCTTTAAAATCATAGAGCTGAGACTTCATTCTTGTCTTAACATTTTAGACCAATTTTAAACAATCCTACAAGAAGAAATCCACTGTTGAAGATGAAGAAATATCCATTTCATCACTCGCAATTGTCTCCAAAGCTACTTAAAGGCATGCTGTATTAATGCTCATATGCATAGCGACATCTTAAAAAAAGATAATGGTAGGTTGTTGTTGTTAGAAAGATCAATTTGAGAATAATAGAAATTTGGTAATAATCCAGAAAAGTCCAACAATGTTATATAATTGTAAAAAAAAGTCTGGAATCGCTCCCCAATCATCGAAGGAGTTACAATACGTCATCGCTAAGAGGTTCCGGTGGTGTACTGAAGATCAGAACCTGATAATAAAACAGTGTGTGATTATTCCAGGGAGGATCTGTCTACATAAGCCGTGTGGTATTTTGTGTTTCCTCTCAAACTAAGCAAACATTCACTCTCAGACAGATCTTAGTCAGAAGGGCAAATATTAGTCCTACTGTACTGTAGCATATATGCCCTGGATCGGTGGAACTCAGAGAATGCTGGCAGATCCCACGTATGCATGCACGAATGCACGCACGCACGCACACACACGCACGCACGCACACAATATGCAGTCTAACAGTGTGTTACAGTGAATAGATATGCTCGTGTTTTTTATGCTGAGTCTCTTTAACTTAAAAAGGTCACTGCATTTCTCTTTTAGCCTTTCATCAGGTTGCCAGCCTCAGGTCAGCCACTGCAAACACTTTGTGACTGTGAGTTCCAGGTTTATTGGTTGAAAATGTCTCTGTGTGGCTGTTTGGAATGAACTGAGTGCGTTCTGCAGCCCATCCTGGGGCTTGTGAACGCAGCACAATGAGGGTTCAGTTGGGACTCTCAACGGTTTTGTATGTTTGGCTGTGCTGCACGTCACGGCAGTGGAAAGCTGAGAGAAAATAAGCAATGCAGTAATTAGGGCTTGATAGATGTGGGTTTGCGATAGCAGAGCTGATGTTTTTGGACTCTTTGCTTTAAATGAAAATTTACAGAAAACAGAAAAAAAAGCAAGACTAAGAGTCTACTGCCATGCAGCCGTTGGAGCGTTGCGCTAAATGCCAACATCAGCATGCTAACATGCTCACAATGACAATGCTACTAGGGTTGGGTACCGAAACCCGGTTCCACTATGGAACGCAACGGGTAGGAATTGGACTGGAGAACTTAGAATTAGAACGAATTAGAGCAAAATTTTGGTTCCTCATTTCGGTTGCATTACACACTTTTACTGGCAATCACATCATAGCCACGCTCTAAAACACCCCCTGCTTTATAGCAGATTTTAAAATCAACGAGACCATAATTCAAAAAATAAACATCATTCTGTGTTGCAGAAGACTTAAAACTAGCGATTGAGACCATAAACACTTTATGAAAATGTTTACTGAGGTAATACATCAAGTGAGAAGTGGATCACTTTCTCGTAGACTTCTACAGAAACCGACCTCCTTTTGCAACTGCACGTGTCGCCCCCTGCTGGAATTCAGATAGAATGCAGGTTTAAGGCTCTTCCGCATTTGCAGCACTTCGCCGAACCGGATGCATTGTCCATTAATATTATACAGTCTATGGTTCCACTTAATGTGTCAAATGAAATATTTTCCCTCTGTCGCTCCGAAACGGACATAAAAATATCACACTTTCTCTGTAGTCTACTGTTAGCTAGCTACCGTAAATGTAGGCTACTTTTAAAATGCAATTTTTTCCCTCTGGGCTCACCAAAACAGACATAAAAGCATATTAACCATTCGCTTGTCAGTTTTTTAAGAATCGGTTTAGGAATCTGAATCGTTTTAAAAGTACCGGTTCGGCATCGGAATTGTAAAAATCCAAACGATACCCAACCCTAAATGCTACCATACTGATGTATAGCAAGTATAATGTTTGAGATGTTTACTATCTTAGTTTGACATGTTAGCATGCTAGAATGCTAGAATTAGAAGTAAACACAATAAGTACAGCTGAGGCTGATGGTAATGACATTAGTTTTGCAGGACTCATAAATGTATTCCACACATTAAATATTTGACCTGATGATGGCGCTAAAGGAAATGTCAGAGAATCACCAAAGTCTTTACGATTCATCCGGAGGGCACTATGGATATTTGTACCAGATTTAATGGCGATCCATCAAAAAGTTGTTGAGATATTTTGCTAAAAGAAAAAAATTGTCAACCTCATGGTGGCGTTTAAGGGAAAAGTCACAGGATCACCAAAGTCTGGATGCTTCATCCTCTGAGAACCATACATGTCTGCATAAAAAGTCAACTGAAGTAGTTTTGAAAGTAGACCCAAGTGGTAGACAACCTGACTTATCTAACCATGTAGCTAATAAGCTAAATAAGAACTCAATTAAATAAGAGCACAAATAAATACTTCATAGCAGTTTTTTGTGGGAAATCTGGCTTAGAGCATGGCAAATACAAACATACATATATTTATTGGCAAGCAGAAGAATTCTTACTCTAGTTGTAATCAGAAATACTTGAGATACTGAGAACAATTTGACAGCAGCAGATTGTTTTTTCATACATGCACAGGCACCATAAATATACTGTATAAACACAAAGAGACAAAAAAAGAACCGTTAGTAAGGTGAAAAAAATGCCTCATTTTTCATCTTGAAGTCATTGCTTCATTAGTTTTCAAAAAATGGAAAAAGTGATTAAAATTAATGAATTTACTTCTCCCTCTCAGTCTGAACTTAATTGTAGTACTAAAGACATTTCCTGTGCTTTGAGACAGAGGAGCTTTCATTCCTCAGTGAGCATGTAAAGTATTTCCAAATCATAGAGACTCTTGACGTCTGCTTTCCATTTTATCCACCAAGGCTGACGTAATAAACAACCAAATGTAGTATCCTAGATATCATGGAATATGAATGTAAGTGTACAGGAGTTTGGAAAAAAACACAGTGGCATTCAGGGGCAGAGGAAATGATAATATACCTGCTTATTCATTCTAACACTTACTTCACTGTTCATTCAGTGCAGCATTTGAGAGCAGTTAGAAAGTGTTTATCATTTTACATTCCCTCTATATACTTTATTCTATGATTATGCTAATTTTAGCCAACTTCTGATCATTAAGTGATGTGAAATGGCCAAATATCACTATAAACATTACAATGGCTTTCAGTAACTTTGAGCTCTGTCTGTCCTTTCCGTCATTAATTATCTCCTCTACACAAATTTGATTCCAGTGTTGTCCGTTTGGGTGTTTTTCAGGTAACGATGACCGCCCTGCTTCTGCTTTGTGTGTCCTTGCCCTTCATCTCGGCAACAGTATTGTTTGAGCTTAAAGATCATGATGGTAAGTGAGGTTTAATAAGATGGATTCTTCATTGTCTTTGTGTAAAACAATTAAATACGTGTCTCCAGACCCTTCAGAAACCGGACTATAAGACAAAGAGAAATTACTAGTAAGCTGTATTATAAAGGTAATTGTTAGTTCTGTCATTATCTTTTGTGTAATCCTTTTTTCCTAGTAATTTCCACAGATGCAATATTCCCCCCAAAAGTGACAAGCTGTACAATAACAAAGTAGTCCTTGGACAGTTTTAAATGTGTTTTTGGTTGGTTTTTGACTGTTGGTTTGCTTAGTTTGTAGATCAAGTTTAATTAATTTTATGTAGGGTTGGTGGATTGATCACTGGCTCCTTGTGTCCAAATTTTAAAGTGTCCTTGAGCAGGAAACCATAATTGCTACAGCCTTGTATGGTAGTTCTGCTGCACTTGGTGTGTAAATGAGTGTATCTGCACTAGAGCTGAAGATCTTTGCCCGAACCCGACGGGACCCGACGGGTTCCGTCGGGTTCGGTCTTAATTTCTATTATTTTACACGGGCTCGGGCAGGGCTCGGGCTTGCGCTTCGGGTTGCATGGTAAATGAGCGGCCAGCTGATGCGTTTCGATTAGCGTGAAAATGGATCCTGAGGAGGTGAAACGGAGGCTGGTCTCTGGAGGACTTAGCCTGTTTCTTTGTTCCAACTTCCAAGTGGCCTATAGCGTCCGTTAGTCATGAATAAATGATGTTAAAACATGTATAAATGACTCATTTTTTACGAAAGACAAAGGAGCTGTGTGCGTGCAGCGCAGTCTCTTTTTTCTTTCTCTCCCTTTTCCGCCGAGTGGTGCGTGTGCCCGCTCGCGGTGTGAAGCGCGTGTCCGCGCTATTCTCCGACACTCTAATGATGTTGATAGACGGCCTTTTGTACAGTCGGGCTATAAACGGGTTCGGGCTTTTAAAAAGCTGTCAATCAAAATGTACTTGTCGGGCTCGGGCCGAACTCTGTCGGGCTCGGGCCTTTTCGGGCCGTACTTTTAAGGCCCGATTACAGCTCTAATCTGCACTATATATTAGGTTGTATTCTCCTTAACACATAAAAAGACTAAAAACGTAACCTTGACCTATCTTTGCATTAGACTTGGATGGCACATTGCGTGTCAGCATCCCTATGGAGATGCCTCTCCGTCCTCTGTTGGGCAGCAAGGTAGTGGTACCATGTTACTTCCAGGACAACACAGTCAATGATACCGGCGCCCCGATCATCGCCCCGCTCTCCCACCGCATCAAATGGACCTACGTCACCAAGGAGAAAGTCACCACGATCCTTGTGGCATCAGAGGGAAAAGTTCAAGTGGAGACAGAGTATTTAGACAGAGTGACCATGATCAACTACCCGCTGGTGACCACTGATGCAACCATCGAGATAACAGAGCTGAGGTCCAAAGATTCTGGCACCTACCGCTGCGAGGTGATGCACGGCATTGAGGACAACTATGACTCTGTGGACATCCAGGTTCAGGGTACGCCGCAGACACATTAAGTTTCATTTAATCTACTGCAATATTAAAACCATTATCTACTCACCACATGGAAGTCAAAGTTCCTTCAGTACATAGAATAACTTAGCCCCTGGAATTTATCTCAAAGCTCCTCTTTTACTAAAGGTTTACAGGAAAAAAAAAGTTAAAACTTCTATAAACATGTTTCCAGCAAAATCCAAGTATTGCTAAAACTTTATTCAATATTTATTTTCCTGAAAACAATGCTCTTAGTGCACATGTAGAGCCCAATATCTAATATTAAAGATCACTTTCCGTATCTCACAGGTATTGTGTTCCACTACCGAGCCATCTCCACCCGCTACACCCTGACGTTCGAGAAGGCAAAGGCCGCCTGCATCCAAAACAGTGCCACCATTGCCACTCCAGCCCAGCTGCAGGCTGCTTACGATGACGGATACCACCAGTGTGATGCTGGATGGCTCTCGGATCAGACTGTCAGGTAGCGTCCGTCAATCGATCCTTCATTTCTAAACTGCTTATACTGATCATTATGGACAGGCAGCCATCAAACAAAGTAACAGTCACACCTACGGGGAATTTAAAGTTTCTAATTCACCAAACCAGCACGTCAAAAGCCACGCAGACACAAGAATAAAGTGCAAATTCCACACAGAAAGGACAGGCTGGCCTGCAGATTCAAACCCAATATCTTCTTTTGTTGCTGAATGACCACTGAGCCACTGTACTGCAGAAGTCAAGGCCAAGGTATGCTTTAATGAACTGGTGTATTTATAGCTGTTTTGAATGGCCACACTTGAAGACAGGGTAAAAAATGTCTACTGTAAAAGAGTGGGAAAACATACAAATACGGATAATGGTGCACACCTTCAGTCTTTCCTCAAAGGCATTCATACTGTTGACAGAAGTAGTTGTAAGAAAAATAAAAAGAGATAAGAGAAAGAGAAGGTTTTAGACACCATTCGACCATTTGACAAGCACTACCAAAATTATGTTTTGGGCTTTGGTGTCTAATATTGACAGCAATAATATAATATCTTAAACATACCAACAGACTTGCAATAAATGACAGTAAAAGAACTGATGTTACTGACATTTTATCAAAGTCCATCTGCTGACCGACTTCTCCCTTGACCTCTCAGGTACCCCATCCATGAGCCGCGGGAGCGTTGCTTTGGAGACAAGGAGGACTTCCCCGGCGTGAGAACCTATGGCGTGAGAGATGTCAATGAGACCTACGACGTGTACTGTTTTGCTGAGAAGCTGTCAGGTACACTTATCGGACAAGGGTAGCAACAAAGGCTGCCTGACCCACATTAACCTCTGTAGTGTATACACAACTGTCACTGTCATGTCAATGACATGTGTCTCCCTTCCTCTCTCCTCCCAGGCAGGGTCTTCTACTCCATGTCTGTAGAGAAGTTCACCTTCTATGAAGCAGGAGATCAGTGTGCCAAACTCGGTGCCCGACTCGCCACCACCGGAGAGCTATACCTGGCCTGGAAGGCTGGCATGGATGTGTGTAATGCTGGCTGGCTGGCGGACAGGAGCGTACGCTACCCTATCAACATCGCCAGGCCTCAGTGTGGAGGGGGGCTTCTGGGAGTAAGAACTATCTACCTGTTCCCCAACCAGACAGGATACCCCTACCCAGACTCTCGCTACGATGCTGTCTGCTTCCAAGGTAAATCCTCCTTGGAGATTTTAGGGGAAATCTACCTGGACAAACGATACATGTTCAGTGGCTTCTGGGAGCTTCTTTGTTGACATAACGCATAGCTGTTTTGTAATAATGCCAATTTAGGGTGGATTTCTTCTATAAGATTTCTGAAATTTCCGGGACCCTTAAGGCTTTAAAACATTTATCAAACAATTATGCAATCTTCTCTCCTCAGCTGGTGAGGATGCCGATGCCGTTCCCGTGAGGACCACTCCTTTTCCAGACATAATCCGCATGACATCCGCCCCTGAGATGTTCCCAAGCTTCACCCCGACACCTGGGGGAGAGGAGATCAAGGGTGTAGATGTCACCTTCTCCCTACTGCCCGTCCCGCCCAGTATGACAGACTTAGATTCTGCCATGGCTCCCACAGGTAAGTTGGTTATGTACTTGATCAATAAAAAAAACCTGTTTATATTTTGAGAATACATTTCTACAAAAGGTACTGTAGAGCCTTCTGAGGAGTGAAATCCAGAGGGCTGAACCTTCACTTCTTCCCCAAACAAGACAGAGTATTCCCCTTGGCATCTGTGCAAGTTCCTGCCTTTGATGATACCAAAGATAAAACGTTGGCTGCAAACTTTGACTGTATTTAAGAAAGTCTATGGAATGGGACAGCTATGTTGACCCATTCCAATGAAATGCCTAACTCAAAAATTATATTTCTGTTAGTTATTCAGGTTGCAATAGCAGGCATTTGCCTAACCAAAACACATCCAAGTATTCAAGCAGCAGAATCCAAGTGTCAGCACTATTATGTTCAATACTTTCCCGACGTGTATTTTTACAAGCTAAATACACCACTTCTACGAAATCCTATTATGCATGCCTGTGGCTCGTTTATTGGCCAGAAGTCTTACTCCGTCATTGGCTAATCTGATGTTACATAACCACAGAGCAGCCAAGAAATTACATATAAATGTTCAAACTATGAGTACATGACCGCAATTTGCATCTGGAAAATAATGGCATAATGAGAAATTAAAGATGACTGAAAAAAAGTAGGCTAAGCTGGAAGAAGAGTAAATGACATAAAATGAGAGTTTTTACCTTCCTTCTGTCCTATTGTGTTTCTTCTCTTCCCTCACTTTCATTTCTCAGGTGTGGTGTTCCACTACCGACCCATCACCGGTCGGTACACTCTGACCTTTGTCGAAGCTCAGCAGGCATGCCAGAGTGTCGGGGCGGTCATCGCCAGCCCCCAGCAGCTGCAAGCAGCCTTCAAGAAAGGCCTGCACCAATGTGACGCTGGCTGGCTCCGCGACCAGACTGTCAGGTGAGCTGGAGGCATGTGTAGGATAGAGATAGACCAATATATCATGATTCCTGGAGGGATATCATGGCAAAGCAAAACCTTAATATGACGCACCAATATTCTCTTTCATGCTCAGGTATCCCATCGTGTCACCCAGAGATAACTGTGCTGGTAATCTGCCACACCTCCCAGGAGTCAGATCCTACGGCCTGAGACCAGCTAGCGAACATTATGATGTTTTTTGTTATGTGGAACATCTGCGAGGTGAGGAGCTCACTCACTTAAATATCTATCCACCTACCTATCTACTGTATCTGACATGTTTGAGCTCTTCTAAATGTCTGTGAATATTTCTTCCAGGTGAGGTCTTCTTCACCAGTGACTATGACAGCTTCTCTTTTGAGGAGGCTGTGCAGCACTGTCAGAAACTCAACGCCACCTTGGCCACCACTGGGCAGCTGTTCGCTGCCTGGAACCAAGGGCTTGACAAGTGCCGTCCAGGCTGGCTGATGGACCGTAGTGTCCGCTACCCCATCACAAGTCCCAGGTCACACTGTGGAGGTGGTCAGGCTGGAGTTCACATGATCTATGCCTACCCCAACCAGACAGGATTTCCTGATGAGCATTCGCGTTACGATGCTTACTGTTTTAAAGGTAGGAAAGGGTTAGGTGTCTCAAAGTCTCCTAAACAGCTTCTCAACCAAACAGCTTCTTCCAGACAAATTCACCAACATTAGATGTTATTGCTATTCCTTAAAAACTCGCATTAACTAATCTGTTATTTCATTTTGTCTTTTTCAGCTGAAATTCCCGTTATTGACGTTGAACATGAAACCATGACGACTGTGACGGTGGATGTTATCAACAAGACAACAGTCACAGTTGATCACTTTGCTCCTACAGGTGAGACGGATGCATGAAATCTGTTCTCTGAAGTCCTCGTTAATACCTTGGCTTGGTCTTGAGGTTTTATTATTTCTCAAAATACGTGGTCCTAAATATTATCTTAAATTTGCCAAAGTTGTTTATAATTTACATCTTCATCATCTCTTGTTTGTTTTTAGTTGAAACTACTGTGTACTACAATGAAACTGAAACCAGTGTGAATATTACTGAAATAGAGGATTTTATCAACAAGACAACCATCACAGCTCATGAAGTTGCTCCCACTGGTAAGACAACTGGAAATAACTGTGTGACTGAAAAGTGTCTTTTACTTTCCCTTTTAATTGCTTACAATCATTAGGCTACAGCTATATAATTTCAATAAAGCTAAACACAATGTTTGAATTTGCTAAACAAGATATAACAAAGTATCTAATTTACTCTTGATTCTTCTTAATATTTCAACCAGTGACAACCCTTTTACCTCCAGTCCCTGTTGATGTGTCTGGCTCTGGTTCAGCTGTTGATGTGTCCGGCTCCGGTTCAGCAGATCATTCAGCCAGTGGGGAGATCTCAGGGGAGTCTGGCACCTCCGGTACCAGTGTTGATGCCTCCGGTTCAGGACAGAACGTCATCTTCAGCGGACGCACTGACGTCTTCTCCGGAGATCAATCTGCCTCTGGAGATCTGCAGGAGGCAGAAGGGGGAAGTGCTGTCATTGTCACATCTGGAGAACTGGGTAGTGCATCTGGATCTGGGGAGGGGTTAGACAGAAAACACTCCGGCTTCAGTGTATTGGGATCAGGTTTTACTAGTGGAAGTGGGGACAGCAGTGGTGACTTGATCATCATGGTGGATGGGAAGATGGAAGAGGTGGAGAAAACTTACCAAAAACCCACTGAGCAAGAGTTCAGCCAGGGAGGCATTGATACCAGTGGGACATTCTTGGAATCAAGTATGTCCGGATCAGGCTCGGGTGAATTTTCTGGCATCTCATTTGTCGACCACAGTACCATTGATCTGACAGTCCAGCCATCCGGTGAGCAGGAGGTGTCTGGATATCGCCCCTTTGGATCTGGGGTCCACAGCGGCTTTCCCAGTGGTTTTCCATCTGGTGTCTCAGGCAGCGGCTCTGCCTCTGGGTACTATGTGCTGCGTGGTGATGTCATTTACCTAACAGACAATGACATGATAGAAGTGACCGAACTGCCACAGGTACGCGACCCTGAGCAGGGACGGGGGGTGGTGGAGGTAAGCGGGGAAGGAAGTGGGTCAGGGAACCATCATGAATTTAGTGCCACTTCGGACCAAAACTTGCTTCTCTCAGGAAGTGGAATCCCTCATGAAAAACCGTCTGCTGAGAAGCTTTCTATCGCCCTACCGCCTGGAATGACTTACACTGAGTACATTGCCAGTCTCGGTAAATCAGGACTCTGGGATGAGGGTCAGGAAACCCTTGCAGGACCTACAGTTTATGCAGTGACTCCAGACGCAGCCTACACCAGCCCAACCACAGCACCGTCGTTTTCATTATCAACCCCTGCTGCAGTGGAGCAACCTAAAGTAGTGGAAGGTATGTGGTGATAGCATACGGTTTCATGAGGCCAAAAAAGCTGTCGTATTCACACAATTAACATTTTGGGAAATGCACTTCTATGTCTACCCAAGTATTTTAGCAATTCTCCTTGTAATGCAGCACACTGATGAACTAGAACTACTTAATTAGCAATATTGTTGAAAGTAAAGTCTCTTTCTCTCTGCTGTCAGCCTCTGCAGACCCCTGTGATCCAAACCCCTGCAGTTCAGGATCCTGCTCTGTGCAGGGAGAGCTCGCTGTGTGTCAGTGTCCTACTGGTTTCACTGGTGAAGACTGCTCAACACGTGAGTCACCAAACTACCATAACAAACACCACTGTATTGTTTCTATTGCCATTTAGCTTGTACTGGATACCAATAGGGAAATTCTAGCTTTTATATACAGCATTTTATGCTTTTGTCCAAATGTGTTTTACTGTGTGTGTAGCTGTGCAGGGCTGTGCAGAGGGCTGGTTGGAGTTCAAGGGAAGCTGTTACCTCCACTTTGCGGAGAGAAACACCTGGTCTGAGGCTGAGCAACGCTGTCAGGAGGTCAACGCCCACCTGGTCAGCATTGGCTCCCAAGAGGAGCAGCAGTTTGTCAATTGTGAGTAGCTCAGTGTCTGCTTCTAGCTACTCCCGCGTGTTTTTGCTACAGTTTGGGTAATTCTGTTTCTCCTTGGCCCATGCTACACCCTTCCACCAAGTTTCATGAACATCGCGCCAGTAGTTTTTCTGTAATCCTGCTGACAGACAGACAAACAAACAAACGGACAAACCGAAAACATATCCTCCTTGGCGGAGGTAAATATCTAACAGTTGGGACAGTATAAGTAAAGGGGAGAATGTCTAACTTTTAAGAGCTATAAATGCTACATTGCTGGTCAGTTTTCGATGAAATAGGGAGGGATAATGTATCTGGCCATTTGAGGGATGCAAGGATACTATGAGGGAGGACATCTATAAGACACTTAAGCTTAACATATATTTTTCTTTGCAATGCAGCCAATGGCCAGGACTACCAGTGGATTGGACTTAATGACAAAGATGTGCAGAATGAGTTCCGTTGGACAGACGGCAGTCCTCTGGTGAGTTTGGTTGCTTAACAACTCTACATAATTTATCTTTTATATGTATTAATGATCGCCTTTGTAACGTCCTTAGACCTTTGAGAACTGGAGGCCCAACCAGCCAGATAACTACTTCAACTCTGAGGAGGATTGTGTGGTGATGATCTGGCACGAGGGTGGACAGTGGAATGACGTGCCCTGCAACTACCATCTTCCCTTCACCTGCAAGACTGGACCTGGTAGGCCTACTCGGTTGGAATATGTATCTGACCAAGAAATGATTCTGGCAATTCTTTCTAGTAGGACAATTTGCATGGGATGTGAAACAGTTGGATTACTAAAAAATGTAACCAGCAACCATGACCAAGACGAGATTCGTAACCACCAACTGTCACTTGACGTCTGTTTATTAATAAACTGTTTATTTTTGTGTTTTAATTGGTTGCCCGTCATCTTTTTCAGCCACGTGCCGAGCTCCCCCTGAGGTGGAACACGGTCGGCCGTTGGGTAGCGGCAGAGAGCGCTACCCTGTCGACTCTATAGTCCGCTACCAGTGTGACGCAGGCTACACACAGCGCCACCTGCCCGTCATACGCTGCATGCCAGACGGACAGTGGGAGAAGCCACAAGTGGAATGTACAGAAGGTGAGCTTGCAGGGATATGCTGACATATGAATTTACCATCCAGAATTATAGCTACACCAACGATGAGATAATCATAGAAATGTAGACTCAGTAGTCTTCCCGTTAACACAATAAGCCATTTCCACGATAAATCTGCTCACCTTGATCTGTGAGCAGAGAGTGTAGTCTCGCATTGTCAGACCTTCCTCCACAGCTCTGCGGTGGAGGATCTAGCTAGTCCACACATCACAGTAGTAGAAAAATGTGCTCTGGCATTTATTTAAGCCATTCACAATCGTCTTGGGCAGAGCCAAGCGCCGGACGCGATAACGGCGCCTCTGCAAAATAGCCTCGGGGGAACTTGTTTTGGTGGAATGTGCTCGTTCAAAAGTTGTTTTAATCGTTCAACAGAAAACTCCGATTTGACTGATAGTCTAGCTAGCTGTCTGGATTTACCCTGCAGAGATCTGAGGAGCAGTTAACCATAGTCCTCACAAATCCACCGGAGTTTAGAAAGCAAAAACAAAGAGAGCGGAAGATGAGGGACATCCAGGTGGAAAATAGAAAGAAAATAGATAATATCCAACATCTTTGTGTCCCTGATAAAGTGATAGTTTATCGCTGTCGCTACAGTCCTCTTTTATTTATTATTATCCTAATTTTGCACTCCTGGTTAGCATTCAAGAAAATGTCCGCTCTATGTCCATTGCTTTACCGCCTTGCACTGCAATGTCTTAAGTCACAAAGAACTATGACTTGTTTACCCACACCGCCCCCTGCTGCATATCTGATGTAATTACAGGCATATCTGATACATTGCCACTACTTCATTACTACACCATGTTAAAACCAAAGATGAATAAATAATCGACAATAATATGCCAGGTTGATCACTAGTTTCGATGGTCGCATAGTCGACTATTCTGTGAAACCCCTAATGTACACATGTAGCAAAGGTCCCTGGTCGAACCAGGGACGTTGTAGTTCATTCTCAATCCTTAAACCCCTAGACTATCTGGGCACCCCTAGTGCATGTTTTTAATCCACTTCATTCATGAATAAGAGATGGAGGACCCAGGCTAATGATGGGAGATTTAAACCTTGAAACAAACATAAATTGTAAAGTGTACACCTCCTGCAGAGCTAACATTTCAACATTACACTGATGAAGAGCCCATGGTAGCTTTGAAAATGGACCCTCTAAGCCACACCACTCACAGGGTAATTTATAAGTCTATTGGCAACTTGTGTTTACATGATGTCATCAGTATGCATACCTTTTCTCTCCCCCAGCCGGTGCCAACAGCAACAGGCTACACAAAAGATCCCTCAGGAGAAGAAGTAAAGGGGTCAGCAGCCAACAGGAACAGAGGAAGCTGCTCTGAGCAGGAATGAAAAGGACATACAACAGAGAGCCACAAAGGACCCCCCTCTTGTAAAGAAGCATGGACACCAATGCAAATGCCCGACCAAAAAGATAACGTTCCCTACCATGTGTATACACACACACACACACACACTAAAGCACATTTAGACAGTGGTAGTGTAATTGACTGATGTTTTGAATCTTTGAGTGTCACCCTGCACCTTCTGAAGGCAGTTTTTGTATGTATTTGTACTGTCTAATTTATAGCTGTGATCTAGTATTTGAAGGCATTTTTTCAATGCACATGATGACATTTTCTGCAATCAGTTGCCAGCACTGCACACAAAGTAAGGTAGATAAAATGGTCAAATAGTGATATAGAGGCTTAAGAGTGACACACAAAGTCCAAAACAGCCCAATTTAAACGTGTTTTCGATTGCAGCTGGATTCTCTGAAGTCAAACACATTGTTACATAGACTATTGCTATATTTTTAGGGTATTTTTCTAGATCTGTGTTTCTTAGTAGTTTTTATTTCTTTTATTTGGTCTCGAAGGACTACAATTGTGTGCTTCAGAATGGTGAAACAATACTGTTTCTTACATTATAGGCAAAGACAGTGAATCTCAAACCTTTTTGGTTGTGACCCCTGAAAATACAGCAATGCGTACATGTTACCTCTCCTAACCTACAATATAAAAATGGTAAAGTTAGGTTTTGTTTTATTTGAATTATCAGAGGAGGCCTACAAAAATCTAGCCTGGAAATCCAGACCCAAATCTGAAAGATTAAGGGTCTGGCATTGAGTAATGAAAATGGCCCAACTCGAGGGGCGGCACCAAGCATGCATTTGAAAATAACACTATGACCAATCACAACTAAGCCCCATAAGCCCCATACGCTTAGCTACCAGCGGAGCTAACTGGTAGATTAAACTGTCATCATCTGTTTAGCTCGTCTCTGGCCCGCCTATATCAGATACACCGATGTGATTGGTGCAACTCGGCTACAAGGGCATAGTTAATGAGCATCATTACTCAATGCCAGAGAGACTCGCTGTGCAAATTAAAATTGTGCTCTCGCGAGAACTCTGGATTTCCAGGGTAACAAAAATCCAGAATTGCATAAAAACCCCAATCTGAGTAAAAGCAAGGGGTAAAAGACATGCCGATACATTGGTGATAAGCCATCTTTCAAGACCGCAACCTCAAGTTTGAGAGCTACTGTGCAAAAACATTGCCACAGTATCAGATATACTGAAATGATTGTGCTGTTCCAATTGATGATGAATATAGAAATCCAAGTTCAAGACGTGATTAAAGTCACTACAACAGACCTGGATTGAAATAATCAGCACTCATGCACTTTTGGGAGTCTTCAGTCACTTCTGTGCTAATCATTTGAATCCAGTGCACCTTAAAGACAAAAAAACAAACCTCACCACACCTGTAGCCGACACATTTCAAGCAACGGAATAACAAGTGAGATTTACAGTATGATGCTGAATTGGCTGATGGCTTTTCTGCCAGGACCAGGTTGCAAAAGATCCACACCCAGTTTTGCATTTTGTGGTTTATGTTTGCGACTTCTCAAGAGCAATCAATGACTTCTGTCAGCACTGTCTGATATAAGAATAATGCTTTTATGTGATTCGGTGTTTGCTGAATGAATGAGTTTCTCACTGTAAATATTCTACCATTCTCTGAACAGCAGGATCTGTCAACAACTCACGCAGAGCAGACCATTTAATTGTTTGATTAATTCAAAATCAACCTGCTTGTTGATTTGTTAGTTTTATTAGCTGGTAAGTTGCAGATATGAGCTACTTATCAAGTGGGCATGACTTTTGATAGCCAGCTGAACATAAAGTCTCAGACATCTTCATGAAGGTTTCTGGCTTTAGTAATATGACAGGGTCTTTAAACAGAAATGTACTTCTTAAAACTTGAGGAATTTCACACTTTTAGGGAAAAGAAGCTGTGAAAGCAGTACAAATGATTATGAAAAATGATGAGAAAGAAGATGGAGAAGGTTGAGGTGGAGGTTATAAAATGTTGACCATGGCCTTTTAAAGGTCAAGATTTGTTTTTCAACTCTGAAACCAGATATTTGAGTCCGTATCTGACTTCTCACGGAACAACCACACACACACAGACAGTCAAACTGGTACTCTAATGGACACACACACAATTTAGTAAACACACTATATGATGTGAAAGTGGATGAGTGAGCGTGACAACGCCACAAAGTGAAACACGTGGCTTGCTCAAAGTTTGTACATTTTGTACAAGTAGGCTAAATAAATAAATGAAGGTGATGTGGACACTCCTGGTATGTGCTGAAATTCTTTTACTATTATATTTAAGAGTATGCTAAGATTTCATCTTGAAGCCAACATTTGAGTGATTATGTGGAGGCCAGTTGAAGATAATCAGTGAGTCTGTATCAGTTCATCTTTTGACAAATAAACCAAAATATGTGTAACCTTGCACACATACACATCTGTTGTGACTTTGTTCAGATCCCGAATCCTGATGTGAACATACAGTATGCTGTACTGTGCTGTACCAAATAAAACTTGGAATCATCTGTCTCTGTGAAATGATTGTCCTTGTGTGCAAAACTAAACTAACACTTTTTTTTTACCCAGTAGTCATTCACATTTCATATTAAGGAACTGTACTATCTACCTTATGAATAAATCACACACTGAGATATTCTGGAAACATCCTCATCATCCCCTGAGCTGTTAAATTTGAGGTTTAACTCTCCAAGCCAGACGAACAAACCTGGCATTTAGTTTGTTTTTACCTTCCTGTGGAACTCAACCGTGAAAAAAACACACAGTAAATAGCTCCTTCATCGGCCTCTACAGCGACTAGCTTCATCACTACAGTCACTGCAAACAGATCTGCTCTGTGAGTGAAGCCTTGTATGTATATAAGTACATGTGTGGTAGCATTTATGTGGTGTGCCTGCGCAATCACACTGTACATGTTTGTACATTAATCTGATGTTTGTGGCATGAAATCCCTGCTGTGTGTGTGTGTGTGTGTGTGTGTGTGTGTGTGTGTGTGTGTGTGTGTGTGTGTGTGTGTCCATCCACTCATGTTTGGCCAGCAGGTGTAAATAGGATGTGTTTATAAAAACCTGCTGGCCTTATAATCACTGGGCTTCTGTTCACACCCGGATGTAGGAGGGCGTAGCAATGTGTTCGACCCCACTCGTCTAAAAGTGCATCGTGCACCCAGACAGAGTGACGCTGTTTACATACAGTGGCTGTTTTGTATGGGTCAGTAACCCATCTCACCTCTCTACCCTGGCATTCCTTTTTGAACTGTAAGTGAAACTGTATCGCACCTTGAGAGCAACACCAACCAGCGGGGGGTTTATGAAAATCACTGAAAACATCAGTGTTTCACAGGTACACATCACAGCAGTTAAAGGGCATACAAAAATTCTTCTGAACAGGTCATTCATTTAGGAACGATTAATCAATTTTGAGCCATGACTTTTGGAACGTCTGTTGGTCATTCTGTCAGACAAACATTTATTTCCATGAAGAAATATCTCAAAATGTGGTACAGACACTCCAATCCTAATTACTTTGTGGATATACTGACTTTTCATGTAGGTCAACATTTCCACTTTCCAAATCTTCAGTCCTAGTCCGGTTGCAGACCTCTAAATCACTACAGACATCTCCAATTAGTACATCAAAACAAATGTCTATTGAGTCAGACCATCAGGGTACTTTAATTCATGAAAGGGTGCCTCAAAATATAGGCTGTGCTAAATTTCTGTCAGCCTCATGTTTATGTATTATTAAATGATTAATGCTAACACCTAATATATATGCTAATATCCTCATGTAAAATATTATGTTAAAAGCTAGCATCTTACCATTCTAACTATGTGCTGACCGTTTATATGTCAGTGGTGCTGACATGCATGCTAATGTTAGCATACTGTACAGCTCAAAGTACAGGGGTTTAGAGTGATGAAACTTGAGCTAAGATTAGCCTAAAGTGTCTTAAAATGGCCCACTGTTTCAAGTTATGCTCTGGTGCCACTCAGGCCAAACTTTGAACTTTGAAACTAATGTTTCTGCTGTGTTGTAGGCTAGCAGCCTCACAGGAGTACTAGCATGGCTATGGAGTTTTAATCTTTAATATTTAGACTTGAAATAAGTGTTGCCTGTTCGTTTGACTCACCTAAAGCTACAGGACTAGACACTGTTTCACCCATGTAAAGCACTGGCTGGCAGAGATAGTGGTTGTCTGTCTGTCTGTCTAGTAGGCCAGATTAGGTTTGGGAAGCCCACTGCTCTCTTTCCAAATTTTTACACGGTCCAAAAGAACACCAACAAAATTTGCCCTTGCTGCAACATCTGCACATGGTACAACGTAAACTGCTATAAGGTTGTCTCCAGGTGTGTCGCATCAGTGGCTAATAATGAGTCCTGTATGACATCAGTGCTGACCCTCCAATCTCTTCCTATACACAACCTAATCTACCAAACTTTTTCTAATAGTTGTACATATGACACCCTCAGATTACACGTTTGCGCTTGAGTACATACAGGATTTACGTGAACTTTGAAGTTTAAATGATAGCTTCCCTAAATCAAATTCTAATTTATTCTAACAAATGTACCTCATATAAAAAATGTCTCAAAAGTGGTGTTTTTATTACTTTGTAGAAAATAGTACAAATGCTTAGGCATATATAATGAAAATCAAAAGATACATGTATGTAACAAAACACAGTTTCTTCTTCCACAATGGATGTAAACAAGATAGTTTAAATATTACAACAACACAGATACTCACTTATAACTCTCCATCATAGAGCACTATTCTTAATCGGCCAGAAAAATGAAAAAGAGATGCATAATGCTTAATAAAATGGGATACACAGACATTTCAGGAGACAAATAAAGACCCCAGTATATTCCACAGTGTTAGAAAGACAGAAAGAGTAACCTTCAGTTAGTAAGTGTCCAATCGTGGACCAACTGGAAAGATCTGACAGGAAAATAATGACAAACACTCTCCACTCCCTCAACCATCAAGGTGCCCTTTAGCAAGGCACTTAACCCAGAAGTTTGTGGTTGTAGTATGAAGCTCCCAAGATTGAATGTTTAAATGTTCTGGAGAGCTCTGCAGAAAACAGACAATGTAAATGTTGTATTGAATAAATACAGGGTAGATGAAGGATTGAGGTACGGTTGGGGAGCAGTGATTTAATTTGAGTATGAAGATCGCAGCCATGTGTTATCCCCCCTTTCCGGTCATTCTTAAGCTATCAAAAAGGCAATAAGAAACTGTGGCAAATACTTTGGAGCAACATTAGTTTGATTTGATTTGTGTGGGAAAACTTGCAGCAAAGAATTACTGAATCTACAAACAAACTATGGGAAGGTGTTCTCTTTTTCTGTCGTTGTGGTTTCCAGGTTCCATAATCTTGTAGCAAACCTTCCCAGATGAGCTGAGGCTGTTACAGCAGCAAAATAATGCCCATAGTTTTAGACAGAGATGTGGGTGTAATGGTCATATCCACATACTTCAGACAATTTGTACAAGTGACATTGCATGATGGATGCACATAGTTTAACAGCTGTTGACTGGTAGTTGAGTTCAATACTGATCAGTTACAGTCTTACGGAGGTGGAGAGCAATTAACCCAGATGGCCTCAAAATAGCTCAGAAAAGAACAAAGTGGCTAACTGCTAATTTGCTTCCAGGCTACAGCCAACGCTAACCTCTCAAGCAGAGCTTTGAGCCAGTGCGTTAGAATGGTTTGTTTGTCTCTTGTGTTGTGGAGAAAGAATCTACCGATAACAGTAGACGCCAAATTTCAGGTACAGAGGGGGGAACCCAAAACTACGCACCCCTGGTTCTGGTGGGCCGCAGTTAGCCCGGGCCTTTGTTATAGGATAACGGACACTCCCATCAGCCAACCATCCGGCATCACAGCGGTCCAATCCCATCATCCTCCAGGCGGCGTACATCTGGCCCACTTTGGCAATTTGAGATCCATTGCTGACACAAGCCTGGACCGCTTCTGTAAAGTTGAGCTTGGCCTGGTCGTTTAAGAAGTACACAGTCCCTAACGCAGAAGAGAATTATATGTGAAAAGATTGTCATATAGTGATGTATTTAGGTTTAAAACGTGCAACACTCATACTGACCCTTGACCGAGGCGGAGAAGCAGAAAGCATCATAGCGGTAGAGAAGGCGATGCCGTTGTCCGTAGCTGCGCAGACCAGGAGCTATATCCACGCCACCGCAGCCGTCACGTGGGACTGTGATTGGATACTGCACTGTGCCATCAGCCAACCAGCCAGCGTTACACCAGTCTAGCCCCTCCTCCCACGCTGTGAAGAGCTGCTCAAATGTAGCCAGAGTGGCCTCCTGATCCTGGCACGCTTGTTGGGCCCCAAAGAAGTTAAACTGGTAGCGTCCTTTCTGAGAGAAGTAGGGGAACACCACGCCTATATCGGGAGGAGAAGTGTATTATGACAGTTTGTTATATCTTTTTATGGTCATATTAGCAATATATAGGCAGGCGACCTGGTGGTTAGAGAGACTGCCCTATTACCAAAGGGGCTCATCCAAGCTGAGATGCATTGGACATTGTGTCTTGCATGTGAAGGCATCTGTAATTAAATATGTCACCGGTCAACAGTTTTACAGACATCTCTTTTAAAATAGCGGTTTATGTTAAAAATGCTTTTTGGGCCATAAGGGATGATTTAGCTGCAGTAATGCAAATGGCCACTGGGATAAATTGGCGCTGTATCAGGCTTTTTATTTTTATTTTTATCCATTGGGCTCACAGATTATTTTTTACTGTTGGGCCTCCTAGTGGATTAATCCAGCAATGTGTCTGTGTGTATCTACATCAAGTGCTTAAACCTGTTTCATCAGGTCCCATCTTGAATGAGCCAATCCCAGCCACATTGTAGGCTACTTGAAAGTAGAACATTGCATTGGGCTACCATCACAAGCTTTTCAGTTGACATCTCTCTATCATCTTAAAAAGATTTTGAAACTGATTCACTTCACATAACATTTCACCCTCATCAATACACTTCAGCCTGCACACACACACACACTCTCTCTCTCTCTCTCTCTCTCTCTCTCTCTCTCTCTCTCTCTCTCTCCCTCACCCCGCAGCTCCAGCTCCACCGTCACACTCTCGTCCTCCAGGCCATCAATCACCTCACATCGGTATCTGCCGGTGTCGTTGAGCTGCAGCTCATTGATCACTAGGGACATATCCCCTGGTGCCGAGCGTCGCAAGCGCACGCGGCCCCTGAAGCTGCCATAGCTGCGGTGACGGTTGCCCATGGCGACCATAACCTCAGTTTCCCTGGCCAAGGCTTCGGGGGAAGCAGGTGCATGGATGGTGTTGGCAGGCAACCAGGACCATTTGACCCGGGTCCTGCGTGGTGCGGATAGTTCAGGCTCGTAGTGGTAGTGACAGGGGAGGGTGACGGTGCTCCCCCTGGCGGCCGACACTAACAGCTGCGGGGAATCCACGAGGAGGCGAACCCCGTTAAAATAGACTTAAAAAAAAAAGACAAAACAAAACACCAGAAATACAACATGTGTTAAACAGTCGAATCACAACTTTGTTTTCTATATTTGGTATTGATGATGATTTAAAGCTAAAGCCTCTGGTCTGTGTGGAAAGGTAGTAGCCTACTGATCTGCTCAGGTATAGCCTAATGGGGTAGGCTATTTAGGCTACATGGGATGTGATTGGTATATTGGGTTAATCCATGAATCTTATTTTATTGATTAACCCATCCCGCCATTAACCTTTTTAACAGCAGACATTTTGAATTGTAACAGCAGGGAAAGCATAGCTGTAAAAAATAACATTAATGATGGCTCCATTTAGGTCCTAGTAAACCATGCATGTGAGCCAGGATACAGTGCCCTAAAACACACACACACACACACACACACACACACAACATCAATGTATAAGTACTGATGTTATTAGTAACACTTGTGCTCTCCCTGCTATGATAAAATGTCTGCTGTGAAAAAAGTCTAAACGGGCTTCCACTTTTATTACATACCAATTCTACACTACATGCAACACATTTGTTTTTCTGTTTATAAGCTATTCACACTTAATATAGGCTATATGCATATATACACATATATATACATATATATATACATATATACATACATACATACATACATACATACATACATACATACATACATACATACATACATACATACATACATACATACATACAGTGCCTTGCAAAGTATTCGCCCCTTGAACTTTTCGACCTTTTGCCACATTTCAGGCCTCAAACATAAAGATATAAAACTGTAATTTTTTGTGAAGAATCAACAACAAGTGGGACACAATCATGAAGCGGAACGAAATTTATTGGATATTTCAAACCTTTTAAACAAATAAAAACTGAAATATTGGGTGCGCAAAATTATTCAGCCCCCTTAAGTTAATACTTTGTAGCGCCACCTTTGCTGCGATTACAGCTGTAAGTGGCTTGGGGTATGTCTCTATCAGTTTTGCACATCGAGAGCTGACATTTTTGCCCATTCCTCCTTGCAAAACAGCTCGAGCTCAGTGAGGTTGGATGGAGAGCGTTTGTGAACAGCAGTTTTCAGTTCTTTCCACAATTCTCGATTGATTCAGGTCTGACTTTGACTTGGCCATTCTAACACCTGGATATGTTTATTTGTGAACCATTACATTGTAGATTTTGCTTTATGTTTTGGATCATTGTCTTGTTGGAAGACAAATCTCCGGCCCAGTCTCAGGTCTTTTGCAGACTCCATCAGGATTTCTTCCAGAATGGTCCTGTATTTGGCTCCATCCATCTTCCCATCAATTTTAACCATCTTCCCTGTCCCTGCTGAAGAAAAGCAGGCCCAAACCATGATGCTGCCACCACCATGTTTGACAGTGGGGATGGTGTGTTCAGGGTGATGAGCTGTGTTGCTTTTACGCCAAACAAAACGTTTTGCATTGTTGCCAAAAGTTCGATTTTGGTTTCATCTGACCACAGCACCTTCTTCCACATGTTTGGTGTGTCTCCCAGGTGGCTTTTGGCAAACTTTAACCGACACTTTTATGGATATCTTTAAGAAATGGCTTTCTTCTTGCCACTCTTCCATAAAGGCCAGATTTGTGCAGTATACGACTGATTGTTGTCCTATGGACAGAGTCTCCCACCTCAGCTGTAGATCTCTGCAGTTCATCCAGAGTGATCATGGGCCTCTTGGCTGCATCTCTGATCAGTCTTCTCCTTGTATGAGCTAAAAGTTTAGAGGGCGGCCGGGTCTTCGTAGATTTGCAGTGGTCTGATACTCCTTCCATTTCAATATTATCGCTTGCACAGTGCTCCTTGGGATGTTTAAAGCTTGGGAAATCTTTTGTATCCAACTGGGCTTTAAACTTCTCCACAACAGTATCTCGGACCTGCCTGGTGTGTTCCTTGTTCTTCATGATGCTCTCATGCTTTACACGGACCTCTGAGACTATCACAGAGCCGGTGCATTTATACTGAGACTTGATTACACACAGGTGGATTCTATTTATCATCATTAGTCATTTAGGTCAACATTGGATCATTCAGAGATCCTCACTGAACTTTTGAGAGAGTTTGCTGCACTGAAAGTAGGCTGAATAATTTTGCACCCACTTTTCAGTTTTTATTTGTTAAAAAGTTTGAAATAGCCAATGAATTTCGTTCACTTCATAATTGGGACCCACTTGTTGTTGATTCTTCACAAAAATTACAGTTTTATATCTTTATGTTTGAGGCATGAAATGTGGCAAAAGGTCTAAACGTTCATAAAAAAAGGCACTGTATATACATACATACATACATACATACATACATATATACATACATACATACATACATACATACATATATATATATATATATATATACTACCGGTCAAAAGTTTGGGGTCACTTAGAAATTTCCATTCCACTCCATTACAGACAGAATACCAGCTGTCAGCTATCAGTTGCATTTTTTTTTAATCAGGGCAGCAGTTTTCAGATTACATTATGCGCTTACATAATAGCAAAATGGTTCTCGACTGTTGTAGAAAGAAGTGGCTGATCTTTAATGCAATATCTACATTGGCCATTATCAGCAACCATTCATACAATGTTCTGCTGATATATATATATATATATATATATATATATATATATATATATATATACACACACATATATATATACACACACGAATGTACGTACTAACTGTTCATGGCAACAAAAAACCATAAGACAACCATAGATCGATGTCAGTAGCTTTTGAATGCCACTGCCATTATACTTCATTAACAGAAAGCAAAGTGCCTTTAAAATAGTTATTATTCTATTCAAAGCAACTCTAGTGAAGCCTGTGATGAAACACATTAATCTCAGAGTTGCACTTATCATTCGCTATATAAGCCTTTCAGTGTGCAATGATGTTGCCTGCTGCCGTCACCTGGCTGCACAAAGCAATCCTTTGTAGCTCAACACAAATATTTTATTTTTGTTTCGTTTTCCACGACAGTCCCTGGAGCTGTTCCATTGCAACAATTTGTATATTTTCCAGCTTTGCACTGAATTGTGGGACAATACTGTTTGTTAACAGCGCACTCAAAAACTGTGATTCTAAAGTGAATTAAGTCCGCGTGCTGACGTTTGTGTGCATTAACATTTATAGTGCGAACCCACTCACTATTCAAAACCTAGTTAGAATCAGCATCGTTTCACAGCAGCTAGACCTCACAGTGGACATTTTAATCTGTCAACCTCAGCTGTAACTAATAACATTAATACCGTCTTACTAGCCAACCTAAATAAAATGGAGTCATCGTAAATGTTATTATTTACACTTCTACTTTTCCTGAAACTACACTGAGAAAGATCTATTCAGTCATAGGCTATACTACTCACAGTGTGTACGTCCCTGCAAGACCAACTCTGCCTTCCTCCAAACTATTTACATCAGTGAACCTGTAATTGTACAGTTTAAGTGCACAGTGGTTCCAAATGTCCAATAATTTTTTCCTATATACAATTTATTATGTACATTTTTACACAATATTGTCAGTGAGGGAAATATAGGAACTAAGCAGTGGACCAAGGGAACAATTGATAAACAAAACAAGTAATGCTACAGAATCTGTTTGGAGAAACTGATATTTTAAGTTGAGGAGCAACATTAACATGGCTATGTTCGCATCATTTAAGTTAAGGTAAGTAAAAGTACTCTTCAATAACCTATACACACTCACAGAGGTCTACTGCAACACAGACCACATCAATAACTAGCAGAGTTTGTTTTTCCAACCGGTAGACTGTCCGGGCTCCATTTAATATAGTTGTCTTCTCCCGACACATCCAGATGTTGTGGTGTACACAAATGAAGCATGTACTGGATCTGTGTCTCACACACAGAGGTGGAACAAGTATTCAGATCTTTTACTTCAGTAAAAATAGTAATACTAGGGTGTAAAAAATACTCTGTTACATGCAAAAGTAAAACTACACAAGTATTAGCATCAAAATATACTACAAAAGTAAAAGTATGCAGAATGGCCAATTTCAGATTACTATATATTATATCACTGGATTATAATTAGCAATGCATTCATTTGGCAGCTAATGTTGCAGCTGGTAAAGGTGCCTATTTTATATACAGTACTGCCTGGTAGATTAACTTTTTCACATCGAGGACCCCTAAACTGACACAAATTAGACTCATTTAATAAGATTTTGTCCCAGGGCCCCCCCATCTGATAGGATTTTTGCTTTTAGATGTTTATTACAGAAAGTGTATGAAACCGATGACCAAAAATAGTCATACATTCTGTCATTGTGTTACTTATGGATGGAATAATAGGGAACTGAATTATTCCCCTTTTTGCTGGGGACCCCCTGGAACCCCCTCAAGGAACCCTGGGGGGGGGGTCATAGGACCCCACTTTGTGAACCAAAGGTTTAACAGCCTATTACATCATGTTGATTATATTTTGTATTAATAATCTGAATCTGCAAAGTAACTTAAGCTATCAAATAAATTTAGTGGAGTTAAAAGTATAATATTCCCTCTGAAATGCAGTGGAGTATAAAGTATAAAGTAGCAGAAAATGGAAATAGCCAACCTAAATAAAGTAGGCCTACAAGCTATCTCAGAATTGAGTAAACCATTCCACCATTGCCCACACATGCAGCAAAGCAAACCCAAACAAACTTTAAAAGGCCTCCAGACGCACAGACAAACAAGTTTCAGACAAACAGGGGACCTACTCTCTCCGTTTCCGTTCCCGTTGATGTCCTGGTAGTGAAAGCCATTGTTGTACCCGGGGGGGTTCCAGCCCTGGCCGCCGGGCAGCAGCAGGTACAAGCAGACGGCCAGTAGGGGGCGCAGTAGACTGAGCATGATGCTGTCCTCTGTTAAATCAAGGAGCAGAAGAAATACTGAGCTCTTTATTATTATTATTATTATTATTATTATTATTATTATTATTATTATTATTATTATTATTATCGATCTATAGCTGTGATATATAGGCCACCGGGCTGAGGACGTTGCGAAATCACACACTGGTGATCTGAATTGAAGCTCAAAGTTGTTCGTCACACCGATTACCTATACTGTAAATTAGGCTTAAAATAAATGCAATAACTTTAGTTTGGCTCAAGGGAGACAGCACGAAGTGATAATCCAATTTCACAATTAAAAAAGTTCCCTGCATCCTGTTTTATCCTCGAAAAATGTGAGGAAACTTTATTTTTAAGCATGTGTTGTTTTTTGTTATGTTTAGTGTGGTGATGGTTGTTGTTCTACACATTCCTTCATGTTAAATACAAATGATCTTTTCACAGCCAAAATCTATAAAAAAAAAACAACAACCTTGCAATGCAATGTGATGACTGATGATACGTTACAGGATAGGCTACAGTGGATCGATCCTATGTCTTGTAAAAACTTTTCAGTCATTGACAAACGTCGAAAATGTACGTTTAATATCTTCATATTCTTTTCTCCGCAGTTTCCTCTCCCCTTAGAAGTGTAGCCACATCTCATAAACGTTTCAATACATTATACCCTACTAATTAACGTTTTATATATTTTACTTTATGTTACCGCGGCTTATGAAGTAGGCTAGCCTATATGAGCCGTATTCAAGTAGGGTAACCATAACATCGTTTTAAAATTCAACCTCCAAGCCAGCTTAACAAAACAGAAAATAAGAAAATAAGCGAACTACCTCCGGCTTAAATCTTCCTTATGAACGTCTGTTTATGGAAAATAAAAGTTGTTAAAAGTCACTCACAGATAAGCAGTTGTCCGACCAGTGTGTCCTCAGCTCATCTCCTCCTCATCCTCGGCTGCCTCTGTGCTCACCGGACCCGGACACTCAGAGGAGCGCGAGCGTGACGTCACGAGACGAGGCATCCCCTTTGAAGTAAACCGTGACCTCATCATGCACGAGCCCATACAGCAGATTGGCAACTATTCTGATCGTTTTAAGTCATTTTTCATGCATGAATGCAAAATACATTTGATAGTTTTAGCTTCAAAAAAATATGATGCTTATTGTAATAATTTGTATTTATTTGAATAGTTTTGAGGTTTGGACTCTTGGTTGGACAAAACAAACATTGTGAAGGTGTCACTTTGCGCTCTACGTAACCGGCGGCGTTCACTATTTTCAGAATTTTTTACAAACCAAACAATCAATTGAATAATGGAGAAAATATTGAGACAGATTAATCTATAATAACATACAAACTGCAAATCAAATAATCTAATGCTATGATATATAATAGTATAACGGTCACAGGAGACATTTTTCTGCATTGAGTACTTTTAATACTTTACTTAGGCTACTTATTTTTAATAATTGTGTTAGGATAACAGTCTAAAACTAAGGGAGACAAATACCTGCACAGATTCTAATACCATATCACCACATATTGCACACAGATGCAACCTGAATTCTATTAGCATCATTGTTTAAAAATTAATGAGGGTCAGGTCAAACTAGTTGACCCCTTTCTTGACCTCATCTCATCCCATTAAAAATGTAGGCAAACCCCAATGATGTTCTCTCTCTCAACCTTTTTTTTTTCATTTTGGGTGAGCAATGACAAGACAAAAACAGCTACATCTCCTTCATCCAATGTGTAAATATAAAGTTTAAACATGCTGTAGCTTCATGTAAGCAAACAATAATACCCATGTCATTTTACTAGGTTTAAGGCCATTTAACAGCAAAGGAAAATCCTAATGAACAGTTAAAAATGGAACAATGCAGGTGTTAGGTGTGCCTTTTCTCGGGATGATGCAACCCAGAATGACCCGACTCTAACCATGGAGTTTTAAAATATAAATGAGGGATATCAATTGTTTTTCCACCTGTATTTGTCATTGTAAGCACTGGATTGAAACTAACCCTAAATCCTTAAAATGTTAAATGTTGTGCATGTGAAATACTGCACATTTTTATTAATTACAACAAATAACTGAGATTTATGGCAGGTTATGTGAAAAACAATGTCAAGTGTTAAGTGTAAAAGTTAATCTTTTTAAACAGCAAATATTGTCAAAGGCTGCCAACTTCTGTATTGTTGCAGCTGACAGAGCATATTCCATGCCCCCTGTTTTGACATGGCCTCAAGTAACACAGCAAATATTGCCACATGGACTCATATTTCAGTCATTAGTTGAAATAATAACAGCCGTGGTGGAAAACAATTCCAGTTCTCCTCTGGGGCTAGAGAGAATGTGCTGCTGCTATATCCGAGCGAAGGCTGGTTATCACGGTGCAGATGGAAGCTGCCCTCCTGACACGAGCACATAGTGAATCCTGAAGTTGTAGATATTATTGTCTGGCATCCCCCGGAAGAGCCACAACACTCAAAGTCTTAAGCCTCCCTGAGTCCTGCACGCAATGCTTTCCTCTGTGGTCAGCCCTCTGCAGCCACTGATGTTTTTCTTCATGACTTGACTGACACCCAGCCGACATAACAAAAACCCAAGACCGCCACTATTTCAGCAGGGTGGGGGGAGACAACCACAATGTTGAGGGTTTCATTTTTAATCACTGCTGTGGTCACTAATCAAGGATACCATTTGTTTATTTGCCACATTCAAACATGAAGCACGAAACATGAAGCTGCATTTCACCAAATACTAATTCCAGTGTAACAATACAGCCACGCTAGCAGCTCTGTCAAGCTGTACAGCACAGCGGTGCATTGAACTAAATGCTAACAATAGCACAGTGGTGAAAAGAAGAAGTATAATGTATATATAAATAGAATAATTATCTCTGAATTGCGGTAGAAGTATAAAGTAGCAGAATATGGCAATACTCAAGGAAAGTACAAGTACCTTAAAAATTGTACTTAAGTACAGTGCTCAAGTAAATGCACTTAGTTACTTTCCACCACTGCAAAAGCAGTGTAACATGCTCACATTGACAATGCTAACATGCTGATGTTTAGCACTTTCACGGTGTTCACTGTTTAACATGTTTAATGTTGTCTTTAAAGACAATTGAACTTTAGTTTGAGTTTATGTGACCTTGCAAACAGTTTAGCTACATTAATGTAATGTTACAGTCATGGCTTAAAAACAATAGTCATCTAAAAGCCCAGAATCCCAGATCCGGATCACCACCAACCACCTCATCAGTTGTGGTTTGCCCTAAACTGAACTCCTCATGCCAGGATTCATCTTGTTGTGCTCGTCCTCCTCCAAACTTCATTCTTACCTCCTTTTCTTAACATCCACAAACCAACATCTACCATCTGTCTGAAACTCCTCCCAACACTACAAACGGCAATTTTATTGTGTTCTTCCCCACAAACTTACACTGTGTGGAAATTCAGATGATGATGTGATGATTCGTGTTACTTTCACATCATCGGACATAGTCATGAAATGAGAACATTATTTTTCACATTTGTCACAAAAAGAGGTTAAATTAGCTCATTTAAAACATCTCTGGTTAGGGTTTGGGTAAAGGTTTTGAATAGTTGCATCTTCACTCATCATCATTGACGTAGAATACCCTGAAATGTAGCTTTGTTTCAGTGAAGCGCTCACGCTCAATCCTTCTCTCTCCACATCCCTGCATTCTGTCTTCATTACCATCTGAAATATGTGCTTTGAAAGAAAATATCCATGACGGCTTCAAAAAAAGGGCTAGCTTCCTCGCATGGGATTTCCTTTTTAGCCACAATGCTATCCGGTCCACCACTTTGGTCCAGACTGAAATATTTCAACAACTATGGATTGCAGAGAAATGTTATTTAAAGTTTTTTTTAAAAGTAATTTATGGTCCCAAGAAGATGAACGTTGATGATGATACTGACTTTGACAATCCCCTAAAAATGAGGGTGACATTTGTTGTTTTGGGTAAAATATCTCCACAATTATTGAATTGATTGCCATGAAATGTGGTACAGCAATTCATTGTCCCCTTAGGATGAATTGAAATAAATTTGTTGATCGCATGACTTTTCATCTTCAGGTCAAAGTTGAATTTATCCAGTGAAATATCTCAACATCCACTAAATGCATTGGCATAAAACTTCACACATTCATGGTTCCCAGAGGATGAATCTTGCTGACGTTGGTGATGCCCTGACTTTTCATCCAGCGCCACCATTAGGATAACTACTGTGTATTTGTTTTTTTGTGAAATGACTCAACTATTGAAGGGATTGCCCTACATTTTGGTAGGGGAAATTATTTCCCACTTGGGATCAGTTGTAATAACGTTGGTAAGCCACTAACTTTTCATCTAGCGCCACCATCAGGTCAAAATTTAAATCTTTCCAATATTTAGATAAATACCAGCGAAACTAATGACATACCACTTAGCCTCAGCTGCACTTTGTGATTAGCTCTAGTTAGCTTGCTAAGCTAAGGTGGGGAACATAGAAAACATTATACCTGCTGAACATCAACATGTAAGCACAGATTACGTGTGTAACCTGGTTTCTGACCTTCATGCAAACACACTTAGAGCTTGATTTAAAGTTACATTCAAGGTTTTAAGAATAATATCTTAAAGTGTTTCATTTCATTAAAAACTGTTCACAGGGGTGCCTTGGAAGCTTACCTGGCAGAGCGTGCGCCACATGTACAGAGGCTCAATCCTCGCTGCAGCGGTCTTGGGTTCAATTCCGACCTGCGACCCTTTGCTGCATGTCATTCCCCCTCTCTCTCCCCTTTCAAGTCTAAGCTATCCTGTCAAACAAAGGCCAACAACAAAACTTTAAAAAACCTTGCAGACGACAAGCAAATAAATCTTGATTTATGGATTTCAGTGATGTAAGGAAATTGCTTTATTCCCTAATAAAATTAAACGTAAAATTTTAAGAGGCAGCAAGATAAGCATCAACAGCACCTAAAACCCTGAAATCTGTCTGTTAACGGCTGCAGCCCCCCGCCCCCCCTGCCTGCGTGACAGCCGTTTTCCCCTCCCTGTGTGTCTCCAAGCCATTATCTCCCAGTGTGTTTGAAAAGACCAGACCGGTGCTCTTCCCAAAGCCCCAGATGAAAGGTTTTGGCCTAGGGCCCTAAATACCAGCAGCTCCTCTGAACTGCTGGGTGACTGTGGTGTTCGAAGGGGTGTAATTTCTGCAAAGCTGCAACATTCAGGTCCAGAGAGGCCAGCGGAGCTTGGACCTGGAGCCCAGAGAGACCACATGAAAGAGGAAGAGATGACTGTGTGTGTTTATGTTTGTGTGGTTTGACTGAAGAGCCAAGCAGGTGATCGTGTCGGTTTGTGAAGACACACGCTGTCATCAGCAGAGACTCCTCATAGAAAGGTTACTCACAAAAGGGGTGTGTGTGTGTGTGTGTGTGTGTGTGTGTGTGTGTGTGTGTGGTCAGTGTGGTTTTAGTGTGACTGAAATGCTTGTGTAGGATTAGAGAGGAAGGCCTCAATAAAAGACCAACATGAGCGTGAACTGCAGGGCTCAGAGTGAGTTTCCAGCTTGATTAAAAGATGGAGGGCATAATGAGCTGTAATAACAAATAAACACTACAATTCCTCATCTTTTTGTGACTCACTGGTGTAGGTTTAGCACCAACTATAGATACAAAATGCCAAATAAGGGGTGTTTTTATGATAAAAGCCACTCATCACCTGTCAAATCAACAGTTTCCAACATTTATTTGAACAGAAATAACATAGGATTTTCCCTCTTAGATGACTTCCCTTGGGATGGTGTCTGTGTTGTTGGTACATACCTGATCTAAAATAGCAGTTGTTTTCTAGGAGTGGATCCGTCCAGTTTGAACCCGCTGCAGTGCCTCCAGTTTCCTGTCTCGGCCCGTCCCTGGCCAGCTGTCATACCAGGAAACCAAAACGGAGAGAGACGCCCGACACAGAGCTGATGGAGGTGCAGTCAGTTGGATTAAATTCATCATATTTTTTCAAGACAACTCTGGGAGACATTGTGTAATTCACATAGACTAGTATATTAATATTAGTCAGTATTTACTTCACTGTTTAATGTCCCTGGTAATGGCTTCGTTTGGATAACTCTTTGCTGAATGCTATCGAGACAATGAGTACATTTTCACATTTTTCATAAGTAGGTATCATTTCACTCTCCTTACATATTTAAACATTGTAGTTTTTAAGCCCCCTGATAACGGAACACAATTTTTTTTTTTCCCAATTGCATTTTGGAATGCATCGGTTTCTTATCAGGTGTAGTAAATAAAACAGCACTTTATTTCAACATGCTATAAATATATAATTTCAGGACAAAATAAAGTTGTTTGCTCAATACTTCAAATAATAGCTGGTTAAATTTCAAACTTGGTGACAACTGATAGAAAGCTGTAATACAAAAGACAACTGAATTGACAACTGAGGAAGCAACTGTGAGTGCTCACACAACAACTGAGTGTTTTTCTACAAAGTACTCCCTAATTACAATACATACAGGACACATCCAGAATTTATAAAAAAGCAATAATGGCTAAGTACGATAAGAGCAGTTAAAGAAACTAAAAATAAATCATCCCTCCTACTGAATACACTAAGAATCTCCCTCCTAAAGCTATGCAGAGAAAAGGACAACAGAGGGAAGACGAGATGGAAAATTTGGCATTTTATTAAATAACAAAGGGGACACAGAGGAGAAAACTGTCATTAGGTCCTCAACACTTTAAATGTCAGCAACTCCATCACGAGGGAAAAACAGCTGGTGTGTTGAGTGCTGGCGGTAACTAGATGAGCTCATCATATAAGACAACTGTTGTCTTGCATGATAATTGGCTGCCATTTACTAATTGAGCACGAAAAGTGACGTCATCTGGTGTACAACAGCCTTTTTCCTCCAATACTACAGTCTGCTGTGCTGGAACAGTGCACCCCCATCATTTAGCCTTCACAGTGTCAACGTATTTTCTTGTGTTTTAAACCCCTACAGAGGGATTTCACCACTTTAGTGTGACCTTCACAGACTGTAATGAGGCTAAGCGGGATGTGCCCTCCTCGGGTGAAGACACCTTTGGAAGATTGGATAGTGGTATAAAGAGAGATTAGGCCCCTGGGGTGTTTAAATGCTAAACAGGCAGTCTTTTGATCTGCCACCTTTTTAAATGGAAAACGGCTCCAATTAATTCAGCAATATGAATATTTAATACAACCTAAATCTTCCATCCAGTGATATACATAGAAGTAAAAACTATTGCTATTGAAGCCATTTAGAGTCGATTAAAAATTTCTGTTTTAAATTATTTATTCTTCATTTTAAGATACAAATACCAAACATAAAAGGAATCCTCTTAGAAACACAATACTGAAATGATTCTTTTTTTTTTTAAATCCCGTCAAACTTCTATGGAGGTCAACAGTCAGTATAGCAGGAAATTAACTCATATAATATCATAAAACACATCCATTATTTTTTTTTTAATCAATCATAGAAAACCTGAACAGTGGGGACACAAAATATATACAATACTTTGAATGTTGATAAACACCGAGAAAATATATGAAGCTAAGTCACCAATAAATTCAAAATCGGTTCAACTTAAGTAACACTAGTCAATAAAAATGCATGCAGACGTGGATAACAAGGGTGACTGCTTATGGAATTGTCTGCAACAATAATAAATATTGTATAGGGTTTGACAACAACCTCTCAGTGACACCGCTATCCCCTTATGCATTTTTTAAAGATCTTGAATTAATATTCATCGTTATCAAAACTAACACAGTATTATATTGCACAAGCCCATTATTCATAACTCATGGGGTGGAAAGGTTTAGAATACTGTGACGGGGAGCGGCAGAAGCAGATGATGTGACGGATCGTGTCACATGTCCAGTGGGACCGTAAAAATCAGTTTTAATTTGGTTTCTCTATTACGTCTTATCAGCGGGGCCTCAGCTTTCAACTGGAGGCTAAATGTTGGACCCTGAATATATGGGCTGCAGCAGACATTAACATCCACTAATACGGACAGATCTCAGTACAAAAGTATTGTATATAGGCATGTCACATAACACTAAACAACCAAAGCAAGGGATTCCCCCAGACTTTCAAAGCTCAGTTTAATCGGACAAAGAAACTGAACTGCGAGTATATTTTCTTTTGCTTATACTTTTACATGTAATATGTTTACTGCTCTTAAACACTTCAATTATACGGTTTGAAATAATACTAAAATTTTAAATGTCAAAACACAAACATCAAAGTGCCATAAAAGAGGTGAAACTGTGAAGCACAGCAGTGTGTGTGTGTGTGTGTGTGTGTGTGTGTGTATGAATGAGAAATGTTTCAGTAGCATTGACTGTACATTAGGAGCTGATCTGCTTTGACCTGAGACGATAACATCCATCAGAAATATTTATCTTGCAGCCTCTACACTATTGTTTATTTCTCCGTTTATGATTCTAACCAATTAGTAATGAAGACAATGGACAAAGTCTTGAATTTAATACTGTCATTTCAAAAACCCTGTCAGCCTTAAAAAACAAAAACATTGTTTTTTGATTTGTGGGAAGTGTGGAAGTGTCCAGATCTGAAGTGGTTCTGGTTATAACAATCTCAACACATGCTTCTTTCTACAATAATTTCACCTCAACAGCCTGTTGTTTCTTTTAATTAACCACCTCATAAAATTTGTTACACATTGTAGCAGCCAATGACATGAATACTGCAATAGCTGTCACGTGTAAAAACAAAAACAAACTCTGAATGAATAATGTAAGACTTCAAAATGTGAGTTCTTGTGTAAGATGTCAAATCAGCCCATGACAGCAGTACGTGTAAATCTCAGTCAATCGCTCACTTTTCAAAAGAGATAAAGTGCCTCTGCTCTTTCACTCAACAATGATCTCAAACTCTTTTTGGTCAATTGTTCAGAAGAGCCTGTCTGTCAATGAGGGCGTTTCTTCTGGCCTTTAGTTCACATCTGTTTGGCTGCTAAACTGACTGACTGTGATGGTTCATTGACTTCAATGTCCCACAATGATATGAAATCTAAAATCTAATTTATGTGAATAATCTTTCATTCGGTGTGTGTCTGCGTCAGTTCACCATAAACTATATTTTTCTAAATAAACCCACAGAAACAAAAGTCTGAGGGTGTGTTGGCACAAGCCTCCAAATGCTTGGGGAGTACATGTTTGTACACATGTTTAGTAAAAATGAGGAATTGTGTAAATAGTGGGATGCTCACATTTCTGTTGTTGGCTGCAGAGTGAATACTATGTTTACATCTTGGATGTTAACCCTCTAAAGCAGTTCCAAGAAATGTACTGTAGGAAACATGAACTGAGGATTTTACTGTCCAAACCACTGCAGAGAAATATAAGGAACACTAAAACACTCACAGTGGGACACCTTCAGATTTTGAGTGTCTTATTTCTGCTCAACAGAGCTTTTTTTTTTTTTATAACTATTTGGTATTACTTTCCCCATCAAAGAGCAACAAGCATGTTTCTTATCAGATTAAAGGTTTCTTGCCAATATATCAATCATATTTACTTATGTGTAGATTCACTTTTTGGTAAAGAAAAATAATAACTAAGCATTAATGTATCATCTGAATGATGGATAACCTTTCACTGGACAAATAAAATTGATTGATTGTTTAATTATATATATATATATATATATATATATATATATATATATATATATATATATATATATATATTCTGTGCGGCTTGAGGGGAAGTGAAGTGTTTGGTTATAGGATGTGAGCAAGCTGTCAAGTGGAGCTTATGTACATCACCAGCCGTAGGTCTTGGAGGTTCAATGTTCCAGGTAGAACTGATCTAGGATCAGAATCTGGACAGCACCAACTAATACAGCAGCAGTCCTGTTACCCCTGACCTTAGACACAGGGATGAGGGAGTCAACACCTTTGATTTAGCCGCTAGGTGGGATACAAATCGGACCCTGAGCTCTGCTCAGTGACAAAGAAGATATACGGTCGTTTCTTGAAATGATCACAGATTTGGTTCAGGTGGAAAAGAAGAGTGATCTATTCAGGAAACGAACAAAGAGGGAACGCTGTGAGCTAAACTCAATCAGGGCCCTGGTAACAGTGGTTAAAGGTAACATCTCCCACCTGCAACCAGCCAGGGTTGGGGTGGTGGTGTGCTACTCTGGTGTTTGCTGCCCCCTAGGGCTGAGAGCAAGGCAGTGCAGGTGTGGCTCAGGAGGGAGAAGGGAGGGAGGGAAGCGAGGAGGGAAGGGGGGAGGTAGAGAGAGGAGGAGGAGGAGGGGGAGGGAGGCTGGACCAGGCCGGCGCTACTCGTCACAGCCCAGAAGCTCCATTCGCAGGGTGATGCGCTCATGCCACTCCCACGGCAGGATGCGGACGTACCGGGCGTAGAACGAGGGCTCGAAGATGTTCTTTTTGTGAACGTTGTTGTCGCTGTTTCCTGGGAAGATCTGGACAGAAAATAGCAGCCAATCAAAACGACACAGAGGATAGCTGCTGTTAACCTTAACGATCCAGATAACAAAACATCTATTATGCTGCTTGTTTCCTTAACGACTAAAAACGAAATGGAAAATATTGGCATCTTTTGAAGTGAAATATTTTTGGACAGCTTATTTACTTTCCCCCCATCATTTTGTCATTTCCATATCGTATTTAATTAGATTTTTTAAAACATTATTTGTTTGTGATTAAAGCACACTTATGAACTGCTGTCCCAGCAAAATGCAGACACTGATAGATAGATAGATAGATAGATAGATAGATAGATAGATAGATAGATAGATAGATAGATAGAAATCATTTCCTGTGGATGTCAGATGACTAACAATAAGCACATGTATATGAAAACACTCTCTGCCACAATAAAATAGGGATTAAAAACCAGTGAAGTTAACTGAACACAGACACCAGAAAAAAAATCATGTAAAATAAACCTTGACAATTAGTACAACCTCATCAACAAATTCAAACATTATCCCATAAAAAAAACCTGATTTAATTATAAATGTTTCATCGATTAAGTCAGAGGAAACTGTCAAAGTTCCAAATCCTTGATTTAATGACTTCATTGGTCTGTACTTTGGTGCACATCTGGCAGGGAAATGGATTTTTGGATGCATTATAAATGAATGCACACAGAAAACTAATCAAACCCAGTGTCGATATAAATGGTACCAGGTGTGTAGACGAATGCGTCAGATACAAGCTCAACTATTACTCCTTCTTTATATTTTCATTTAAGACCACACAAATAAACCACCCTCTGCAAAAGCCTGTATTATTCTTTTTTCCAAAAATCCACCAAGATGTTTTTATTATAAATAAATCATTATTTTAATTAAGTTAAAAAACGTATTCATCTTATTAACATCTTATTGTGTATTTCCCCATCAAATGTAGTTTTGTTTAATTGTCTCAATAATGTATTTTACATATCCTCAAAATGCTGTGTGCTCTTGTTGTGTGCATTGTTTTTGAGTGAATGGGTTTTCAGGTGCCATTTTCTTTTATTTCTTATGCTGTAGTTTGTTTTTTTATTTCCACAGGGATGAATTCTGGGTTATTTTTTACTCAACATTTGTGAGCAGGTTTCTGGGCACAGCTGGACTGACCTTGTCTTTCTGTGTGGTTGCGTCCGTCACAACGGTCCAGGACGAGCCATCATCACTGTGAGCCACTTTGAAGGCTGTGACGAATTGGATGGAGCCAAAGTCTTTGGCCCCCTGCGTGATGACTCCAGTTATCTTCTTGGTAGAACCAAGGTCCACCTGAGGACACAGAAACAGCTTCGTTTTACAAACGCAGCAATGGACAAACTAAAAAAACAACAATGATCGAATGAAGAATTTATTTCAGACATATCAAAAATGAAATAAACAAAAACTTTGCAAATAAGCAAAATGAAATAAAAAAGCATATTACATAACATAGTATAGAACAGTATACAGCACAGACATGCCTGAAAAGGGGTAGGAAGAAGTATAAACTTATTTAATCCTACCTCTACTCCACAGTTTAGCAATGAATGTTTATCAAATCACTTCCCTTCCTGACCCTGTGTACTGTCATATGCTCCCATTTAACTATATACAATTTGATATATTGATATATGTACAATTCAAAAAAAAAAAAAAAAAATAAAAAAAAAAAAAAAAAAAAAAACACTAAACAAAAATATAACAAAAAAAAAAAAAAAAAAATACTTTACACATACATAATATAATTTTAATTTTTTTTTTTTTTTTTTTTTTTCCCCCTTCCTATTTGATTGTTGGGGCGTGGTCCAGGCGTTGGTCTTTCCCTGTTTGTCCAGACGGGCGTAGTGAGGGTGCCAGGTGAAGGCCTCGATGCCCCAGGTGCGGAAGGTGCTGGAGGACGTGATCTGGCGGTCAGACACCAACCGGGACTTCATGCCCATCGGCTCTGAACAACCTGAAGTGTTTGAATACACTGTGGAGGTGAGACCAGGCAGAGAGACAGAGGAAGAGACAGAAACAAAGAGGAATGGAAAGAAAGAGAAAGAAAGTATGATAGACAGGGGACGGACAGGAAGTGGCCCAGGCCAGCCAGTGATGTGAAGCAGCAAACGCACACTTAGAGATGATGATGCAGATGCAGTGGACATAGAGCTGAATGTGAAGCCATACATGTGCAGCTTCAGGCTCCCATCTGTGAACCACCATCAAGTGATACAGTGATCCTCCACAAGTTTGACTTTCTGTATCGTATCAAGTCTGTATCGTTTCACATGATGAGCAGAATGCAAATAAAGTAGAAGCTCATTGTACAATTTATAAAAGCTGTAACAGACTTTATGAGTGTGGGTTAGTGAAACAGCTGCACATGTAGGTCAGATGAGCACAGGGTCAAAGATACATGCAAAACCTTCAGCTGTACTGTTGCCGTCCAGCATCATAAAGCTGCTTGTGCAACATCCTCTAATTTTCATAACATCATTTTACAGTTAAGGTGATTCACTCAATGAAGTGTAATTAATTGAGTTTAAAGTACGGATCTAAAACCTTTAGAAAATGTACATAACATTCATAATGAGTATTTTGCATCAAAGTGAAAGCACTGAAGACTTGTTTTTCTGTGTTTAAAAAGGGTCAAAACTCATGCATGCTGGCTTTGATCTCATGCCAGACTGACAGTAGACCCAAAAACAAAACAAGCCTCAAATATAGCAATTTTGGAATCATGCACAAACTGGGAAGCAGGACTGATGGAAGAAGACCAGACAGTGATCTGATGAATGAGACCATAAAGAGATACAAATATTCAACAGTGTAATGAGGCCGGCAAGTTCTGAAGAACCACACTGGCTTTACATAAAAGAACAGCAAGAGGAACAGAAATTTGTTGCAATACAAAAGACTGAAAAGAAGTATTACATTTGCCTGCTGCAGTGACAATTTCTTAGATGATGAATATGACCAGTGTGTTCTCTGCAGTAATATTATCTCTGAATCATTAGCATCCATGTGCAGTACACTTGCCAGTGTTTCTACAGTAAAATATGATCATATGGTTTTGATAAATGTGCATCTTTGTTCAAAGTTACTAAGTAGTGCAATCCTCTGAGTAATATCCTTTGAAATATGATCAATCACTGAGCGTGAGGCTGAATATAATTAGTGGGGAAACACAATAGCCAAATGCTGGTTTAAAAAAAAAAGAAAAAAGAAGACTGTTGGATGACAAAGTTTCCCACCTGGAGTTTGAATGACTTAAGATGTGAAAATAGTGTTTCAGTCTCTAACAAACATCAGTATACTGAACACCAACAGTGAGTGGATGTCCACGCAGCATGTATATGTTGTGTGTTTTCTGTGCGAGTTTACCGTTGAGTTCACAGCCCACCAGCTCCATGCGCATAGTGCAGGCCTTGCGACACACCACAGGGACAATGCGGATGTATTGGGCAATGATTGGGGGGTCAAACAGGTTGGTCTTGGTGCTGTCGTTGTCCACGTTTCCAACAAATACCTACAAAGAAAGAAGGCATTAGCAAACTGTGTCAAGTGTGCTGTTAATTTGTTATTTTTGTAACTGAGTGATACTGATAAATGATACTTAGTGGCAGTTTTGAAGTGGATTTATGTATTTTTTTTGTGATTAAACAGTTTTTATTTTTTTAAACAAACTTTACAACATGAACACATTCCCTCCCTTCCTGAACCAGTAGATTTCTTTTTTATTCTAAACAAATAGCAATTAAACTAAAACATGATGTAAAGCACTCCATGAAGAATTTGTTTTTCAAGCAAACTTATAAAACATAACTTCTCTCTTTGTTTCACAGCTGGTGTTGTTGGCCAAAGTGTCACAGCAAAGTTCCAATAAAATGTTTTTTCTGTGTACTGTATTGTTTGTCATTGCTGCTCCCTCTAGTGGTTACTTTATATCTTTAAGAAACATAGTGACATATTATGTGTATTGAGGTTTGATCTTTTGATATGGCCAAGGGGACAATAAATCCGTTTAAAACAGACTTATGGACTATAGTTTATTGCCGTGTTGCGTCTTCTCACATTGTCCTTCCTCTGTCCGTCTGTTCTGTACATGGTATAAGTCTTGCCATCCAGGCTGGATGCCACCTTGAAGGCCTTAATGAACTCGGCGGTTCCAATGCGACTGGCGCCCTGCATCACGATACCTGTAATGCGCATCTTCCTTTGCATGTTGATCTGAAAGAGGAAATTAAGTTTCTATTTTATGAAAGCTTCTATCCAAAAGTTCAACTTAATACAGAAAATAAAATAAAGGCAGGCAATGTTGGTATGGTAAATAGTTTCAAAAAAATAACAAAAACATAAAAGTGCTGAGCAAAAACCTCCTCATGTTTGTAACTGTATCAATAAATCAAGTTTTATTTTTTCATAATATACAAGTTCTAATTATTTAATGTCAGGACAGTTATTTCTAACCTGGTAGATCTAACACAAATTAAATTAAGAGTCTAGACTAAGAATAAATCTAAACATTTCCATCTATGCACTATGTATGTACTGTTACTGTCTACATGTCTAGCAATCTACCCACTTAACAATCTACATTTCTATGTACCCTGGTCTCACCTCTATCCACGGGTTCTTGTCATGTGCAGCGGCGCTCCAGGCGTTAACCAGTCCCTTGTTGTGAAGGCGGGCGAGCTCAGGTCCCCAGCGCTGCAGGCCCAGCAGGCTGTAACGGACTGATGAAGCTGAGATCTGGGACTCAGCGATGCCCCCTCCCTCCATGCCGAGCAGAGAAATACAGCCTGCAGAGGAAAAGAGGGAATGGGGGGCAGATTCTGACGTTAGCATAAGATTTCCCACTGAGGCCTTAATGCAAATTTGGCATACAATCCTGCTACTGAACATACAATTTAGACAAAATGTTTACACTATGGCTGTAGAGAAGAATGGTACTATGAGAAGGACTGATCCTTATAAGAAAGTGAAATGTCTGAGTAAATGGTCACATAATCAAAATCTTATGCACATCTCTGCATATGCTTTACCTTCACTCCGCTGTGTAAACCATAAAGTCATTACGATGCAGAGCTTTGAATCAGCTTAATTGAATAAAGTATTGATTTCTCATTTAGCAGGCTCTCTATATGCTGCATATTGATCATCCTAAAATGCCGCAGCCTGGCCACCCTTCGAAATCATATCATTATTCTTCCTTCAATTAATATATTTATATAACGCTGGCAATAATAGCAACATTACATATGGATTTAGTGTGCCTGCATGTACATGTGTTGTTAGCTTACTTGAAATTATGTGAAATTATTGAATTTGTGAAAAACACACACACAATTTATACCTAGTAAAATTAAGTTGTCTTATATTTTTCTGACTGTTGACTGGTCACACTTACGCAATTGGCAATGTTTGCCCACATAAGGGGACGGGCAGTGGCATTTGAAATCTCCTTCCAGGTCCCTGCAGGTGCCACCATTCTGGCATGGCTGGCCGGCACAGTCATTCACATCTGCAGAGAGATAAATCACACCATCGCTTACTGAAGTCATAATCACAAACAGCTTACTGATCAACCGTTATCAGCCAGTCTGAAAGCAGATCACAGTTAGCTAGAAGTGTGAGTGAAGATCACAGGTCATGCTTAAGAGACAGGGATTGCTATTTCTTCATCTGCTTCACACTGAGGTTAGTTGAAGCCATGCCAACAGGACTGGAGCTGTAGTAGAGAGGCTAAGCGAGAGGAGCTTGTTTCTTGTTATTAGACAATACATGTAACCTTGATCAAGATATCTGGCAGCAACGAACCAGCTGCACCAGGAGATCATGTGGTCAGGAGGATGTGGGGTATTTAATGAAGAGATCCCAAGTAAATGTGTTTAGCTGGGAGAGTTTGAAAATGAGCTTTACAAAAAACCATCATGATACATGCTGCTTTAAAAGAGTTGAGTATCATTAAGGGCCATTTTAGTGCAATGTATGTTTCATTTCCTTGTAACTCTTTGTATTGCCTCTTGATGGCGTCCTCACCAACACTATTTGCCCAGCTCAAAGTCTGTGCTAGATAAGTCAGAAAGGAGGAAAACGAATCAGCAGAATGAAACGGGAATAAACTCCTTTTCATCTCTCCCCCACAAGAACTGTCAGTGTGACTAAACCAGCTTTGAACACGCACTATATTGACCGCATACACAAGGAACAAGGCACAAATTTAGCTGGTTGTAGAGATGACTGCACACCAAAAAAAGGGGGGTTTCAGTCAGTCCCTGAAGCTTTAATCCTCAGTGGTTGTTATTATGGAAGAAAATGCACGCAAACAACCCAGGCGCACCAATGTTAGGTTTCTATCCAACAAACACACACATGGCAGCATCTCCCTGCCCACATGCTCTCTCCATAAATAGCTCCTTGTCCAAACATTCATTTTCACACAGTCACAGGAGGAATACAGTCATTTTGAAATGTGCATCCACAAACCCTCGATAACGAGGTCCACAGTCATGACCCCCATTACCTTTTAGCAGCGACAGCTGAATATTTTAAACATGAAGCTCGCTACACTTTGTAAATACGATCTTTGATCAATTTACTGTCTTGTTGGAACAAGAGATAAGGTAGCAGCTACCTCTGTCTGTATCCAGATAGATATTACATACATATTAACAATATCATTTAATCAAAGACATTTAATCTAATGAAACTGTTACAAACTATAAAAAAAGCAGAATGTGTAGTGCTAATTTAGTTAGGTCAGTTTTGGATTAAGACATGTTTAATAACCAAATACCGTTAAGTCAGTTAGCAGCATTAGCTAAAAAAAAAAAACATCAAAAGGTTAAAAAGGTTATTCCTGTTCACATCATTTCTTTGATAAAAAAAAAAAAAAAAAAAATCAGACAGATATTTCACGAGGATGGATGAAAAGATTCATCATTCAGTTGCTGCATGGAGCACAAATACAAGAGTATGTAGTATTTGAGTAGGTTTCTAAAGTTTCCTAACCTCAGACTCAAAGAGGCTGACTGGACAAAATGCTCCATGTCTCACCTTGTGGCATACACCCCAAGATCTCTCTCTCCCATGTCAGAGAACACCCGCCCCCACCTACAACCCAGAGACCTATATCAGTAATCGATGAAAAGTGACGATGACTGCGAAGGCCTATAGTTTTATTACCAGGGCTATACATGGCTGAAATGTGAACACTCATGGTGCTCTGTAACCATTAAATAAATGACTTCTAAAGATGCTTCAGGGTTAAAACCTTGTTACTCTAAAATGCCAACCAAGAAAAACAATACTGACATCTAATCAGCTGTTACATATTTAGCAATATCCACTATAAGCACACTGTCTGCATAAAGATTTGTGGGGGCAGAGCACGTGCTAGACAGACCACCACTCCATGGCCTGTATCCAACAAACCCTATAGCTGAAAAAGCACACTACCACAATATCCAGAGCGTCAATATCCGTCTCAGCATGAAGCAAAAAACCAATACAAATCTCATGCTGCTTGTTTGAAACATGATCCTGATCAATGCAAGGCCAAGGTCAGCTGGCAGTACATGTGGTGATCAGCAAAGCTATATACAGTCAGTATTTCCCCTTGAACTTTTGCCTTTCAATTTCATTAATAAGTTTGTATTGTGAGTACAACTGAACAATTGGAAGAAACAAAAATGGTCAAAAATCACCTACGTGACAAATTAGTTCAGTAGGATCTGAATGATCCAATTGACTACAACTAATTTATTATTGTGTTGTATAAATACTTGTTAGCGGAAAATATGGAAGAAACAGTGTCCGGTCTGTGTGGAAGTTGTTTTGTACGTCAATTTAATTGTGGGGGTATCCACTGCAAACGCCCTAAACTTTCAGCTGTAGGTACTGATCAGAGATGAGCCAAACCCATGATCACTCTGGATGAACTGCAGAGATTACAGCTGAGGTGGGGATGTGCCAAATAGTTACCACATCGGTTTAGCAAAAGAAAGCCATTTCACATAAAACCACCACAAACAAAGTGGAGAGGTCAAAATTGCAACAATCAAAATGTTCCTACCCACCCACTTAATGTGGCAACATGTTGCTTTTCAGAAAGAGATGGTTAAAATTGTGGGGGGGGCCAATACTGAGAAAAGGATAGATCCAGGATCTGTGTTGCAGCCAGCAGGATTTGGGCCTAAAATAAGGCCTCAGCCCAGAAGGTACTCAAAACTACAATAAGTTTTGAAAGTAAACCATCTGTGATGGTTTGATAACAACACTTCCCTACAATGCCAAAGAGCAGTAACTTTGTGAGGAGTGAAACTAAGAAAATAAAACCTTTGTCCGCACAAATGCACTGTCCAATACTGTATTATGTATGGTATAATTGTTATGAACATTAACATTACAACTTTTAGTCACAGAATTTGCAATGGGTATGTTGCAGAGAAGAAAAGTTAGTCTTTTCTTCCAACCAATGACAACAAGAAATTACATATTTTTGATCACCGCTTTCACTGTTGGTATACCAACCAAGGGGGGGAGCTCTAAAGGCATTATAGTCACCAGATAAAACCACAATGGCATTATTAATTTAAAAAAAGGCCCAAAGCTTTCTAGATGTGTAATTTGCTGTGCACTTTGTGGACTGGCTACAGTACACCAGGGAGCGACAGTAGCACCCAGAATAGCTTTGAATCAGATCTTTGCACTCTTGTTGGAGGGATGCAGAGCTCTGAGATAAAACTTCTGATGTCATAAAGTATATTTACAGAGTATATTATTTAAAGCTTGGTTTCTAAGCTCTCACTCTGAACAGATCAAGTCATGGTGACATCAGATCCTGTGCACTGGTAAATGATAGCTGTGGTTTTTAGAATTACAATGTCTTAAGCATTTTAAGATCTATATTATTACATTTCTGCAGTATATACTAAATATTATTGTATTTATTGTAAGATCAGCTCACCTTAACTCAGAATGTATAATTGCTACAGTAAGTCCTTACATGTATTAACTTCTTTATATATATATATATATATATATATATATATATATATATATATATATATATATATATATATATAAAAATATATATATATATATATATATATATATATATATATATATATATATATATATATATATATATATAACATCTTAGTCAGAGAAATAAAGTGCCATCAAACTGACAAAGTCAAGACTTAATGTCCTTGTGGTTTAAATAAAAAAGGAAGTCTTGGAAGTTTTAAATGTTGGATTTCCCCCTGCAGAACGTCTAGAGTTATTCAAACCACATTATGGTTACACATATTTACACAAATGTGGTTGTTCTAGTTTCGGAAGGATCTCAAGCAAGTCGCTCAACCCCCAACTGTTGTGTGTTCAACGGAAGAAGAGTTACAGATGTGAATATGCAGTACTTAACTATATGAGTGAATACCAGAATGCTGATGAAAAAAAAAGCTCAGGAAACCTATTTTGATTGAAAAGGGATTTAAGAAATTAAAAGGTGCTGTAGGTAGGGTTGTGAAGATCCAGCCAAAGAATTGAACATCAACAACTTCTCAGTCCCTCGTCCCCCCCCCTTCGGCTAAAGCCCAAACAGTCTCCTAAGCCCCTCCCCCCACGAGGGAGAATGAATGAGTGTGCCTGAGCAGTGATTGACATGCAGTTAGACACCCTCCCTGGGCCTGATTGGTGAAAATGAACAGGGAGCTGTGGATTTTTGCAAATCACACTACAGGCTGTAGGTGTAGGTTTTTTTTTTTTTATTACCTGCTTCATGTATTTCTACTCCAACATAGGGTCTGTTTCAGCAAATATGACTGAAAGTTAGTTTTATAAGTGTACCTACTGCATCTTTAATTAACCAACTTAATTTAATAGTTTGCTAGTTTTAGCAGAGTCTGGGTAAATGGGTTTACTGTTAATCTTTTACTTTCTACAGCAAGATTATTTCTAACTAGAAAACATATTTTTTTTTGTGTTGGTTTTTCCTTTTTTCAAAATTGTCGCTTCCTACACGCCTTTGTGTGTTGTTAAAATTGGATACGTTTAAAAGTTCTTGGCCTTTATCATTTACGATGAGTGGTTTAAAAAGTCCTTGGTGGGCGTTATTTGATTGGTTTTTTTTCACTCTAGTTTTGGTTGTTAATCCCAACTTAATGGCAAGGCTCAATACTTAACTATTTTTCAACACATGTGATTTCAGTTTCCATAGTCATATCAGCAGTTACATATCAATGAGGACACCCTCTGTGGTTAACTGTAATAACAGCCCTTTTGCTGTTGTAACTAACAGTTGCTTCGGTTACTTAAGATCATGTTGTGATTCCTGGTAAGCAGCTTGGGGGATCTAACCTACTGCATCGGTGTGTGGTTTGCCAGCTGCACAGCAGCAGAGAGAAAAAGTGCTCCTGAGGGTCGTCACCATCGCCTAGAAGTTCATTGGCTGCCCTCTCCCCTCCCTGGATGATCTTTACAGTTCCCGCTGCGTCAAAAAAGCCCAGATCATACTAAAGATCCATCTCACCCTGGGCACTCTGAACTGCTGACCTCGGGCAATTAAAACACAAACAAACAGACCATTCTATTCTCTATTCTAACAGGACAATCTAGTTTGTTTAATGCAGACAATAGTGAACCAGGAAATGCCAGTCAGATAGCACTAACACACACACACACACACACACACACACACACACACACACACACACAAAAAACACAACACACACACACCAACACACACACACAACACACACAAACACACACACACACACACACACACAACACAAAAAAAAAACACACACACACACACACAAACACTGTACTCAATAGGGGGCCATTGAGCCCAGTCTGCCCACACTACCACATCCTTAGAGGAGCTGAAAACTCTCCCAAAACAAGAGGAAGAGCAGCACACTCATACACACCCCCTTTGATGACTTTCAAGAAGCAAATAACTGATTTAATCTTATGACAATCTGGGATTTGGAGGCCGTAACTAGAAAAAGACTCCTTCTTCCCTCTCCGTTTCCATCCATCTGCTTTGGCCCAAAGTGAAGTGAACAGCTATTAACATCGCTCTCGCTCCCTCGCTACCTCTTTCCCTCCATACTTGAGTCTCCCCATACACGCACACACACACTCCTTCTCAGCAATCTATAAAGGCTTTTAGGCCAATTTGACAGGACAGTCAGAAGTGCTGCAGTCAGACCTGAGTAGTGAGTGTGACATTGTCAGGAGGGCAGACTTAATTCACCGTTCCGCCTCCACATTCACTTTTCCGCCTGGCAACAGTAGCAGCGCTGACGTTGCAAGCGCTCTGCGTGGACCGCCACTTTCTGTTGGCTAGACTGGCACAAGAAAAGAACCATGTGTGTATGTGTATGCTAAACAGTCTGTATATGAGATCATGAGCTGTGTGTGGTTGTTCATGTGGGATGTGCAGCGCACACATCATAATATTTTTCCAGTAGAGATTTTCTTGCTCCCTTGATCTATTTCTCAGAGGAATTTCAGGAGTGATTTATTCAGCAATGAAATACATTTGAACTACATATTGAAAAAAAAAACATTTGTTCTTCGTTGTTAACTTCTTTTCCATAACTTATAGTATTGACTAGTCTATCTTACAATTCTTTACTGATGTTTTTATTAGGGGTCCAAGCCAGAGTCTGGAAGAACCGGTGGTAGCAAAGCCCCGCCGTTCGCACAGCTGGGCTGTGGAACCCTATTGTTTTTCTAAGGATTATTTTTCTTCTCCGCCTAAAACTCTGACTACAGCCTAAACCAGGGGTCACCAACCTTTTTTAAACTGAGAGCTACTTTATGGGTATTGAGTCATACGAAGGGCTACCAGTTTGATACACTCTTCTGAAATAACAAATTTGTGAGTTTGTTAATGATTTCTCACAATAATTATCAAGAATGACATAACAAGGTGGGAAACCGATAATATCAATATTCAATTTTCATTATTAGAACAGGCCTGAGGGCTACTCATGTGGTCCTTGGGGGCTACCTGGTGCCCGCGGGCACCGTGTTGGTGACCCCTGGCCTAAACCGTACATGGTGGGGGTTTGCCAAAACTCCAAAGGACCTCAGGCTCAACAACACTTCCACCACTAAGTGGCGCTATAGCAGAAAAACCGCATTTGGCCCTATAACATAATATACACCGGACATTCAAAACCCATATATCCACCCGTTCGCTGGATCGAACTGAATCACGTGATATAGGCCACACCTATCAAAAACATATTTTTTTCGATCTCCTCCTAGACCGTGCGACCAATCTGCACGAAACTTGGCACCTAGCATCTCCAGACCGACCTGACAAAAAGTTATTAAAAGTCTTAAAAATTGTGCATATTACGGACAAACAAATTTGTGTAGCTACCTATGAAAACACTAACTTTGCCATATCTCGGACAAAATAAATGCTATCAACGTGAACCTTTAGATTATTTTTTGATATGACCCTCTGGAGGTGCCCCACACGTTTTACGAAAATTGGCCACTAGGGGGCACTACAAGTACAAAAAGTTTATATATCATGAACAGCTCATCCGATTTTTACGAAATTTGGATGGAACCATCTAGAGACACTCCTGAGGCCACCCCTACAGTGGGATACTGATTAGTCAAAGTGGGCATGGCCTATGGGACCCACATTTGGATTCACCACTTACACTAAAGTGAATAATTTTAAATGTATAATGGGAACTTGACCTCACTTACCAAAAATTACACATGCTATAATTATGTCAAATGTGTTTTTTCCTATAACTCCCACATTAGAAAACCTGATATAGGCCATGATATAGGCCCCGCCTATTTCTGCTGAAAACTGTTTTCGCAATATCGCGCAATACCAACTTTTTCGAACTCGTCCTAGGCCGTGCGACCGATCTGCACGAAACCTGGTACATAGCATCTCCAGATGGCCCTGACCAAAAGTTATTCAAAGAATTTTGCTACGTTAAAGTATGCGCATGCACGACGACCAAACTAATTTCCCTAGCTAGCTACGACACATATCATATCTCAGCCAAATTACATTTTATCAGCAAAGAACTTAAAATATTTGTTCAACATCTCACTACGATGCGCTGTACCAAATCTGGCAAAGATCGTCCATAAGGGGGCGCTATAATCAATGTTTATTTATTTTGGCCAATAACTCAATGCATTTAAATGGGAAATTTGCAATTGCAATCTCTCTGCCACAGTAAATGCTAGATGAAAGATGTAATGCAAGATGCTTGTTCGGCATGGCGTTCTATGGCTCTGTACCAAATTTGGTAATGATCGGCCATTAGGGGGCGCTATAGTCAACATAGACCAGTTTGGGCCTTTTGACCCCTTCTGAGGTCGAGCGCATCATATACAACGCACAAACGGAACTTCTGATTCATACATTTATAACTATAACTAGTAGAAACAAAATCTTTTGGAGCTAAAAGCTAACAGTTGCCCCTTTCCGCTGATGATTTTATTGGCTTCCTAGCCCTTACAGAAGGTTTTGCATCCAGCCTAGAAGTCCAGCATTTTTCGGGTACTTGTGCAATTAATCCATACAGTTACATCAAATACTGATACACTGTATGTAAGAAATGTAAATGGTTTGTCCTTTATATGCGTTATAATGTTCAATGTTTATTTTTGCACTGGATAACTCCAAATATACAGAACAACACATGCTTGTGTGTCATTGTTGTGTGTGTGATATCAATAAATAGGACATTATTATTTTGAGTATTAGCATAAGTGAATGTCATGAGGACAAAAGCGTTTTCAAAATTTTGATATTTTGACCACTGTATAAAAAGGTACAATGTTTATTTTTTCACTATTTGACTCCTAATACATAAACGTAAAACATACGAAAACTGATTACGACAGGAGATTGGCTTAGCTTTTATTGCGGTGATGAGCGGGGCAATGGATGGTAGACCGGTCGTAATGAAAGCTGATGGGATGGGATCAGCTGTTCATACCTGTGGTGAAATGTGAAAGCACCACAGGGGACAGCAGAGAGAAATGAGAGTGACTGAGAGGGTGGAGGGGGGGGGGGAGGCAGGTGTGGGTGTTTGAAGAAGCAGGGGAGATGGTCAAGTTGTTGTAAAAAGGTGTTGATTTTGGATTGAAAAAATGAGAGAAAAGAGTTGCATTTGTCCACTGTGAAGGTTGTAGAAATGTTGTCAGGGGGTTAAGAAGTTTGTTTATTGTAGAGAAGAGAGTCTTGGGGTTGTTGGAGCCAGAGTGTATGAGCTGTGAGTAGTAGTAGGACCGGGCAGTGTTTAGGGCGTTTTTGTATTGGTGAAGGTAGTCTGTATATGCATGGTGGTAAGACTGTTAAACCGGTACATTTGCAACGGCAATGTACCGCAGACCTGCGGGTTCACACCTCTCGATATTTACTGACGTTTACCTCCCCACCGTAAGGCTTTGGGTTCCGCTTTCGCGCGCTCCCCAGGGCGTCGGGGGCGACTGGCATCGGTGGCTTGGACCCCGTCTTAACTGCTTGCAGTTCTAGTTTTCTGTTTGTAGTTTTTAAGATGCAGTGGTTTGTGTGAAAACAATATATTCTTCTACATCCGGCTCCAGTTTTACAACACCTCCTTGTCATGGTCTATTTGGCTGTTTTCTGATTACAGTGAGAAGATTGTAGTGACATTTCACACAAACCATAGGAAGTGGCCGCCATGAGCCTCATTCCTTGGCCACACACACAAATTAGAGAGCACTTAAACTGTCACAACACAGTCATCAGTAGCTGTGCATTGAGGGGCACCTCCCTGACCCAGTAATCCTCGGGGGGGTTAATAAAACAAAACACTGTCAAATAATTTCCCCTCATCATTATCCTTGAGGCATTATCTAATTAGTGTAAATGCCTACTTTGAAGAGGGCTCTAATTCTGGCAGCTAAGCTAACACTAGTTGGACTTGTTGACTCAGTAAAAGAAAACACAAACAAATTATAATGTTTGCATAAATATGGGCTGGAGAATCATAGATTAAAATAGATGGTAACTTGGAAACAACTTAACTGGTTCAGAAGGCAAATAGTATAGTTAAACTGATGAGGCATGAGGGATTTGAACAACATCTTTTTGTGTAAAAGGCAGTCTTCCTGTCTGTGTGGGTTAACTGATAAAAAAGGCTGTGTATCTAAGGCTAACATGATCTTACTGCCGGTTTAAAGGCTAGCCTTGAATCATAAACAAGGAGATAGCACTATCATCTCTCAGATAGTGCTGAACTCAGCAGCTTCTATGTCTGTGACTGTGTGCTGTATGTGCAGTTTGTGTGTGTGCCTCCGCATGCAGCCAAGAGAACAGAGAGCACCTGGATCCAAGAAGGAACACACACACACACTTGGTTACCTTTTCTTGAACTTAAATCTGCCCCTTGGACACCTAGAATAAAAAGGCATACATGATCAAACAAAAAATGCAGTTAGACTTTTCCTAAAAGTCCCACTTCATTCCTGCTAAATCACTTGTTCGGGCACACTTGGCCACTGTTATTCTGCCGCCTTCTTGAACAAACAGTAGCCATCTGTCTTGTGTGCACGGCTGGAGGCAGTTGGAGGAGCGCAGCACATGTTCCCACCGTTGCTTCTCTCTCTCAGGCTGACCCTGAGTGAACCAACCTGGTCTGAGTGACATGTAAATCAAGCTCCCATAAGGACGACAGCTGTCTGTCTGGTGGCCACCACTCACAGCAGCTGTCTCCATGTAAGTGTGTTGGGTTAGACAGATTAAAAGGGACCTCATTAGACTTGCCAATTAATTGTATAGGAATGTAAACCTGTCAAAGAGGGATACTAGCATATCTGCATCACTGAGACCTTTAATGTGGTGTGCAGCTGTAGCTCAAAGTAGTAAGGATGTACTGCAGCGACTAGAATGATCAAGGCTAATGATTAAGATTAATAATTGCTACAAAATAAAAATGATAATGTTAAATAGCTCCACTAACAAGCTAAATTACACTTTTAGGAAGAAGAATATAGCCCCAAGAAAGGTTTTGTTGATATAAGATGGCATCTGAGATATGCCCACTGAGCTTGACATTTTGCTGTTATGAGATTTTTTTTCTCATCCTTCATAGTCAGCCTTTCCATCTATTTATTACAACACAGTGGTGCCTTATGACCTGGCCTACCAAAATTAAAATACACTGAAAACTTTTATTCTGGCCACAACAAAAATACTTACACATAAAAAAAAACAGAACAACTTCCCATGGATCATGATATAAATATCCAAATATGACAAAGTGGAACTGATATTCAGTCGCGTCAGAATTACAGTTACCCCTGATCTCACATTTATTACACAACTCTACAGAAAACATTCATAGCTATTAATATAATCCTGATAAAACGATTCAAGAGGGAGCCCAGACTTACTGTTCTGGCAGTGGACTCCGTCGAAGCCTTGCTGGCACTTGCAGACGTACTCGCTGAAGACGTCACCGCGGCGGGAGTGGCCTGTCACCTCGCAGATGGCATCATTTTTGCATGGGTTGGGGTTGCAGGGCCCTTTTGGATATGGAGAAAGATACAGAAGAGGAAAGAGAGTCAAGTTTAACATAGGTTGTGTGTAGGAAATGGAATCAGGTAAAGGATGGGGTTGATCTATGTACAGTTTAGAAAATGAAATAATCTTTTAGGTCTGCTCTCATTTAAAATAAATGACTATTTAGCTTTAGAGCTGCTATAAGTTACACATTTTCTAACCAGATCATACTCAGCACAAATAAGGAATTTCATTGTGTATATTGTCATTGTCTAACCGCAAAAAAAACCCCTGTAATTTCGACCTCAGAGGCATCACTTACCAGTCTCAGTCTCATTGCAGGTTTCTCCAGAGAAACCATCAGGGCAGATACAGATGAAGGGAGCTCCTGACCCGGTCACACAGGTTCCACCATTAGTGCACACATTCACCTCACAGTAATCACCTGGAGAGACAAAACATAAAACGGAATTAACGAAAACAAAAAAATATAGAACGAAAGTTATATTGCGTCAAATTAAAAGAAATTAATCTTGTAGAAAATAATGCTTGTTTTCGATTCACAAAACCGCACAAACCTCACAAACACAGAAAGTATTATTGTGTCCTCCTCACCCATAATCATATTGTCCCTACCGAAATCAAAGACAGCTGTTGGGCGTAGGACTTCGGCTTAAAGACTCATGACTGATGTTTGTTAGGTTTACAGAGTGAGTAATTGTTATGGCTACTCATAAATCAAAACTGAACTAAAGAAGAAGAAAAAAAAAACTGTTTATATTCATACCAGTTTAAGTTTCCAATAAGAAAGAGTTAAATGTGTTCTGAGAGAGCATCAGATAATCCTGCATTCTTCCATTATTACATTTTCCACTCTATTCTCTAGTTGGGCTGCTGAATAAAGAATAACCCGGCTGCTGCAGGTTGGAAGTGATGGTCTGAACAGCTGAGTAAGCCATCATGACACTGTAAAAACAAGACAAACACTGGATGCTTCCACCAGCATCACTGCTGCCTGGCCTGAACCTGACAATCCAGCAGATCTCTGGGCACGAGGGGAATCGAAAAAAAAAAAAAAAAAAAGAATCAAGAGGCGTGTAGTGGTTTTCAAAAGCATGTAGACCAAATGAGCTATGATTTACAGTAAAAGAGTTTTAATCCAAAAGGAGATTTCTGCCCTTCGGAAACTATGACATTGCTTACAAAATAATTAATGGCAACCACTGGAAATTCAGTAGCCTATGATACATGAGTGAGGCAGCCTAGTTCCTAACAAGATTACACTGAAATTAAATTTTGGCATCTAGTATACACACAACATATAGAACAAAAAAAACAAGTAATTACATTTTTCTCAATATAGATACAGCACATAGCATTTTGGAAGTCAAAGTTGTAATGACATCCTGTTTTGGCATGTAGAATATGGAGGAGGTGAATAACCGGGAGCCTTTTACAGCCATGAACACAAGGAAGGCGTTTCCAAGTTAACATTTATCATTCAGATAATTGTTAAGGAAATTGAGGTTGGGTGGCCCAAGTGTGAAATTGGTGGTTTAAGTACCACAGTGTCTGCCATAGAGGCTAAAAAGGAGCTCTGACCCCGTTTTGTGTTTCAGCAGCGTACTTCTTTCCATTTCAAACTAAGTAGACACATGGGAGTAGATAAATATATATATTTTTAGACTTCTACAAAAAAGAGGCGTTTTATTTTGCTGACAGTATAATTCACAGAGGCCACAAGGCCATGGCTGAAAATGGCATTTTGACTTGTAACATTCTGTGCATCGCTGTGTCCTCTCCATCTTTCTAACCCCCAAATACACACACTCACACACATCCTTTCCTGTTTTTAAAACGCTCAAGGATGAGAGCACTCTGAGAAGCTTATTTAGTGCCAACAGTGAAACATTGTGAAAAGACTAACTAGAAAAAATTAACTATATTACAAATGAACATACTAGTTTGTAGATTGCACTTAGCAGTTTTATTTTAATCTCCTGATGTACAAAATCTGGACTCTCTAGATACATTATCCATCAGCAATCAAGGAGATGTGGGGTAGATTTGTGCCATGTTCACTGAGAGAGAAGGGAGAATGACAAATGAAAGGGATCCACTTTGCCAACATCCTGTGTGGCTGTTTATCCACTGAAGTGCACTTCCCATGGATGTCCAGTGTTATCAGTGCTGTATCCAGTGTCATGGCCTTCAAGTGCTTTCACATCTCGTGGGACTGTTTGACAACAGGCTTGGCTGGCACCGCCACCACATAGTTATCCAAAAGCTGCTGCCTGTTTATCTTTGGAAGGAACACAGCCTCCCTTCCTACACTGGCAGATAGCTCACTTCAGGAAACCCTCTTAAAAGCGGAGAAATAACAATGGTGAATAAATGACCTGAGAAGACTTGACTGCCGACTTATGAAGTTAATACAATCAAGAAATAGGAAATAAGAGAGACACCCCACTTCATTTAAGTGTCTCTGTAATCGTTGCTTGTGGTCTGAAGGGTATTTTAGCCTGGATGCTTTCTGAGGAAATGAAATTAGTGATGTATTATTCAAGGTGGTCAGCCAAGAGACAGTGGTCAAACCACCAGAGCCTCCTTCAAAATCCCCAGTGATGCCACTGTCTGTAAAAACCACGTCCATAAAATTACAAGGGAATGAAGAAAAGGGTGTTTATTTCTTTCCCCCTATTCATACCATATTTGAAAAACGATGGGATTTCAACATGTTTTGCATTGCACATTAGGTCACGACATGCTCAAATACAAAAAACAAAAAACAAAATAAACTTGAATTCAACCAACTAAAGACAGAATGCAGTTCTGTGGTTTCCACCGCGCATCAACTGTAAACTCCACTGCTGTTTCAGAGGAAACCAGAGACTTGTTATTTCCCATTATCTTCAGCAGACAGAGGAATACCGATTCAGATAAGCAGGAGTTTATATTTCAAGAGAAATTGTGGCTGTAGTTTCAGTTTAGTTTATTGAGAAACCAGTGCAGAACAAAGGCTTTTATTTCAACTATTCAAACTGACATACACACCACAGTTTAAAGGATACCAAAAAGAATACATTTCCTAGTGATATCTAGCCTTGCAGAGAATTTTGGTTTTATGTTTTGTTGAGCTCTTCCTCTCTGATATTTCTGCCTCCACCACAATACAGTGCAGGTGAATGGAATTTCATTTTGTGGTGCTCCCTGCATTGAAAAGTTACATTTTCAAAATTCAACAGTGACATCTCTCTCCAGAGTCAGCGTGTCTCTGTTTTTGTCAACAGTTTTCAGGAACTGCTTCCTACTCAAGATATTGTCCAGATGAAAACTGTTGACAGAAACAGAAATGTTGAGGTTACATTTTTCAAATTCCACTTTTAAATGCTGTGATCACCTCAACTGTGTTTTAGAGGAAACAGAAATCTCACAGATGTATATCTAATAACCTATGGACGAAGAAAACCCAAAGTATCTGCATGGCCAGATACTACAAGCTGTTAATGTGAAAGACTTGTGTTATTTGAGCAAATCTATCCTTTAAGCTGCTGCAGCCACCTATTAAAAAGGTAATTAATCAGTTATCCAAAAATACATCAAGTATTGGCACACAACTGTTTGTCCAGTCTATAGTAACCCACTTCAGGCCACATGTGCCTGAAGAAGGTTGTTGCTGAAGTAGTGACTCCTTTATTACAAGAACCACGATAGAAACCTAGCATGTTAATGCTTGATATTTTAGTACAGTATATGAGGGTGTGGACCTGTAAACCTGTTTGAAGAATATATCAGTTGTTTTCATGATGTAAATACACCAATATATGAAATGCAATAACTAACAAAGAAAGCGATGAATCATCTGACAACATAAACACATCTATTTTGCAGCATTTAATAATGCTGTAAAAAACATTTAATACATTCGTGAAAATGACAGCAGTGCAGTACACAACATGGTGCCCCACTTTGTCCTCACCACAGTGACAGATTAGAAAGGTATGTGGAGTTATGTTTGGCAGGAGAAGCCATTTCCAAAGGGCATTGTGCTTTTCTCACTCCTTATGAGTCATGGTCTGTGCCTTTCCCATGATGCCTCAGCCCAAGAATGAGGTTTAAATACCAGACAAAAAAGCACAGAGCAGTTAGAGCCAGAATAACATAATAAATCAGTCCCCCAATGAGAACCGCTAAAAAGAAGGTGTATGTGATCCTGCAAAAGCTTGAGCCTCAGCTATAAGGACACAGCTGGGGTTGGACATCAGCGCATGTAGCAATATTTGTTTAACAAATCAAAAAGATACTAAATAATCCTAAAAGGAAGTAAGTTATTACACTAAAGTTGGGTATTTTGTTGTTAGCATCTGTTAACTACTTGCATACAGCCAATAAAGCGAGCTTGTATTAACCTTATGGGTTGAACTATTTTTGCCTCTGTGCAACTTGGCTAAAAAAGCTCTCAGTATCAGCCTCGTAGAATGACTACAGCGAGTGCCAGCGTTTTGCTTCAGGGGGCTGGGTCTGGCATGAGTGACCATGGCATGCCTTGTGTTTACTTCTGGGAAACAAATGAGCAGCAGCACAAAAAAACATAGTGCACATGTTTCCTGTAGGAGCTTCACAGAAGAAGGAGTTACTACAAGTTAATCGGCTGCTACTGAAAGGATCAACCAGAGGGCTAAGTCAACACATTGGCCCTCTGACCATATCAGGTGAATAGACAACAAGGAAACATAACCCTTTTATAGGGCTAAGCAGACATCACAACAAAAGAGTAAAGGACTGTTTGGTAAAAACGTCTTCAGGAAGTCATTCAAGAGCTCTGCGCCATGACTCATGTCATTTCAGGACAAAAGGGTGGGGATGGACTCTTTGAGGACCGTTACTGCAGCCTATATTAGAGAAACAGTGACTGATTACGGTGATAAAATAGAACTTGGATAAAAATTGGCTTGAAATAAGTGAGTAGGCTAGCCTTGATCAGTTTGATGTTAAACAAAATCATTTCTGGGGGTTGCAGTGTTTTTTTGCCATTTACCTCATTACACAGTGCACCGCCATGGGCTAAAATCTCTTTCGTCTGAATTACTTTTGAGTTGAGTTATCAAAGATGACAAGGAATAGTATCAGTAGCATACAAAAAATAATGCGCCAAGAGAGTTTAAGACGGCTTTAAAGGAATGTCAAAAGCACAAGTCAAAAGCACAAGGTCAAGGTACAGTCATCTGGTCTACGTATATAGCCTACCTGGTGGTTATGCAGACGCTGATAAATGCATGTGTACGTGTGTATGTATGTGTGTGTCTGTGGTTACGTCAGTGCTCATATCTGATGTGTCCTGAGGCCTGAAAACAGTAAAGGCTCTGCCCTCTGCTCTGTCACGCACACACTAGCATGCTGGAGTGTATAGGCTGGCAGGCAAGTGTGGGAACTCAGTGTTCCAGAAAGAAAAGGAGAGGCCTGCGTCACACTCACATGTCCAGCCCTTGTTAAAACTGTTAAGGATGTGCGGAAGCATAATAAGGATTGAGACCTGTAGAGTGCTCATCTGCCAAGCTACTGAGTGCTCGCGACATAAGGAGAGGGGAACCTGCACACGTGTAACAGGAAGTGGATTTATCGAGGCCAGGGCTGCCCGAGTCCTTAAATTACCCGAGGCTTTTCAGCAGGACTCCAGCTGCAGGTGAGCTTTCTGTAAGCTGTAAGTGCTACTCCAAAGCAACACAGCCATCTGCTACTGCTTCAAAAAAATAATAAAAAAAAACAGGGGCCAGTCACTAAAAATACACACAGGCGTCACGAGCCGTCAACCAAACAACAAGCTTTTCTCTCGGAAGTAACTGAAATAGAGCCTGGAGTAGTGTCACAACGACCGTCTTTAACTGAATGGAGTTGTTCAGTGAGTTTCTCTGATCATATGAACACAAAGATTTTGTGTGAACATTTCTGGCTCTTGGATTCAAGTAGCTCTCACTTTGTCGTTGGCTCAATATTTAAGCTCACATGACCGCGTGTAAAATATTTATCATGGCAGATTGGAAAGTGGGCCAACAGACACTATTAAAGTGGCCCAAATTAGAAGACTCCATATTGCAATGAAACATTGATTAAGGAAGCTATTCAAAATTCAAATGGAAGAAAAAGAGCCGTTCCTGTCCTGGGGGAATTGGTGGGAAAAGAAATGATAAAGTCATCAGTGCTGAAGAAGACAGCAGCCTGAAGGGAAGACCTAATATGGGCAGATGGTAAAAAGCTACACAAACACTCATATTACACACACATTCACAAACTTACTGACACAAGAACACTGGGCTGGGCTGCCTCTAACCATTTTCATTATCAATTAATCCACTGATTATTTTAATGATGAACTGATTGTTTTGATTTAATACAAATTATTTATTCAAATGTCATGCTATGTATAAATGTCAAGTGTCCACCCAACAGTCTAAAACTCCAACTTATTTAATTGTTATACCGACAAGACAAAGGAAAGCATCAAATCCTCACATTTTAGAACCTGGGATAAACTTGGCCTTTTCACTTTTGAAATAACTGAAACAATTAATTGAAAATTTTTATTGAAACCCATAATAATGATTCTTTGAATTCAGAGTGAGCTACAGAAACCATTCAGTAATTAAGGAGACCCGATTAGTCAGAAGAAATACCATATGCAGAAGAAAGGGGCAATAAGAATTTATATAATCCCTTCATCACAGTCAGTCCAGTCAACTGGAGGTGAAAATTAGCCTGTATGGCTAAAGCTGACACAGCTACATGTTGGACTCAAGTGCTCATGTTAATTAATGTGCATTGTCCCTTCTAAATTAATAAACAACAAACATGACCCTAAATAAAAGTCACTGTATGATTTGACTATTTTAGTGGAGAGGGAACATCCATCACGTTAATTAAGTCCAATATATGGGCAATTAAACCCTATATTACACACACAAGTACATTTGCACCAATTTCAACTGAAAATGATTCATATTATGCACCTGTCTTTATCCACAAATTATACATATACACTTACTCAGGGCACGCTATTGGCCCAGCGTCTGGCTATATTTAGCCCTTGTTCACTCAGTTGCCCTAAGTGTTCTCCTTGTGAGAAAAGACTGCCTCAGCCACGACACAGAACACCATTTTCCACTTCTCTCCCCTTAGCAGCAAACAGACCGGACAAGTAAGCTATAACCTGCTGAATTGAGCCTAAACAATCAGGTAAACATGGGGGGGGGGGAGCTCAGCTCTTATTCTGCCCAGTAAACATTTTGCATGACACAGCAGCAACAAGTCCCGTCTCCCCCAACTCCCTGACAGTGTGGAAAGCTCTTGTTAAGTGCTGTTGTGGGTGGAAGTTCACTTGCATGCCTGTGTTGGCGGCTGCATCCAGAAAAGTGACTCAACGTTGTGGCCAGTGCAACCACACCTATTCTCCACGGCTGTCCCGTCCCTGAGCCTCGAGGAACAAACATGTTGGGATGTGTGCGCTTCTCTTCAGGCTGCATACAGTTTCAATTTCAATTCAAACTAAAAGTTTAAGAGAAGTGTGTTAAGCATTTATGTAAGTGATGCACCTGGGAAATTTAACAGCCTCTCTTGTCACGAAAGTCTATATAAGGACGTTGCAGGACAAGGAATGGATATACAGGCAGGACATTTTTTGGGGTATCTGTTTAAAAAAAAATATCGGTTATGTTTGGTTCCAAGTTAAGTACCTGCGTTTCTTTGAACAACTCTATTTTTCCCTTACAAAGTCAGATGTTTGCATCTGCAGAGCTGCAGTGTTTGTCAACATAGTGGATCTACACAAGCATTTGAAAACAAGTGCACCAAACTTATATGAAATGCAAAATGTGTATTATACTGTATAGGGTGTTAACAAGGGCTAGGTTTTCTATGTTAAACAAAATGTTAAAAACTTTTTTATTTTGTTGCCATTTATTTGTGACAATTGTCTTTCGTTTTTCAGCTTCTGTCTTTTCATATGCAGAGGCAATTCACTTATTTTCTGATCTTCATACTGGCTGTTTTTTTTTTTTTTGATACTGTGGGATTTGAAATAAAAAACCCAATTGTGAAAAAGATTTCATAAGCAGATATAATGCTGCATTCAGATTACAATAAAATGAGTTTGAGCCAGTCATAAGCTAAATTTCCTTGTTAGATCTCCTTGAAAAGATCCCAGACTTGAAGTTGTAAACATTGATCCATGATCCATTAAATGTTGACTGTTTCTCTACTCAAAAGTCCCATGTCTATCAGACAAGAAATACACACAATCTGTCTTTTACACAGCACCAACCCAAGTCATGAATTCCTTCTGCTTTTTGTCAATGTGCAAAAAAAAATAAATAAATAAATAAAAACTCAAAATGGAACAGGAACATTTTTACATTTGGAAAATACATCATCACACCAAGAAAACATGTGCCTTCTCCATGGTCTGTGAGCAGAAAATTAAGGCAGGAGAATCAGGCCATTTGTGTCCATTGTCCATTGCCCTAAATCTGTTTGATGCATGGAAATGCAAACAAAGCCAACTGCCACTGGCATGAGGTTAACACTGGGCATGTATAATAGCCAGCCTATGTGTGTCATGTTCCTTAAAAGGGGCACTGCGCAAAAATTGGCCTTAGGTATCATTTCTGTTACATACATTCAGACATAACAAGAGTGTCTGTCCTAATGTTACAAAACCTACAGATAATATCGATTCCAACTGATTCGCTTGAACGTGCAGAAATGCTCTCTTACTTTGGTGACGAATTGACGGTGCCAGGCTGAGATTTAATACCAAACACATACTAAAGCGGATAAAACAAAAACAGCAAGTGAACCACGCTACTGCATTTCCAACTAAGTTTAAAAGAGAGAAAAACACAGAGAAATAGCTACTATAACCTGACTACAACTTAACTGCAACAGCAACCCCTCAACAGCGACGGACGTTAACTGCGGCGGTTTGAACTGTAAACAAAAACAAAAGAGGCAACTTACCGTTCACTCCAAACACCAGGCAAGCTGTTAAAAGTTGCAGCCAAAGTACGAAATTTGTGTGCTCCTTCATGGCTGAGTTGTTGTCAGTCGTTGATTAGGTTAACTGCAGTTCGTTAGTTAACTAGCTAGTTAAAGGGACGACAGGAGGACAGCGGCGTATTGGACGTTGTTGCTTCTGTGGCTCGAGCTTGTTGTGCGGCTGTAAACTCCCAGGCAGCAGCAGTAGAGCAGGAGCACGTGCGCCTTAGCTCTCAGCCAATCACAGTCTGGATTTTTAATTGGAACTCCGCCCCCCTTGTTCCCGCTGTGGGTGACCAAAAAATTACACGCACACACACACACGCGCACGCACGCACGCACGCACACACACACACACACACACACACACACACACTGAGCGCTGTAAATTACCCTGGAAACAAAAAGAAACGTTTATGTGCTTCATTTAATGAAATGTCTTGATTAAGATCTTTAATATAAAACCACTGTACCAAATTAATTGCTCCCCAAATTTGTCAGTTGCAGTCACATTTAACCTGTGATCTAATTTTCCCCATGGGGTTACTTATAGCTGTAATCTCTAAGATTTTTACTTAAATAAGAGTCTAATAAGAGAATAAATTAAGTCACTATCTATCACAAAAGGAGGTAAAACAATGATGATTAAGCCTGTGGGCCATTGATGAAAGTATTGCGATATTTATAAATTTGCAGTATTATGATCTGGTTGTCTGGTTGACATCTCCCGGGTAAAAATGCATTTTTTTTTTCATTGTACGCACAAAAGATTTAACTATGCACACAATTTTGCAAACTTAGAAGCTGATGTAGGCCTATCAACAACAAGACTCCAGACCATATAAATAGAAATATTGACTGCAAAATTTTCAGCACAATTTTCTTGTTTTTGCTCAAGTAGAAATTCTAAATTAACCAGGACAAAAATCGTACAGCTTGCCACTTTAAGCCGTACTTTTATTTAACAAGTTCTGGAGGAAACCAGTGGTGAAATTAAACACTCAATTCACACTCATTTGCGCAAGTGTTTTACTGTACATATAGGTAGGCTATTTTCTTGAGTATTTCTATTTCATACCACTTTATACTTAACATAAAAAATATATTCATTACACTTTGTATTCCACAATATGTATTTGATAGCTGTAGTTAGTAAGATTTTACATAGGACATATGATTAGGAGCTCATAAAATGCTGCCACACAAGGTGCCATCTGCTCATTTGATAAACATTTACACACATTCACACAGTTTACACACATTCACACATGCCCCATATTTATCCCATGTAAAGTGATGTTTCACTATGTTTCGTTTTATGTAATTTGATAAATTGCAAACTTGTTTAGGGGTTGGAACTACTTACTGGGAAGACAGTATCAATTAAAGTAGGTCCTCCTATATTAGGCCCTGTCTTTTATAGGGTCCGGCATAAAAATCTAGTTTTAAGACTTTATTTTAGTGTATATGCTTGTGCTCATGTGGATCATTTTCCTAAATGAAGTTGTGTTAAATCAAATTGCCTCAAACTAACTGAAAATTTCAAAATATTTTGAATATTGGAAAATCAATAGGAGAATAACAAAACACATTTCCCCCCGGGCTCCCAAGGTAAATTTGGCCATAAATGTTACTTTGTTACTATCAAATTAAAAAGTGTGGGAATTTATGAACACTTGAGCACAACCCTACACTTTTATCTGTTCAGCAGCTGATTAAGACTGACTTTGAATGTATTTGCTCTGCTTCATGTAATCAAACAGACCAGTAACTGTGACATTAATGCATCTTTAATGTCTTCTTGTGTTGGCCTCTTCTCAAATAGTTCTGGGAAAATTCCCATGATGATTCCCGTGCATGAAATCCTTCTCTGAAATGCAGACTACGGCGAATGTTTTATTGTGGAAATCCGAAAAGGTTAATCCGTGGGCGTTTCTCGAGTCGAGATCCAGCAGGGGGTTAGAGTTGATTTTTGTGCTCTCGGACCGAGTGGGCGTGAGGCAAAAAACTGTTTTTCAATGGGTGTTGAGTTTGGGAGGGATGTCTAAAAGTCTAAGGCCCTTTCAATCTTTCACCTAATTCTTTTTGCATGGATGCATATGATTTAGTTGTAATTTTTCATCCTGCTCCCAAATTAAGAGACCAAAGCGTGATTTAGAGGATACGACACATGCTAAGTGTCTTTCTGCCTCTCATCTTTACATTTACTTTGCTGTGATTTAAAATGTGACACATTTTACAGTATAGCAGCAACAATATTCTCAGATGAACTCCACACGCTTTGATTTGCAGGGTAAAATGTACCCTTCTGTAGCCTAGGAACAAGCAAAAATTATTTAAATGCATCTTAAAGTGGTCTCACGTTTTGGCAACTAGCTCAAATACAGAAGAAAAAGGCTGCTGTGCTTTGATGGTCTATACTCTCATCACATCTCCATGCTTGGTGCAGCTCTCTGTTCTCATGCATGTTTAGATCAAATGCAGTTGAAAATGATGGTCCAGTCTTAAAACTATGCTGTGTGAAACCTATAGCCCTTCTTCTCACATGCTGGAGCAAAAAGAAAAAAGAAAAAGGAAAAAATCCTTCCCCCAGATGACCTTTTCACATCAAAGCTATCTCAAGCTATATGGAGCGATACCAAGCTCCTCTTATATTCCCACTCATTAGTTTGATGAGCGGTAGGTCAAACAGAGGGTGAATCTACTGTAAGACGGGAAGGACAGGATTCTGTTGACCTCAACTCCTACTTGATAAGATGAGGAACATAGAAATGAAAAAGAAATTAAAGTGCATATTTCTCTTTAGGAGGTCAAATACATCTCTTGAAAGTTTGTTCTTCTTGCTGCCCTTTAAATATCATGCAAATGTAAATATAGAAGGTTATTGTGGTAGTATGTCCTATCAAGGCAAGCTGAGAAATATGCTGGGTAACTTAAAGCAGCAGTATCACCAAGCTTCTCCTGTTTATGCACATATGTTATAGAGAATGAGTAATGAGAGCTGGTTAAATGATAAATATGAACAGGAAGGTCCTCTTTAAGCAGGTTTATACTTACTTTTATTACAAGAAGGGCTGTTTTCAGTAAATCAACCTGCACTATTTTTTTCTTTTCTGCAGTGATGAATGTGTTATATAATGCATTGAATGCTGATTGTACTGTAAACAATACATTGGCTAAGCTTGATTAGCCACAGTCTGACCAAGTATAGCACTGATTACGTTTTACCACTTTAATTGAATAATTTTTAAATTCATTTGTTGTTTTTTAATTCTTAAAGGTCCCATGGCATGAAAATTTCACTTTATGAGGTTTTTTAACATTAATATGCTTCCCCCCAGCCTGCCTATGGTCCCCCAGTGGCTAGAAATGATGATAGGTGTAAACCGAGCTCTGCCTTTGAGAAAATGAAAGCTCAGATGGGCCGATCTGGAATCTTCTCCTTATGAGGTCATAAGGAGCAAGGTTACCTCCCCTTTCTCTGCTTTGCCCGCCCAGAGAATTTGGCCCTCCCATGAGAGAGAGAGAGAGAGAGACATCATGGCTTTCAAACGAGCAAAGTGGCAGTTGGTCAAGGCCACACCCCCACCCTCCACCTTGCCCCCCCCCTCTCTCCTCCTCAACAGACACAGAAATGGCACATACTAAGTAAAGCTCATTGTGGGACTGGCTCTAGTGGCTGTAATTCTGCACCAAGGCTGAATTTCGGGAAAGAGACTTCAGATACAGTATTAGGGGACCACTAAGGCCTATATAAAAGCATCCATAGAGCACCATGTCATAGGACCTTTAATGAAATTACCACAGAAATACTAATACAAATTGCACAGCCTTTTCCTTTAATCATTGTGCATTTTATTAAAACCATATCTCTGTGTATGTCTAATAATACTTTAGAAAATGTGAAAGGTTGATGTGGACAGCAAAGAGCAGGGATAAGTGAGACCTCCCTAAAGTGTCACCTAAAATGCCAAAGCTTCTATTATGTTAAAGTGTGCTTCAGTAAAGATATATAAATCTTTCTTGGTTTCTTTTTTTTTCCTCAGAAAAAGAGTGTCAGCAAAATCCTTAAACTGTAAAACTCAACAGGGAGAAAATGTCTTTATCCATACAGTCATGAAACCATAAGAACAGTCACGTGCACTGGGGGCTGGTTTGCATGAAGCAGCCGTCAAATGTGGTGAGACTCCACAATGGCAGCATCCTCTGATGTTCCTCTTCTATCAGACAAAGCTTCTTCTCATGACTGACCCTAAGTCTGAGCCAGAGGATGTGATGGTTAGATGGAGCTGTAGTGTGACAGAAGCCTTTTTGATCCTAATCCTCAATGTGGAGCGCAGCATAATCCTGTAGACTCAAACCGTGTGAAAATGTGGTTAAGCCTTCCTTAAGGGGAATGCTACTCAACAAATGTGTCATATAATTCGGAAATCTAACTGGTGTGTATCTGAATTTTCACTTCTGTCTCCCACACAAAAACAAGACCAAGCCCTCTTTCATTTCTGCCTTCCATCTGGAAACACAAATGAGGATTCACACTTATAAACAAAGAAGTGAAAATGATCAAGGAGTGTAGTGTACATTCCTGTGCCAATATGTTTTTGGAAGAAGCGCACAAGCCACATGAGTCATAGTTCAAACAGCTGTTTTTGCACACAAAGTTCATCAGGACTGTTCAGGACCAAATGGGTGTAACAACATAAACTGAAGTGTAGGGCTCTCTAAAGATATAACTAAATATATATGTATGTTCAGAAGTAATACTGGATTGATTGGTTCAGCTCTATTTAGTAAAATGAAAAAAATCAATCAAATGTTGTTCATTTCATTATGCATCAGTACCTCTGCACCTTTTTCTATCAATCTATGGTGTTTTAATACGATTAAGGACCAACTTCACTCAAAATAAGTGTTCACTTTCTGTGGCTCTATTTCTTTTGAATACATGTGGCTGTATTTGTAAAATGACAATAAATAAAAATAAATAAATAAAGTGTATTTTAAGAAAAGCCAAAGCAACTGAAAACACTCAACATCCTGTCCACTTCATCATACGGTTGTTTAATTGAGTGATTCCTAACACATTCTTAATAAATTTGAAATATTATGTTAGTTGTTTGGTAATTGTGGGGTAAATTGCTATTACATAATGTGATGTAGTCTGTAAACATATTAACTTGTGTCATATTTTTCTCATAATTACCTATAATAAACACTTTGCCCTATAATAAACCTATAATCAATTTTGAATGATACACAAATATCAGTTATAAAAATGTATATTGAACGCATGATTTGGTCACTACGAATAAATATTAAGTACCACTCACCACATTGTATGTCCCATTAGCGGATGGCGCCCTCCAGTGGTTAAATAAATAAAAGGGTCTGACTGATAACTGGAAACTGAAGTGACATTAATTACTAAACTTTAAAACCCGATTTTTACATACAATAACCAAATAAAATGAATCTGTTGGTGTTGTTGTTGTTGTTGTTGTTGTTGTTGTCGTCACTACCCATAAAAAAAGTTCTTGTGTAAGAACTGAGTAGCCTATCTGGTAGTAAGTTTACGTCAACTTAATCAGCTATATAATACCTAATATGTTGACTATTCGCGTGTGGGATTATGTCAGTATTTTCTATCTACATATTTGTGTGACATCTGTGTTACTGTAAAATGGTTAATGTTTCTCTAAAATAGGAAGTAAGCTACACCACTGTTTGTTATGCTGCCTTCACGTGCTGACGGGTTTCAAAGATACATTTTAAGAATGCGGAAGCTGAAGTAGGTTACATGACTCAGAAAGGGGGGAATTAATTCATACATAAGCTATGATAACTAATATATAGTGGACGTGGTGAAAATTAAACACACGAAGCCATATAAAGAATACGCTTAAATGTGTTAGCTATTTTGTACAGTTGGCTTGTATTTCTAAAAGTCGGAGGTTTATAAGAGCACTTGAATGCGTTCTGAGTTTCCTGATACCCAGTCACTCGCCTGCTGTAAACAGACGGTGCTCAGCTCAACTCCGGGTGGATCCGACCAGAACCCGAACAGACTACCCAAAACCGCGATGGTAAGACCGGAAATGTTCTCTGTATACTTTTTTAAAACTATATTGTGTACTTTATGTAAAGTCCATGTAGTTTTTGTGTTTGTTGAAGCCTTCAGCTTCACCTCGACACGATTCAGCAACAGTTTTACCTGAGTGACAAAACAAAAGAGGGGAAGAAACGTTAAGGACACTTTAGCGAAACACAGCTGGCTGTTTGTTTTATTCTATGCTATCCTATTCTAAATTTTCTCGTTCCGGTTTGTCGTTAATACATTATAAATGCATCTAAATGTGACATACCAGCAAATGAACGTTATATTCCGGGTGTGTATGATTTTGGCTACACCAAACACATAGCTACACACCCTGAAAAACTTTTAAGTTTTTACAAGTAGCTTAACTGTTTGTTTTCCAGCACTGGGAGTGAGCATCATCAGACAGAAAGGAGGGACCACAACCACTGTGTTTTCTTCAAAGTCAGACAACAAAGTGGGTAGAAACTGTTAAAATCAATAGAGGGCATCTCTCTGCTGGTTAATATCATACAAAGTGTCCAGAGTGAATTTTCTCAAGAAGTTTCCACTGGTCGAATTTGGTATCAGTACTCTTGAATTGTAGCATAGGCTACTCAGTGGTGGAAATTAACCTAGTAAGTTTATTCAAGTACTGTTCTTAAGTAAAATATTGAGGTACTTGTACTTTATTTGAGGATTTCCATTTCCTGCTACTTTAACTCCAGTACAATTCAATGGAAAATATTGTACTTTTTAATCCACCGTTTTTGTTAACTTTAGTTACTTTGCAGATTCAGATTAATAGCCTAATACAAAATATAAACCAACAAATAAAGGATGTATTATTATAGATTAAGATGAAAACAAATGTGATCCCTGGAAAGGGAATGCCCAAGCTACCCAGCAGATAAAGTGTATATATAGCCTAAAGTAATTAAAATTAGCTCCACCCCACCTTTTATCAACTGCAACATTAAAATATTCCTTACACATGAACTCTTCACTAATTATAATCCAATAATATACACATTATTCTGAAATGGGCCATTCTGCATAATAAGTAAGTTAAATGCATGACTTATGAGTATTTCAACTGGACCGAACCACACAACACTATTCCATTCGTACTTATGCACAGGACTTGGGAAAGGCCGTGGATGTATGAAGAAGAGAAAGGCGGTGAGAGTGAGAGGGACAATAAATCTGACAGATGCTAAAGTCCTGAAGAGACACTAACGGGAGGGGTGCATTTGTTTGGGTGTTGAGTTCAAATATCAACAATATTTCTCCAGAATCGCAGACCTTACCTTTTTTAGTAAAGGATCTGAGTACTTCATCCACCTCTGCCAATACCAAATATTTTGTATCAAGAGCCAATAGATATTAGGGGTGGGAATCACCAGAGGCCTCACGATACGATATCATCACGATACTTATGTCACGATACAATATTATTGCGATTTTAAACATATTGCAATATTCTGCGATATATTGCAATTTATTACCTTTTTTCCAACTTCAAATTTTTCCCAGTTTCAAATGATGTCCCCAAAGGAAAATTTTGTCAACATTTGTTTTATCTAAAAAGATACATTTCTCTGTTTGTTCATCTCACTTCAATTGTATTGCTGCAAAATGGGGATTGTCAAGCAGACAGACTGACCAACACATGTATCATAAAAGATCGATACTTGGCGTCTGTGTATCGATACAGTATTGCCACGAAAAATATCGCGATACTATGCTGTATCGATTTTTTCCCCCACCCCTAATATTTATACATTTTGTGTCAGATCTTGTAAATCTGCTGCAGGAGGTCTGTTTGCAGTATCAGAGATTATGACACAGACCTCAGACCAGTACGAGAAAGTAAAACTTTCCACTGACAGCAGACTACAGATATTGTTTCAGGGCTAGCAGCTCTGTAAAGAGAGTAACTACAACACACATGCTGAGGAAGGCAGAGCCCAAAACCATCATGGGCAAACTGATCTAAAGTATATATTTCTCTAATTCTATTTTCATTAGTAATTTTTCAAGTTTTTCAATCTCAGCAAATTAGGTAATTCATATTACTGTAAATAACACTCCACCTCCTGTACGCTCTTAATATAAGAGATATCATATACATTTAATGCTTTCCTAACATGCTGTACATAGGTCATCTACTGTCTATACAATGGCCACCATCGAAGACGGTAACACGAACACCTTCGGCCCGGAGCTGCCGGCCATGTTTGATGGCATGAAGTTGGCAGCGGTGGCAACTGTCCTCTACATCATTGTCCGCTGTCTGAACCTGAAGAGTACCACATCACCACCAGAGATCATCCACCAGGATACACTGCTCAGCCGCTACCTGTTCAAATCCTGCCCGATGCTGACCAAAGAGTGAGTGTTTATGATTATGTAGTCCCCGTTTTAAAGACGTGTGATGTATCTTAGACTGGAACATTGGATGGCTTCTGCTTTGGCTAATTTGGGTCTAGATCACACGAGATACTGGGTGTGAGGTTCACTTGCATGGCTTTATCAAGACTGCTGTGAAAAGAAGTAACACCTGACAGAATAATTGAGAGAAATGGCACTCTAAATGGAACTTAAACTGGTTTCTCAGATGTAAACATGATGACTGTGGACATGACATTATTGAGTCAGACTTGACCTGGAGACATGAACAGAATCTTGTTGACGTTGATATGACCTTAGAGAGTTGGACTGAATTCAAATTTAAACATAGAGGACCTGTGACTCAACTTGGATTAAATTTCATTTTTTAGCAAAATACAGCAGAGGGGTTTTCCCACACTGTGAGGAGAAAGAATAGACAAATAGCATGAAGGTAAAAATAAATGGAGAGCAATAAAAGTTAACTAGACATAAACATTCTTCATATTAAATTAACAAACCTATTTAAAAAAAAAAAGAATACAGAATTTAACAAAAACAACAAAAGTTATGAATACAGAGAGGATAGAAGGTTGGTAAGTGAACAGGTTAGCTGATAGGGACCATATGAGCTACCTTACACCTGAACAACTAACAGTTGTTTGGTGAATGTCAGAGGGATCTAGTGCTGTCACACCTTGTCATTGAGTCCAATTTTCTAAAGGCTACAGGTTCATGAAAAGTGACAATCTCTCTCAAAAGAGTACTCCACTAATTTAGCATTGCACTCCTATAACATTCTCGGACTTACAACAGAGAGTTTAAAATACACGGTCTCAAAACCACTGCAGCAGAACCAGAGATGTCATCTTTTGCATTCTTCCTTTTTACTTGGCAAAACTTAGCACCTACCTTTACCCACAATGCAAATCAGCATTGTGGGTAACAGTTCAGTCTGAGATTTGAATTTGTTATCCCCAGAAGTGTCTAATGTAGCCAAGAGCCAGTAGCCTCAAGCAGTAACCTATAGAGGTCTGGTAACCTCTATTCTTTCTAACTCCACACCCCCAGATAAAGAAAACCCCACAAATAACTGGTTGGACTGGTTATTAAAATGACTGATTTGTCTGCCACTCCTATAGTTGGAGTGGTAGGTGTGTCTGTCTGTAGTGTAATAATCTTTGCTTAGACTGTGCTAACAAATCTTCAAGGTGGAGATAAGGAGATTACAGCTGTGATATGTAATATGGAGCTCGTCCTTCTCTCCAGATACATTCCTCCCTTATTGTGGGGTAAGAGTGGACATCTCCAGACCGCCCTGTATGGCAAGATGGGGCGTGTCAACACTCCAACACCCTGCGGGGTCCGGAAGTTCCTCCCAATGCAGGACGGGGCCACAGCGTCCTTTGACCTCTTTGAGGCTCGTGGAGACCACAGCACAGGAGGTCAGTGGCAAACACTGGCCTATCTAGTGAAGCACCAAAACAGCTGGCTTTGGATTTACTGCATGTTGAGGATTTAATTACACAACTACTGATCTTCTGTCATACTTTGAAAGCTTATTGTTTGATGAAGATATCAGTGATTATTGTTTTGTCTTTTATTTATGTATCCTTCTGAGTTTTATGTGCTTGTATGAATAGTGAGTAGACCATCCTGAAGTAACAGCTCACACTACAGTACAGTATGCACTAGCAGGAGGACCACTAATGAAATCTCTAGAGCAAAAATGCCATTTCAGCAGCCAATTAAATCAACACACACATACACACACACACACACACACACACACACACACACACACACACACACACACACACACACACACACACACACACACACACACTTGTGGCACTATCTTTGTGGGGACCCATCATTGACATAATGCATTCCCTAGCCCCTTACCTAACCTAAACCATTATTATTATTATTATTATTATTATTATTATTATTATTATTATTATTATTATTATTATTATTATTATTACTACATTACTTAACCATCACAACTAAATGCCTAACCTTAACCCTTACCCTAACCATAACCTAATTCTATCCCTAATCCTACAACCAAGTCTTAACCCTCAAACACACACACACACACACACACACACACACACACACACACACACACACACACACACACAGGACATCCACTTTTACACCCACACATGACTACACTTGTATTCCCTCTTGTTTTTTTGTCTGTGTGTATGTCAGATGACATTACCATGGTAATCTGCCCTGGGATCGGTAACCATAGCGAGAAGAACTACATTCGGACCTTTGTGGATCACTCCCAGCAGCAGGGTTACCGCTGCGCGGTTCTCAACCACCTGGGTGCCCTGCCCAACATGGAGCTCACCTCTCCCCGCATGTTCACTTACGGTAAAGAGGGAAATATCACATGGTAGACTTATAAGAACAGGTGTAATTACATGTTACAGTTCAAACCATAGAGGGGAAGTTTACTTCATTGCTAAAATTAGGGGAAGCAAAACAAAGAAAAGCAAAATGAAACAAAACAAAATAGAAAATGCAATCTGTTGCAACATACACTGAGAAAAGCTGATGTTCATGTTTTATGACTTGAGAAAATTAATTAGAGGAGTCTAGAGGATCTTCATTCGAAGGTGGTGGCATTACAGTCTGACAGCCTTTAAATAAAACCTAATTTTATCACATGATTTGGTTTAAAAAAAATTTAATATCATACTTAAAGGTGGATTCTGGGATTCTAATCTATTCAGCGATTATCACCTCACGGCCCGCTAGCTATCCGTTCTGTGTGTACGCTGAAAATAATCCTGTGTTCATACACAGCCGTGGCCCTGTAAATGGGGGGGAAACTAATTCTAGGACAAAGTCACACAACACTATTCCTGTTGTGCCTTTGCACGGCACAGGGGTAAGGCCATGGATGTATAAAGAGAAAGGCAGTTGGAGCGAGAGGGACTGTAAAAAAGGAGCATCCACAGGAAGGGTGTATTTGTTTTTGGGTGTTCATTTCAAATATCAACAATAGCTCTCTAGAATCGCAGACTCCACCTTTTAAACATTTATCAGTACCACACAGTTGTAAAAGTGTCTCTCTGTCATTCAGGTTGCACCTGGGAGTATGAGGCAATGGTGAGCAACATCAAACAAGCTTTTCCTCAGACGCTGCTGATTGTGGTGGGCTTCAGTCTGGGGGGAAACATTGTCTGTAAGTTTCTGGGCGAGAAACAATCCAACCAGGACCGAGTGCTCTGCTGCGTCACCGTCTGTCAGGGTTACAGTGCCCTCAGGTTGGTAGAATGAGGGACAAACAAATGAACAGAAAAAGGGAATTGATAATGCATGGATTCGATTAGAGTGGTGGAGTGGTGCTTCAATTTCAGCCCTTTCAAACCTTTGAATATACATTATATACATACGTAAAGATTGGTCACCTTGAAGCTAGGGCTGGGCGATATGACGATGAGATATATATATATATATATATATATATATATATATATCTCGTCAAAACGATATAAAAATGTCTATATCGTTTCTATCGTGATGATGCACTAAAATTCCTAATAAAATAAAAATAATCAGTATTTGTAAGTAAAAATAGGCTTTAGGTTTTTATATTTATTTTTAATAAATATATATTATCCAATATTAATATATATATGCCAGCCCTACTTGAAGCTTTTTTTTCTAAGCTGGTCAGATGTTTTTTGTACCTTTTTAGTGTATGCATGCATTTATGTGTGTTTGTATGTAGGGCCCAGGAAACCTTCCTTCAGTGGGACCAGTGCCGGAGGCTCTACAACTTTGTGTTGGCGGACAACATGAAGAAGCTCATCCTGTCACACAGGTGGAGAAACCCAACCACAGTGTCTGCAGTTACAGATGTGTTAATCCCTTCAAGTTTATCATATATTATTTGCAGCATTGCTTTATTCTGGTGTGTATGTCAGAAAGCAAAAAAGATAAAGCTTGGATCTTGCTTTCTTTCAGATGTATTGAGTTGTTTCTCTACATTAATTGTTGCAGTTGAACCAAGATAAACCTCCATATGAGGCAATACTTTCTGGACTGTCTATCAGTCAAGTACAGTATAGACAAGTAATCATTCCTAGACAAATGCTGAAAAATTAGGCTAACAGTGTGAATGACTTGCAGCTACTGCATTATAAAACATTAGACATAACAGGTGTTAGGGTTTACCAGCCAAACAAAAGATTTAGCTTCCTGCCAGGATTTGTCTATAAATACTTTTATTGTATTGTTCAACAGGAGCACTTTGCTTGGCCTGAACTCCAGCAATATTTGTGACGCGGACCTTGGCAGACTGTACGCAGCCACGTCTCTGATGCAGATCGACGACAGCATCATGAGGTGAAGTTCGGGTGTATTTTGTATTTTGTATTTTGATTCGGCTGCTAATGGCTGCCACAATCTCTACAACTCTTATCTCTGTCGCTGATGTTATCACACAATTCGTACTGCAGGAAATTCCACGGCTACAGCTCCTTGAAGGAGTACTACGAGAAGGAGAGCTGTGTGCACTACATGAAGAATGTGAGTGTGTAGAAGTTTGTACAGAAAGCTCGATAGATATGACATTCAGTTTGGTTTACTTTGATATACCGCTAATAACTAAGTGATGATTGAGAGGGATCACTTTTGTACTGGTCCCACTATAGTACTATTGCTTCTACAACTACAGTACTACACTGACTAACCCATCTAAAACATCTTCTACTAATGCTACTACTATTACTATTACTATTACTATTACTGCTGCGGCTCCTCACAAAGTCATTCAGAAACAAACTGTGGTTTCATCTCCAGGTCACTGTGCCTCTTCTCCTGGTAAACTCCTCGGACGACCCACTCGTTCATCAGTCACTTCTGGATATTCCACGCACGCTCGCAGGTTTGTGTTAATAGAAAAGATTTATTCATCAACGGTCGATAATTAGGAGTATTTGGTGTCTTATGCAATGGTGTTGTTAGCTATAATATATTGCTTTGGTCATGATGTAGAGTAACATCAGTTACAGTAATATCAGATATTTCGTGTTTAATCCAAATGGATTCAAAGTAACCCTGACACAATTTGACTCATGATTAAGAGACAAAGGCTGATAAGTAACCTTCAAGACGGCCTTAGTGAACCAATCAGAAAATAGGTTCCACGTTAAAGCAAAATTTAATAATAAAACCATAACGTTCACACCTTATAAAAACAGTCAAAAGGAAGTATGCAGGAATGATCATCTCCTCTACACATCTTTTTATGCAGCAAAATGCAGATGGGTTAATTAAAGTGTTGCTAAGGCAGCTCATATTTTGTTGACTACAACAGTAAATCATTGTCCTCACAGGGACTCAAACTCAGACTAGAGTAGAGCAAAATGCACCCATTGTCCTTCCTTCCTCTGGAGTTGGACACCGGAGACGGAGTCATAAGTGTTGATAGTCTTGTTGCAGTTATCTGCTCAACACCACCTGGCCCAGACAGTCTTGTTGAATTTTTCAGGGCCATGTGATACGACTAGGCTATTGGACTATATATATATATATATAGAGAGAGAGAGAGAGAGAGCGAGGTGTGTGTGTGTGTGTGTGTGTGTATATGTGTGTGTGTGTGTGTGTGTGTAGCCTTGTCTTGCCTCAGTAGGTCACATGAATTGGCCCCTATGTGTGTAAATCAGTGTGAGTAATAACTTTGACACGTGAAATTCCAAAACTAGCTCTCTACTTCAAGAAAATGAATACACATGAATTATAGTTTTTTTTTCTTGACATATTTCCCTTCATCACTTACAGTGACTCAGTTGTAATTATTTGTACAAGATCCAAACATTTACATAATGTTTTGTTGATTAAGTTTGACCTGTGTTATCCCCTGAATTTAATAAGACTTTGCTGTATAGACCTCTGACACATAGGAAACCCACTGAATAAACGCATATTGTCACAGGCGTTCTTAGTTCTTGAAAATGTGCCTTTTCTACGAATAGATTTTGAAGATTTGGTGACAATATTCAATATTCTGCACAACACTCGAGATAAGAGTTAGAGACACTGATGCTGTTTTTGGTGCCTAATAGGGTAACCCACATATGTAGATGAATTGGAGCGTGTTTATGTGTGATTATCTACACAAAGTGTAAGGGAGGGGAGAGTATTATGTGTAGGTAGTGTGGAGTAACAGAAAGGGAAAGGAGGATGGTGTATTTCTGTGCAGAAACCGAACATCTTGGCCACTGGTCAGTCCCCTCCACGTAGCAGTTAATTATTTACCTTCACATTAACAAGATCAGGGAGCCTCTGGTTCCGGGTCAATGCTTGTGTGGTGTACGGCCTGCTCGTAGAGTAGTTTTTTATATTTATTTTATATGTGTTATCTTAGTGTATAACGCTAAATTCTTTCCTATATTGTGTTACTGTATGCGCTTCTGCAAATTGTACTCTGGGGACAAATAAAGTGTTTTGAATTACCAAATGGCTGGAGATGCTTGACCAGAAAAACCGAAGTGACACAATAAGGTGCAAAAAGTTAAAACTAAGGTGTCATTATTCAGCAGTTACACTCCACAATTTTGGGCTGTACAGTCTTTACCAGCACTATCTGTTTCTGTGATTGTGCCAAATAGTGCCCACCTGCCTAATCCTAAAATATCCTTTCAACTCCCTGTTGATGTTTTGAAATTCAAACCCTGCACAAGTTCGCAATCTTGTGCAAGTCGTAAATTTGGGGTCACTGTTAGGCGTTATAAAATCAGGAAGTCTTTGCTAAAATTCCTTATTTGTCACTACTCATTCATTTTTAAAATTTCTTCAGTTATGAGCCAGTGTTTCCGTCAGGAGACATATGATTTGTTGGTCTAGATCTAGTTCTAGTTGGTAAATTGAAACTTTACACATATGGACTAATGTCATGTTTGGCGATGAGGACTTCAGTAGTTCAAATGGTTACTTGACAGACAACCCAAACCAGCCCAACTTATTTTCCTGTTACAGATACTTTCACTATGTTTCAACAGCTGTTTGGAAGGACGAATGGGCTGGCACTAACTTAGATGTTAGCCATACTTTAATTGAAAATACTGCTGAGTAAAAAAAAAAGATGATCTACTTCTCCTTCTATCTGTAGAAAAGATGCCCAATGTGATATTCGTCCTGACCCAACACGGAGGCCACCTGGGCTTCTTTGAGGGAGCTGTGCTGTTACCTCAACCCCTCACCTGGATGGACAAGGTCATAGTGCAGTACACCAACGCCATGTGCCACTGGGAGAAGAACCTGCCGGCCTGCCAGAAGAGCAGCCACCATGACAGGAACTCATGCCTGCAGAGCACAGGGGTAACACAAAGTGGATAACATGCTATACATAGAAGTCTGGAGACAAAACAAGCGACCAAAACTTACGAAGACTTACATACTCTTCAGTACTAATGGCCTTAAAGTTTAGTAAGTCATTCTGGGAATTGAGGAAGTAACTAAACGGGTTAGAAAAGGCAAATTGGAAGTTGGTACACCAAGTTGTAAATTGAAACTCACATAAGATACCTGGAAATGTAACATGACCCCATGGTGAATTGGTCCTTCCTCTTGTTCCCAGTTAACCTCCAGTGTAACACGAGTTTACCCTCTGCTGGTTTTGGCAGCTGCTGCTTCTTGAGTCTGGAAAGCTGAGTGATATATTTAGGGTGTTGACCTTTTACCTGCATGTGTTTTCCTACACGAATTACTGCTGAGAAATTTCCCAGATACTCAAATATTCATAAGTCAGCTTACACACAAATTAGGCAGATATATAAAAACTGGAAATGTATCTTAGTGTGAAGGACATAGTCTGAAGCCTTAAACTCTCAACCATTATATACCTATAGGCCAACATCCGTTATATTTTGAAGCATTTTATTTAAAAAGTCTTTTGGAATTTAACTTGTAAAGTTTGCGACCAGATTTTAAGTGCCTTAATATAAATGTGAATCTGTAACAGATGTGGTTTCTGGCTACTCATGAGTCAATGAGCTACCTCTGATAAGCAGCATTATGACATGGTTTACGGTTTACAGTAGTGATTTCCTGTTCCTTAAAGTGTTCAGTCAAACTGTAAATTTCATTTCTTTTATTTTGTTTCGGTTTGTTTCCATCAAGAGAAGATTGCTGTTTTATTGTAGGAAAAGTCTGTTTAATAACACCCAGTTTGGTGTTATTTCTACTGCGTATATATAGAGGCATCATTTTTCCCAATTTGACCCCGGTTTTTCACTTTGCATTTCCATTGTGTGCAGTGGACCATCAGCTGGCAATGTTGCTGCTGACCTTCAAAATAAAAGAATCAGGGAGTCAGGTTTTTAAAAAAAACGCAGACAGAAAGAAAGGCTAATCTTTCTTTAATTGATTTTTCTAACATTTCTTTGTGTTGTTGAATGGAAATATGGGCACTTCATACAAACTTGCGTGACATTGTACTACTCCAGGTGTCCCATCCCATGAATTGCTGCAACAGCATGAGGATGGCCAGATGGTATAATTGTGGACTCCTAATTTATGCACTTGGACCAAAGCACTCTTCACTTTTCAATAAAAAAAAGTAGCTCAACTTTGTACTTTTTAATGATTCTGCTGTATTTCGATCACATGTAAACTTATAAAAACAGGCACATGGCTTTGGCTCAAATACAATGGAAGTCTCATGTTAGAAATCACTTTGAACAAGGGCTAATTGTACGTTTCATAAGTGACCAAGGTTTTTGGGGGTTTGTTTTAAGCTGCTTATTGCTACATGCTTGATGGGTGGAGTCTGCCATGTAAAACCAAAAAAATAATACAGTTTTTGGTACATTAAAACACAGAAGGCACATGCAAATGTACCTGTTATGTCTCATGATACAGTATATTTCCATGAGTAGTGTACTGATAAAGGTCTCTAATATTGACAAAATGGATGTGGATATTTTGTGACGAAATCATTTGCTTTCTGTGGTTTATTCTGTGCCTTTGGTGTGAATGTTTATTTTTAGTCACAGTTTCCTGTGAGTAACATCCTGTCAGAAGCTGTTAATAAATACAGAGGACTCCACCTAAGTCCATGTGAGCTTATTAATCAACATTTTAACCATCAGAATTAATACAACTTTAATTCTCTATCTGTGATTTAAAAGTTGAAGTCAACAGCACCATTATTGTGTATGTATGTGCAATATGTCCTAATTGTTTGATATGGACTTTTTTTTGCCTGCACTATTGTTCTTTATGTATCAGCATATGGGTGTAACATTTATAATCTAATCTTAATGTGTTTTGTACTGATATGGTGCACAGTCATGACTGATTAGTCATATTTTAACTCACTCATTAATAAATATTTTCACATAAATTTTGTTTTGTCTGTTTATTGCAACTGGCTCTGGGTTTTTATAGCCATGCTGTCATCATGGAAATGCCAGTCCACCACTTTGGACTGAACTATTTCAACTATCAGATGGATTGCCATCAAGTTTTGTACAGTCATTCATCGACCACAGAGATGATTTTTCCTCTAGCGCCATCATCAGGTCAAAATGTACATGTTCTAAATACTATACTGCAAATTGATGCAAAGACTACAACTTATATTTATATACAGTTTATTGTACATGTATTGACATTATTATTGGTGCACCAGGTAGCACAATGGGTAAAACGTCATAATGTTCAAATTGAAGAAACAGCAATCTCAAAAACACATGAGAGACAGGCACTTGTTCGAATATCAGCCTTGTACTTCTAGGAGAGACAGGGAGGGGGGGCCACAGGGTAGAAACTCAGAAAGCTGGAGCCTGCCAGTGTTCAAACTAGCTGTGTGGGTGAACATGTGAGCATGAAAACCTTTCCTTGTCGGCGACAATCACTAAAGATTGTGAATTTGGTCTTTTTAGAGCTTCTTTGAATCCGCCAACAAGGAAGCATGAAAACAGCACGAGCCCAAACCTGCTTTACTGTTATGTTGCAAAAAATTCAATAAAGCCACGTACATTTTTATTGTGATGAATTGTCTATTTCAAGCTTTAAGTCTTTAAACTAAGAAGGTTGATTTTCACAAGATGCTATTTTGAAGTGAAGTCAATGGTTGCCTAAAAGGTCGAAAATCTTAAATCTTAATACATATGCATTGTTAAATAATCTGTCAGTCTGTATTTAATGATCTAAAACTTGAAAATCTATATAATATGTAGAGATCTGGCTTTGGTCACGAGTGCTAAAAAAGAGGAACCAAATGGTTTATACAGGGAGGGCTATAATGACTGAGGGTGAGTGGTTTTGACGGCCTTGTTCCTGTTAAGACTGTGCTTCATCAGGAACCCTGGAAAACAACATCACTTGAACTTCTCACACACTTTTTTGCCTTTCATTCATAATGTTTTTTTTCCCACAACCACACAGTTAGATTTGGCCTTTGAGTCTCCACAGTCTGTGGGGTTTGTAATATATAATGGCTCTTCGCCTGGTTGGAGCAAATGGAGGGAGGAGGTTTAGTCGAACAGCTTGGCTGCTGTGGCATTGCCGTCGTACTTGGAACCTTTCCCATCGAACTCAGAGGGAAGGATGTCAGCGTCAAACTCCTTGTAGTAGTTTTCCAGCTCATCTCCGTGGACAAACACCTAGAGCAAAGACATTAGCTGTTAGAGGCGTTTGAGACTGTAGGTATTTATAGCACCTGACTGTCCAACATGTAAACAAGTGGAAATTTTATTTGAGCACCCTGTACCCGAGTACTATAATATCACTGCATAAAGTTAATTGTAAAGTGGCTTTTTGGAGTATTATGGGTATTTGGAGTGTTATTGCCGGCCTTAATCCAGCTCCACCAAAAAAAAGCACTGTTACATGAAATATTTTTGAACGAACATGTTAGCACTATTACATGAAATATTTTAAACCAACATGTTATTCAAATGAAATACAAACATAAATCTTCAAACTGGATTAAATCTGCATGTTACAAAATCTAAAGGCTGAATCAAGATAATTAATGCTGACAATTGTGTACTTTTAAATCTGGTACCATGTTATTTCTTTACACGGTGTGATAAAAAAAAAAAAAAAAGTTAAAATGCCTTGGAGCTTAATGTAATGACATGTCACCCAATATTTTACATGCAGCTTCTCGATAAAATGATTAAAGCCCATGGTGCTGTCTCACTTTCAGTCATTATATTTGTCTGACTCACTCTCTCTAGCAGCTTGCCCTTCATGAGTGGTTTGACCACATTGTAGGTGGTGGTGAAGTACCAGGGCTGGTGGATGAAGTGCACAGCTTTGAAACGGGCAGGGAATGAATCCTGGCAGAAAAACAAACAAAAAAAAAGTCAGATTGTTTGGTGATATAACGCTCAATAAAACCTGGCTCAAGGTGTTAGGAGAGGGAAGACTTTTCCCAAATCTAAAAGCATCTAATTCTCTTACCTGCAAACCAATCTAGTTCTACTAGTAATCTAGTATCTAGCCCTGTAGCATTTACACTCTTTAAAAGTTAGGGTATAAAATTTCTCTGAAACTTAAACGCAAACTTGGCTTTTCATCTGCAGTTTTTATTTCTACAATATCCTTCTCTCCCACCTGCAACATGTCCACCATCTTCTTGAGCTCGGTGGGTTTGATTCCTGACGCCTGCTGCATGGTGAAGCCCTTAAAGTTCTCAATGATGCAGAACCCGTTGATCTGAGTCTCCTCGTTCTCCAGCAGCTTCTCCAGGATCACGCAGTAGGCACGCAGGATCTAAACACACACACACACACACACACACACACACACACACACACGTTTATTTATTTGTAGTCACATTTGTACTCTGTTCATGTTTGAGCAAAATGGGATGATATGAAGAAAATTATGAAGAGATCCTGTGGTGGAATGTAACTAAGTTTACTCAAGTACTGTATTTAAGTACAATTTCGAGGTACTTATACTTTACTTGAGTATTTCTTCTACTTTAAATTTTTACTGCACTACATTTTGGAAGCCAATATTGTGCTATTAGTAGTTTTGCTTATTTAAAGCCAATGAACTTGCACTTAGGCTACTACTTGTTGTCTGTAGTTCGGACACTTCAAGGTTGAAAGCACTTAATTGGAAGTCGCTTTGGATAAAAGCGTCAGCTAAATGACATGTAACGTAATGTAACGAATACGCACTTCTAGGTGCATTGTGGGATATGCGGTCACCCAGAAACCACCCACTTACCTCATCAAACGTGATCTCCTCGTAGTCCCAGTTCTCAATGTTGAACAGCAGAACCACGCGGCCGTATTTGTCTCTGCTGGGCAGGATGCCGGGGTAGCCGGCCTCGATGGTGCTGCGTACGGCCTCTGGGGTCAGATTCTCAAACAGCTCGGGGTAATCCTTCCTGAAACGCACGTAGCCTGGGTGGAAACACAGGGGTAGATTCCAGGGTCACACCAGGCTGTAAATTTGGCTTTTTTTTTTTGGTAAGTATCGATTGGTCATAACAATTATGGAATCATAGTTTTTAATTTGAATTGTTCAATAACACTTAATAATATTATTATTAATAATTTCAAAGTCAAATGTTTGTGTTTTTTTATATTCATGAAAAGTTAGGTTAGTGTAACATGATGATCTAAATGCTGTTTGAAAATGACCCATGTGTGGTGGAAATATGAATCACTGTAATGTTTTAGCATAAAAATATTTTGTCAGTGCAAAATATATATTCATATTCAGGTATTTGCCCTCATTATGTCATTTGAAGCCTGTTTCTGATAATATTTTTTGGAAATTAGTTATTATTAGAGAACTCTGGAGCAGTGTCTCAGTCTGTCCATCGTTATATTATATTCAAAAAGGTCACTCCTATCCAGAGGTAAGTGTTTGTAACATTAACTCAAGTACTGTTTCCTAAGTACATTTATTAGGTACTTGTACTTTACTTGATTATTTCGATTTTATGTTACTTTATACTTCTACGACACTACATTTTAGAAGCCAATATTGTACTTTTACTCCACTACTTTACCTGACAAAACTAGTTACTTTGCAAATTCAGGTTAATACAAAATATAAATCAACTAATAAATTATGATATATTATTAGTGATTAAGCTGCCCAGCAGTGAATAAAGTCGAAGGAATGAGCTCCACCGTTATCAGCTGCAACATTAAAGTGATGTACACATTAATGCATCAATCATTTTAATCCAGTATTATAAAGAATATGATTCTGAAATGGGCCATTCTGCATAATGAGTACTTTTACTCTTCGCACTTTACGTATGTTTTGATGCTTATACTTTTGTACTTTTACTTAAGTAAGATTTTGAATGCAGGAGTTTTACTTGTAACAGAGTATTTTGAGACTGTGGTATTAAGTTCTTCCACCACTGCTCATATCATACAGATTGGCATTGCATTATTGCTTTCTTTTATGATGGGTCCATGTCATACAATTATGTTATCTGGTGGGAAAAATGCTGTCAGTATATTCATGTCTGCCACTTCAAACTGTTTCCAACGTACCCTTCATTAGGTCAAAGGCTCTGGGCACGTCGTACTTCCTGGCCCGGATGAAGCGGACCAGCAAACTGTCTGGTTTCTCTCCAAACGTGTCGTGCACCCCCTTGGCCAGGTCGTCACCTGCATCTGCCTTCTCCTTAATCATTTCTCGCAGCTCCTTCACTGCCGCCACCCGCTTCTCATCTGTCTCGTTCAGCTCGTCCTTGGCCTGGAGGGGGAGCCAGACCAGACAGTTAGCTCACAGAACTGTCAAAAAGTAAATGATAAATGTTTACTAATGTTGCAAGTGACTGACTGTATTTTAAGAATTTGCAGGCAGGGAGAGCTGCTATGCACAGAGGAGTACAATGCTATCTACTCAATTTGGTTTCATCTGTCTCTCTAAGTGCCCTGATATTCAGTCCAACCTTGCCTTCATGTTAGCCATTCCGTCAGTGAAGAACTCAAGTTTGACTTACTTTCCTAGTTGGGAGCAGCAGCTGATATGATGCATGCAATGCTAGCCAGCCGTTTACCCTCCGAGTCTGCTATTTCTTATGTTTTTAGTGCTTTCTTTCAAAGAAGAGTAACATGAGGTAAAGTATTACAGGTGGGTTTGGACGGAAGCAAAACCGTTACATAACAGGAACAAAAGCTGTAGCTAGTGAACACAAGTGTCAGCATAGCCCGGCTCTCTTCTGATACTGCATCATGAACTCATCTCTCTCTTAAAAAAAAATAAAAAATGAGCTTAGCTTAATTTCATATATTGTGTAATACATCATGAGTGATAAATTGTAGAACAGTGATTAAAATGTAGTACATGAATTATGTTTTGTGTCCTTGGTAATGTGAGGACAGGTGTGCTTACCTTCTGCTTGGTGTGGTCCGGCAAGCTGGCGCAGGGTCCAAACACTGGCCCGTGGTCCTTGACGGTGAGACGTTCCAGCTTGGCCCTGAGAGCCTGCTCCTCCTCTGACACCATACGGTAAGTTCCACTCTGAAAAGAGAGTATTAATGCAAAAACAGACTAGGACTGCACGTCCTGGTGTACGTGTTGCTGTGACCGTCATCCTGATTAAAAGCAACCTTTCTGACCTTAATGACAGCTCTGTAGTGTTTCCCAGTACGAGCCTGCACACACTACTAACCGGGCCATGCAACTGCCACAGCTAAAGGAATATTAGCCCTTCACTTGTGTTTGAACAGTCAAAATGTCCTCATGAGTTACTTAACAGGTGCATTATCTCAGGAGCAAAAACAAAGCCTTTTAGTAAAAAGCAGTCTGCTATCTCGAGTACATTTTGCAGGTACAGTACATCTTATTCGTGCACTAGCTGATAAATCCAACAGTTAGAAGCTCTAACTTTGCCATGTTAACTGAGCTTTCGAGCTACAGGTGCTGTGTATCATCATGTTTTTGTACAAAAAGTCAGAGTTTTTAAATATTAAAAGACTGGAACACACACACGCAAACACAAGCAGCCATATAAGAGCTTGACATTCAGTAAATATCTGATTAATGAATAGAAAAGTACTACAAATCTGACCAGACATTTAATTCTGACATAATTCAATATAAGGGTGAGATTTGATATTCAGCCCTAATAGATGCAAGTTTGTTTCTACTCTGACATGTGATAATTCTCTCACAAGACTTGGTAATGCCGTGTAAGGTTTAAAAACGGTCCAACTTATCTGTGAGACAAAATGTCTGATCACCAGTGTTGCAGGAGCAACAATCAATAGGCCTCAGTGTTTTATTAATCTCCCTCACATGAGTCCAGGAAAGCCTGTAAATATCAGAGATTTGCAGCTAAGGCTACTGTAGCCGTTGACGGCATCCATAACAATGGGCTTTGGTCTTGAGAAATGTTGAGCTGCAGCTGAGTCCATGTTACAGGAACATGAATAGGTATTTGTCTTGGAGATTTATTCAATCACAGGCTTTTCCTCTTTCAACGCTCTTATTACAACTCAGAAAACCGCGTACAATATTGGCATTGATTAGTTCTCTTTAAGCAAAATCAGACCAACACAGTTTTAAATAAGTAAAAGTGCAAATACTTACAACCACAGCCATATCTTCTGCTCTTTTATGAGCTTTGTACTGTCTGGGAGAGAAAGCAAAAAACAACAATTGACACACTGTACTCCACTTTAATCCCCCTTCATCCCACCCTCTCTGCTATCACAGGGTACCTTGATTCGGATATATTTAGCACTTGCCCATCCCTGAATGATTTATCAGGAGATTTAAGGTCAACAGTCTTCTGGTTTCGTAATCAACAGGCTCCCAGTTTTTTTTGTCAAACTTTATACTCTTTAGTATAATGCCAAAAAATTCTGTATAACCATCAATGATGTGAAATTCAGTTTGTATTATTTGTAAAATCAGTAAAGTATACAACTATAAATAGTGTTCCCTTAAATCTACTATAGATTTAAAAAAAAAAAGAAGAAATTGTGTTGTAGCACACGTAGTCTCTTAATCGATTGACAGGCAATGTATGAGCAACTATTTTGAAAATAGGTTAATAATTTCTCAAGTAAAAATACAAAATACTGTACATCCTAGCTCTTTGTAGGATATGTGACAGTAAACTTAATATATTTGACTTCAAGACAGTTGCTCAAACAAAATGAGCAATTTGATGGCTTAACCTTGGGCTTTTAGCAATTCTGATGGACATATTTGAATATTTTCACGACACTAGTCTTGCATTTTATAGACCAAAATTAATAATAACCAGCAGATCAATAGATAATGAATGCCTTAATGTCAAATATATCACACTTAAAACAGAGTGAAAAACTCAATGTACATTTGTATTTGTATTTAAGTATACATTCTCAAATGTCTTGTGCATCATTTAACCCACATTTCCATGTAATCTTTGGAAACCTTGAGAATTGTTCTCATGGGTTTGATATGCAGACAAGTAGTCATGACCCTTTAAAGCACATTACTTCTCCATTTCTTTACATTGAGTACATTGTAAGTTACATTCCCACACATCGGCAGGCAGAGGTTTGGAGAATATCATAACATATCACAATATATGCCATTCAATAGACATTTAAATCCAAAGCTGCACCAGCTTTGGGATTGTTGGTTACAGTGGGAATGCAGCCAGAGTAAGTCCCATGATGCACCTACTGAGTCTTATATTAGTCTTCATCTAATTAACTCAAGTACATCAAGATACAAGAAAAAGAAAAAAAATGTCCACACTCATGCCACTTCAGAAGAGATCATCACTGCCCCTGGTCAAAATCCATTAACAACAGTTAAACTACAGAGGAACCCTGAAGAGCTGCAGAGTTTGAGAGTTGTACAACATCAGAGGAAGAAAAGATAAGTGAAGTAGCACATCCAGTAGAGGGGTCTCACCTTAGGCAGATGTGAAGTTGCTGGTGGGGAGTCGCAGGGAGTCTGTGTGGAGCGAGATGGATGGGACCTATAATTTGTAGCGTTGGGATTAGTGACGTCACACCAGATTACATCCAACTTTTTTTTCTTTTCAATCAGCATAAAAGGCACAGAGGGTGGGAGGAAGTGATGGTGAGGGTGTTTGGTCAATGGTGAAGGTGCTCCCGTGATGAAAGGCAGGGTCAGTGCACATTGTGCATGATGTAATTTTGAGTACACACTTTAGGTAAGAGGTGGTTTAAGAGGGTGGAGGGATTTGAATGCATTCCAAGGAGACTTGAGTGAAAAGTGACCATTGTGACTGCTGATTCCCTGTTGGATTCTTGCAACTCGGTGAGGGGTGGAGGCCTGTATTCAAATGGTGTGTTTTTACAGACTGATCTCATGAAGTGGCGTATGTATGACACGCCAATTCATATGCCATTTTGGCGTGTTATCAAGACGCATACTCTCTTTTTAGCGTGTTTATCAACGCCGTTTGGTCTCCATTGACTTACATTACCTTGCGATTGCGTGTAAGTATGAAAAGGGCGAAAATCTGCATAGGGAGGTTGGTCGGGGTGGTGGATGGGTCAAACACAGGACTTCCACCCAGAACCCAATCCGCGTGTCACGCTTCCTAAACCCAGCCGTAGCTTTCTTCTTTTCCTAAACCCAACCCGTCCGCTGTATACGGCGCTCAAAATGCGTACAGATAACACGAAAGTGGCGTGTATGTTTACGCGAAGTCATGATATCACGTTGGCTTTTAACATGTTAAAAGACATGATGTTGATTTGGGAGTTCAGATTGGTTCTAATGTTGTGACATTTCTAATGGGACCAGCAGCAATAGGAATGACTTCCTTTAGTTAGTCTTTCATTTATCTATTTTTTTTTCTTTTCAGAGAAAAGGCTGGGATTTATAATATAGGCTGTCTCTCTGTGACTATATTCCATATTCATCACTTAGACAACCTCAGACCCTGATTAGCAGCAAAATCTAATAAATAAATCTAATCCACCACATTTCATGGTAATCTGCCAACACATTATATACAATACATACCGGTACATGTAATGGGCAACGCATAGACTCTATCAGCTAATGGTGAAGGTTCTAAGTTTTAGTTGAGAGTGAGAACAGGTTTTGTGGAGTTGTGTGTATTTTGGTCTGGTCTGTCATCAGATTTGGTGAATATGCTCTCATTTTTGCAAAATGAACAACGCATGCATTTGCTTAGTTTTATATTAGTGTAAAATACATATCTTAAGATTTTTGCACTGTTGGATGGACAAACAAGACAATTTAAAGATGTCAAATTGAAAAGTTTCCCCCTTTTTTTTAACATTTCATAAACTAAGCAATCAATCAAAATAATTAGTAGGAGGGCTGGGCGATATGGCCAAAATCTTCCATCCCAATATAGGTCATCATTTCATATCTCTGTGACAATATATGTATAGATATCACGATATAGCATGTTTTCTGGTAATTTAATATAGTCTATTAATATAGTATATAGTCTATAGGAAATAACCACATGGTAAAGCCTATTTATGTATACTCTGTCAATGAAATATTTCACAAATGAATTGTTTATTTTGAGTAGTTTTCTCATTTTATTAAGAACTTTAATTCAAAATAAACATAACGTGCAAGGATCATAGCGTTGTCCAAATGACGTAAATATTGCTTTACGTAGTTCAGTTGTTGGTTTTTCGACATTGCGGTACAAACGATATAGAAAAATATATATATGATTGACATGGATTGACATGAGGCCCAGCTCTAATTGGTAGACTAATCTAAACATTTAAATAATCATAGTTGCAACCCTACACAGCTACAAGGGAAATATAATTAAAATCAAGAAAAACACAACAGTAAGAGGGGAAAAAGCAACCCAAAAGAGAAAAAACTGCTATTTGGCAGTTCACTGAATATGCCCCACAGCACAAAAAATGTTTTATAAAAAGGTCTCAGTTCTAGAACAGTTCTATATTCTGGATGATTCACAAATCGCAAAGCTCAGATCTTTGCTTTAAAACTTGTAATGCATCATTCTGACCGAGAAAGCTTCATAAAATGTTCTTAACATCTCTTCTATTTTCATAAACCGGAAATATCCACACACACACACACACACACGGCTTTGGATTTAGACTAGGTGAATTCATATCAGCAAACACAGACCCTAAACTATCCACAGTTCCCTTTGATCAGATTAGTTCTTACATACACAATATATCAGCATTAGGAGCTGAGAGTAATGTAAAGGTTTATATAATGTGATCAATTCTGAGCACTTCCATCTAATCGGACAAGTGAACTCAGTCTGAGGTTGAGTAAAATCATCTCTAGATTTAATTCATCTTAAGTAATTGAGCAACAGAGGTGTGCATGAAAACAAATTGACAAAGAGCTACTGGAGAGGAAGTACAACCAGATACTGTAATCGTAGAAGTTGAAGTGTTTTTTGCTTTAAAGCTGCTATTGACTGAAAATTATGATTTTTATTAAAAGACTGCATGCCCCTTAATGGGTTAAGAAAAGTTTACAGCATTTGATTAGAAACATTTTTAAAATCAATGGAAACATCATTAGTGGCTTGAATCAAATCAAACATATGTGGCCCATTTATTTCCGGCTGTTTAATCTGTAACAGACCAAAACCATAAACACCTCTGTGCATTCATTTATAGCATAATCCTCAACATATCCTGAGTTGGACTCATGATGTTCAGGTGCCACACATTTTGTGGGGTGCAAACATTTTTTCCTCATTAGATCCCATTCAAAGTTATTTCTAGAGAGGACAATTTGTTTAAGCCGGCACAAGGAAAACCCACACACACCTCCCTTAAGTCTTGCAGTTCATCTAAGATGATGTTGCATCAGTGGCTGTATGTTTGAAATTTTTTAATTTGCTTTTGGGTTTGTTCACTGTATTTTAAACACCCAAAACAATTAATCAAAAGCGATAGCCGAAGGGTTTGGAGATTGCATTTCGGCCAAGGTCTTTTGCTCTCCACAAAACAAAACTGTTAACCAGCATGCATTAGACAATACTGCTTGGATTTCAAACTAAAACTAGAACAATTCCAATAACCAAATCTTGTCCCGTTGCCTGCATGTACAGATTCTGCATTGATATGCAGATATCTGTTTAGGCCATAAATGCTGTTTTTTTTGGTGGGTTCTTTAATTTTTCTTTGCAACAAAGGTCCCCAGCTGGACCTGAATTGGGGTCTTATATCCTTTGCCCTGAATGTGACACCTGTCCAGGCAGGTTTCTGTACACTCGACAGTCTATGGACACACCGATACAGCCTGTTGTTCTTTTGTGTGGTTGATGTTTGGAAGTTTCTCTGAGCCCTGGTAATGCTAACGTCACAAACACACGTTTTCCTTCTGATGTAACGATGAAAAAGCAGGCAGCGACTAGTAATCTGCTAAATCAGACCTGATCTTGCTCAATAAAGAGATTTGGGGAACAAAAGTAGATGGATAGAGAAAAACAATGCTACTTTCTGTTCTCTCCCTACGGCCTGAGCTGTGGGGCCAAGTTCAGGCTTTAAATGTGAATGTGAGCTATTTAGAGATCCATGGAGCATAACAAAATGTACAGCTCCACCTGCTGCTCGCGATGTTTTTATATTTAGTGTTAGTGTAATTATATACAATATATCATAATCTAGTGTAACGCTCAAATCTTTAGACCTTTACAAACTTTTAGGCTACATCAAGCTGTGCTGCATTTCAGCTCAATGACTCGCATGGATGTTAAGTATCAGTCACTGGAAATTAACTGGGAATGCTGGAAGAGAAGCAAAAAAAGAACACTAGTTAAAAGTGCACATTTTGTTCGACTACATTTCTTCCAACTGTAGGGACATTGTTTCTAGGGTCAGCCACATTTACTGCAGTGGATTTTGTAACCTATTTGGACATTGTGCCATTAGTCGATGTCAGACTCCGTTTCCCAACACGCTTAATAGGCTGCTGCTGCTAACAATGCTGCTTTTAATGCTAATCTGGCACTGTATCAAGTAGGACAACTGTGACGCCATAGTTGTGGAGTAGAACTTTTCCTCCTCACTTAGTTATCAATAACATAATGATCCAACCCACAGACGTAGCAATTATCATTCATTTGGAGGTTTCTGTCCACCTGATGAATGGCTCTCTTTGAGCTCTTATTCATCTCCACCAACTTTGGGGGGAAATATCGTTCTCTTTAGCTGCTAAACGCGCCATTTTGTATTTATTTAATTGCCATACAGGGACAAAGACATGCTCTTCAGTCTCAGTGATTTTCCCTGTAATATCAGGTCTGTGTATCAATCAGTCTAATTACAAAAGGGTTATATTTTTTTGTACAAAAAGAATGAAGCTCAGAGTCAAGCAGAGGATGTCCTGTACTGATGAGCCTCTCAGCAGCACTGCATCCATCTGCAAACTCAAGTTAAACCTGAGCATAAGACACTTTAAAGTGACAAAAAAGGCACAGTGATAAAGAAAAAGTGTTATTAGGTTTCAGTTTTCAGTGTTGTCACATTCAGTCACTGAAAGCAAACAAAAGTGTTTCATTTGAACAGGATGCCATTTTATTAGGACATTTAAGAGCAGCTTTTGAGAGGTAAAGATACCACTATTACAATTTACAATTGTTACAATATAAAACCTTTAAGGCCACATATACATGGAGGACCACTTTAAACCTGAAAATGCAGCAGTTTAAACTAGTTTCTAAAAATGTGTTTCCTGTTTGCCTTTTAGACGGTGAAAAAACATTTTAAAAGCTGCAAGTTGAGTATGCTCAGCCGCCACATTTCCATGTTCTCATGTGAACAGACATTTCAGAAAAACAAAACAAAAAATAGTTGTTTTCCAAAATAGCAGTATCTGTGGCCTAAGACCAGTTCCATGTCCAATAATAGTTACATTTTACCTTTCAAGTAAGAGCAAATACTGTTCCAGAACTCCAAACTCTTCATATCATAAGTTAATATAACCCCCAACTTTAAGAGCACCAACATTTGTCACCCTATAAACATGATCAAGTCTGTTACAACTAACAACTCTGCAGGCAAATATCTGGTATCACAGCAAAACATATGCTGTTGGGAACTCCAATCATGTTTAAAAGTAATAAGTTAGCGTTTTAATTTCAAGCTATAAAGTTGTTTCCCCCAAAAGTTGTACAGTACATCTCATGTAAGACAATGCAGATAACCTTTTACATATTCCATCCAAAAATGACCCATTTTGAAATTACTTTTCATCCAGACCTAATTTACCATCAAGAGTTTATTAATTCACATTATTTATAGTTATCTGAATCTGCTCTGATGACCGTACATCACCATGTAATGTAAATCTGTCGAGGTATTTCCCACTACACGTCATGAATACCCTCCTCTCATTGGCTGTCAGTGATGGCATCATCTGGCCAGTACTCGTCCTGCATGTAGTGGTTTGAGGAGGCGAAGCTGGGCTCGTGTGAAGCGCCGTCTCCCCTCAGTTTGTTCTGCAGCTCCTGCTCCCACTCGCCCTCCACCAGCTTGTAGAGGTCGAGGGCGGCCAGAGCGTCCTCCACCGAGCAGTGACCCCTCCTCCCCACCTGGGTAGGTAAACACAGACCGGGTCAGCGTGCTTAACAACAACTCAAACTGCTTTTCATACTGGAAGCAGACTTCCAAAACACAGACTACACTGTGGTTATGCCGTAAAGAATATCCGCCATTATGCCGGCTTTGCTTTTTTTCTTCTTTTTTTCCTCTCCACTTAACTAAACAATGCTGGAATAATTTTGCCCCAGATTCCACCTTTAAGTATACAGTATAATATGTGAGATAATATACAGTTTTAACTGGACAGTTGTCTACAAAAACAAAACCGTAATTTTTAATTTCTAGTAAAAATAAAATCACACATTTACAGTGTCTGAAGATGCTCACCTGAATCCTCCTGTTCAGCAGCTTACTGGTCAAGATTTTGAGGGAGGGGCAGCGTTCGCGGCAGAAACCGGCCAACCGGCTGAGGTAGCGCGTCGTGCAGGTGTCCCTGACCATGTGACCTGGATGGGCAATGTCCAGCGCCTCAAAGTCATTGTAGATGGAGTGGCCGACGACCACTTTGCCCTCAAGTATACTGAGGATCTACAGGAGAGAAGCCACGCAAGTGCAGAAGAGGATACATATAAATTTACCTGGCATCAATGAGTGTCAGCTAGGTTTAAGCATGACCGTTCAAACCACCTTGACCTGTATATAATGGAGCCTTACGTTTTAAAATTTAGAGGCAGCACAGAAGTAAATATATATATTTAATATATCTTAAATATTTGCCAGACACCCCCCCCCCCAGCTGGATTTGTACTTTAATGTGTGACTCGTTTTCCTGCAGTACAGCTTCAGTTGTTCTCAGCAATTCCTAACCTATCTAGATTCTTATTTATTGAACTTCTTAATGGGGGATACATGTGCTTTTTGCATTGACAAAAAGCTGAAAATGGCTCATTAGTTTTGTGAAAAATACAACTTCTGGTTAATAACCTTTTTATTTTTAGCTCAGCATACTGTAACATTAATTCAAAAGCTACTTCTAAATGATGAAATAGCTCTGCAACATGGCTGTATATGGATTACGGTTTAATCCAAATGTTAGTCACTAAACCAACCAACTACGCCTTTACGCAACATTGGACATTAGACGTATACTCACTGCCTAAGCTGATGTATTCATTGTAAACTGAGTAAATAGAAGCACTTAGAGGGAGGAGATAATTAAAGAACCAATAGACCTTTTTCACAGCAGACATGTTGATATGTCATAGTAGGAAAAGCACAGATGTATTCAAAATCATTACTGATGGCTGCATTCCACTTAGGAGAGGTCCTGGTATTGTGCATGCTGACTCACTTAAATAGCTTACTGGTATACTTGATGGAATCGAGCCATCATTAAGGTTATCAATTTCAGATGTGCTTTTCCTACTATGACAAGTCCAAATGTCTGCTGTGAAAAAGGTCTATCGGTAGATCTCAGATCCAAAAGTGAAGCGCGCCTCACCTCCTCCCTGGCCTGAGCAAAGGGCATGGCGTTGTGCAGGTGATGCCTCCGGATGCCACTCCAGCGAGTCCTGTAATCTGTGACAGGCTGACACGGTCGGACATATTTATCATACAATACGTTGCCATGATAGTCCAGGATGCTGCAACGGGCCAGCTCGCTGCAGCTCCCGCCAGGCCCCGTCCCAACCATCTCACAGTCCAACGCCACCACTGTGGTCGAGCACAAGCTGAGGCACGGCGAGCTCCGCCCACTGACCGGAGGACTCGTCTCAGAGGAGAAACCACTGTCCACCTCCCAAATGTCTTTGAGGGCTGTGACTAAACTGTGGTGCTCAGAAGCTTTAGGCTCAAGGTGTTCAGGTTCAGATACATGAGTGCTCTTGCTTTCAGAGTCCAGAGTGTTTGTATTGTTAAATTTTGTTTTTTTGACCAGTTTATTTTTATCCAGTGGTTCATTATGGTTGTCCATGGTTTTCCTTTTCATGTTGGCAATGCTTATCTTCTGCTGGCATTTTTTCCTAGATCTCGCATTTTCCATGGCACGAAGCATCATCGATTTTTTGCACAAATATCGGTAGTTGCTGAAAAGCCCCCACGAGGCAGCTTTATTCCTTTTTGACGCCTCTGCCATCATCAACACATGAAACTGGCATTGCAGTCATTTTCTAAGGAAATAAAATAACACAAAACATCCTGATTATTAACAGGAAAGAAATTCAGTAGGTGATCAGTACTATTCAGGATTCTCTTTTAAATCTGCCCATTTGCTCTGATAAAAGGTAGCATTGTACCTTTTGTTACTGGGCCTGTGGCTTAACCTTGGTTCTCAAGTGTGTGTGTGTGTGTGTAATATATCGATATTATGATATAAGACTAGATATCGTCTTAGATTTTGCATATCGTAATATGGCATAAGTGTTGTCTTTTACTGGTTTTAAAGGCTGCATTACAGTAAAGTGATGTCAGACTGTTCTATTATTTGCCTTTACCCACTAAGTCATTATATCCACATTACTGATTTATCAAAAATCTCATTGTGTAAATATTTTGCGAAAGCACCAATAGTCAACACTACAATATCGTTGCGGTATCGATAGAGGTATTTGGTCAAAAATATCGTGCTATTTGATTTTCTCCATATCGCCCAGCCCTAGTGTGTGTGGCATACAAAAAAGTGCATTGCCTATAAGACAGACTGAACAGACTGACACTGACATTAAGAAAAATAAATAAATATGTTTTGTAACTCCTTTACGTTACAGTCCACAAAGATTTGGCAGACTTGACCATGCAGAAATATCACTGACTTTAAGGGGTAGGTGATTGACAGCAACACATTAAAACACGCCAATTCTGAAGAAACAAACTGTGGGACTCTTGTTTGCTTGATAAATTTGCCAGTCAAATTAGCTAATTAAAAGTTATCTAAGAAAATTAACTATGAGAGTGCGAGAACTGTCAAAGGGTCATTATTCCTGGATATATACATACGTGACGACAAATTGTTTTACAGACAGTGCCACCACCAAACAACATTCGAAATTTCGGCAGTTTAATGCCTCGCTCGTAAAGCCTGACTGAAAATGGGTTTAATCATTGCTAGACTAAACCAGCATAGTGTGAATCTAGTATAACGTTAGCTGTATGTACTATCCACCAAATTGTCGTTTTACAGAAAACGTGTCTCCCCAAGCAGGCCTTGATGGACAGTAACTTTGCTCGAACTGTCGTTATAAAAAGCTTACGCTTATTTACAGACGTTCTTGGGGAGCTGAAATTAAACCGCATTAAACCCTTAAAGGGTTCACAAACTGCAATTCCCTGATATTTCTACGGAGTTCAGCGTTCAGTTCGCTAGCTAGCTAAGTTATGGATACCCGACTTAACGTTAGCTAATGTTAGCTAAAGAAGCCACGTCAAACAAGATATTAAACATCATTCCTCGAAGAAAAACACAACGTACGACTAATGCGAAGAGAGAAACTTGTTGACAAAGAAAACACAAGAGTACATGACATTAAAACAGATTTCATTATTTCTATATTACCTTTTGATGCATTAAAATAGATCTCATTATTTCTATATTACCTTTTGAGGTAGCTAGCACGTGTGTCAGAACATGCCTGGACATATGTCCTTTGCTCTTCATCTGATTGGCTCCTTCTCTTCTTCGTTTGTTGTTTCACGGGCAGCGTTCAACTGTCAAAGATCAACAAAGTCGCCGCCTACTGGTTAAATGCGCTTTTGCCCCAAATAGTTAATTTCCACAAGTGCAACATTTTATTATTTAACAAGTTAAATATGACAATAATAATTTAAAATAATATGACAACGGACATTAAGTCACACATTAAGTCCCTGAGGCCTAGTGCGTTCATAAACACAGAAATATAAGTGTGGTGTCCCATTTTCGGAAACTCGGCTGCACCTTTCACCGGTTGGATCATCAAAAAAAAACAAATACTATAAAATTAAAGAAAAGCAAACTCTTCTGACTTTCTAGGTGCCAATTTTAACAGGTTTCTTCAAAAAGCCATACGTTTGACTTAAATGTACTTATGTCTTATATTCTGCCCAAAATCTTAACAGAGTTGTTTAGCATAACATGTTGGACACAATTCATCTGCCGTTTACTATGTTGTAGTTTTTATATCCACGACCAAATTTAAGACGAAAGCTAAAATATCAAACAGATTTGTCGATTAGCAAAATCATCACCAATGTTACTGAATAATTGTTAAATTAATATATCAAGGGAAAAATTACCAAATATGTCAAGCTTCTAAAAAGGTGAGGATTTTCTACTTTTCTCTGTTTGATAGAATAAATTAAACATCTTTAGGTTTTGGACTGTTGGTAAAATAGAACAAGACAGACATTTTCTCTCAAATCACTACATGCAATATTATATTATAAAAACAAAATTTTTAAATTACAAGAAGGTTTTAACCAAGGCTTAAAAATAAATAAATAATCTGCAACAGTTTTAGGCAGTATGATAAAACATTTTCTGTTCATGAATGAAAATCATACAGTTAGTTTTGGTTTTGTGGGCCTTTTTATTTCACAATCCTTCCAAATGTACAAAAACAAAGACGTGTTACAAAGACAAAAAAAAAAAAGAAGAATTCACCATTAGCATTATCCCCTGTGACGACGACAACAACAAAAACCAAAGCGACAGATGACTGGAGATGGGTGTCAAACCAAAGTGCATCAGCCTGAGGTGAAGTAGACAGACCAGGGGAAATAAAAATCTCAATTTTCAAAAGCTGTCCCCTCTTCCCTAAAAATTTGTTTTTGTTTTTAAACAGCGGGCAGGCCCCGGCCACCACCTCTCCACTGTTTCCCCAGAGCAGTGGAGGACCTAAAGGGAGGGCTGCGTCTTTTCGACTTGGCCTCAGAGCATTCGGTAGTTCACTAAGAGAGTGGAATATAATTTAGTTCTTTCTTTGCATGGATTTCCCCAATCCTCCCTCCTCCTGTTGTGTTGGGGATGTTGAGTTCCTGTTTGGAGCTTTTATAGCTCTGTCTTGTCATCGTCCTTCTTCTTCTTCTTCTTCTTGGTCTCCTCCTGCACTGCCAAGGGGTTGGTGGCCTCCCTCTTCAGGTAGGAGATGAAGTCACTCACCTCGCGACCTCCCTGCAACACGAGCAGTGAGACGGGACCATTAGCAGAGTGTATATAAACAGGAATTCACTTTGTTTTAATCATCACTTCAAGCCGATTCTCACCTCGTATTTCTTTGGGCTCGTCTTACGTCCAGCTGGGGCAAAGTACAATGTTGGGAAACTAAAAAAAACAACAAAAAGGTTAAGGTGATTGATAAGAATTCATATCAGTAACATGTCATACTGTACCATTAGACGTTTTGTCCTGACACCTTAACTTTATAGCTCAATCGACACAGGATTATCGAGACAGACAACAATATTAATATTTTAAAAATCCCAACACAAGCCAAAATCTTGGTAAGTATCCCTTAGATTTGTGACCAATATACATACTGCGCTGCACATCTTAGAATTGAAAAATCTACTTGTCAGTGCTCTCTGGTGGAGGAACTATGTGATGGCCTCACTGTTTTCTAAATGACTTCAAACCCAGTTTGGCATTTCTGTACTGAAATGTCTTCATACTTATCGGCTGACATATTAACCGATACTGATATCTGCAATGCACTGATATGTCTGCCTGGATGTTTAACTTCCAGAACTTTTAATGACTCTGTTGACTTTGTTGAAATCAAAGAACTAAAAGAAAAAGTAAATGTGAATGATATAAGGTTTTTTAGTGCCATGATCGGGAAGTATATAGTATTTTTTTGCCCTTGTGATCCATTCGAGTGAATTAAGCATCAAAGCATATCTCCACCATACAGTTTCTCAGGGATGTGGTGAGCAGGATTGATGAATTTGGGTGTCACATTTCCAAAATATTATGTTTCCAAAATTCTCAAACATTCGAGGCTTTCCCTGAGTATTACATTGACGGAACTCATGACTCACCCGCTGACTTCATATGGAGATGGCACATCGTTTGCTGTGGCGTCCATCTTGGCAATGACAACGTTGGGATCACCGGCAAGCTTTAAGAGCAGAGGAGAGAAACTGTTAACGGTTTGCAAGCTAGTTCACAAAATCTACTTTCTAGAGTCTGCCAGTTTTGTTGAGACCATGCTAGCCAGACAACAACTAATCCAACTTTTGACTTAATTGTGGTAAAACAGTACTCGCATAAAAGGGGTTTCTATGGGTTAGAGTATCTAAGGTTATTCAAATTCAGAGTACTATCTCCGTTCCCTCACCTTCTCTCCCAGCTCGTTGAATTTGGGCTCCAGGCTCTTGCAGTGTCCGCACCACGGAGCGTAGAACTCGATCAGCACGTCTTTGCTGTCGTCGTTGACGATTGAGTCGAAGTTCTCGGCCACAACAACCTCAATACAAATGACAGAATTCACAAGTTTACTCATTATGGATTGATAGTATTGCTGTTAAAATGTTAAAGTCATGATAGGTGCTTAAGACAATCAGCCTTAGTCCAATAATGTTATTGGACTATGATGAAATGGATTCATCATGTGTACATCACTATAATGTGGTAACGGTGGGGCCAATTTTAATTACTTTATATACACCACCAGGTGGCTTAATCTATATTAATATATCATCATTTATTAGTTGATTTATATTTTGTATTGTTAATCTAAATCTGCAAAGTAACTAAACATATTATATCCATGTTGTAGAGTAAAAAGTACAATATTTGCCTCCAAAATGTAGTAGAGTAAAATGAAAATACTCAAGTAAAATACATCCAACAACAACAACAACAACTGATTTACTAGCCTATAATAACTGTACATAACCTGTATTATTGTACGGTAGATTTTTATACTTTTTTTGAAGTTCCACAGAGCTTCAAAATTTATTAAACAATCATTCCACTGAACCATTTTAGTATATACAGTACTTTACTCCAGTGGCTGGTCAGACAGAAGGATAGGAATCGAGATATAAGACCTTGGTGGAAGCTCTAAATAATTTTTTTTTTTTGAGCTTTTCCCTTTATTCGAAAGTGGACAGACATGAAAGGGGGAGAGAGATGGGGGATGACACGCAGCAAATTGCAGCAGGACGGATTCGAACCTGGGCCGCTGCAGGACTCAGCCAAGATGGGGCTCTTACTGGGTGACCTAGAGGCCGCCCCAGCTCTAAATAATTTAAATGTTTTTGTAGCAACCCCTTACAAAACATGACACACAACAAATGCAATCTAAACACCAAAGATGTGGCTGTATTGAAGGATGAAGCATCTATGTATATTTTCCTTTCTTCAAACTAGTAAAATTGCAGAAGTTAGAATATAACAAAAAAAAGGCAGAATTTGAAGTAGAGTGAGACCTCCTCCTGCAGCTCTCCCTCTCCCCTCTGTCACAAAGGCAATGTATGCCCAGAACAACCAATAGAAATGCTCTCTCTCTCTGAAATGACCTGTGACTGACCAAAGTCTCCTGTGACGGCTAGATTTTCTGAAGCCTGAAAACAGCGCCAATGTGGTGCAGAAGTCTAGTTTTCTCTCAGACCACTTGAATTACAATATATGAAAGATTACGGAATTTTTGCCCAATGACGCCAAAAATAGGTTAAAAAAAAAAAAAAAAAAAAGTGCCTACCACAGCTTTAAGTTTATCAGTTTTACACAGTCAGAGTGTAAATATTACACATGGCGTAAGAAAATGTGGGAGCAACATGCAAAAAAATTGTCTACTAAAAAAACCAAGAGGTCACATTTATAATAAATAAATAATACAAAAAACACAAATACACTGCACACGTGTGGACGTTTCGTCTCACCTTGACAGGTCCATCGTTGTTCTCTGGGATGGGCTCTGATTTGAGGTAACGCTTCAACTTGCCATCAAAGTAATCCTGAAGGAATCGCTCCAGAGCTTTCCCATCACGACTGTTGGAACAAAAACAGAACTTGTTTAGGGATTCAGAAAGGAAATGGAAGTGTTTGGGAAACACAAACACAGAATCTATACATCTCCAAGTTTTCACATTGTGTTTTTGTAAGGCATTTATCAGACTTTAATGTACAACTTCTACTTAATTACGCAGCTCCTGCAGGCAAATGAAAATGGGTGACTTGTGCCGTTATTTCTGTTTATTTAGTGGTCTAATATATTAGACAAAAACCTCCTCACTGTGTTAAATATGTATTTACTGAGTAACACAGTGGCACTTTCTGTAGAAACACCATTAGTTCAACATTCTTTTAAAGTCTAGCCAAAAGGGAGGGTGTGTGTGTATATTTAAATGATTCATAATGTGTATGCTTTGTATGGTAATGCACTTGTAGCAAACAAGAAAAATAACATTTGATTTGACTTACGAGAACTCCTCGGTCATGACGTATTTGTCTCCCTTGCCGGTGCGGATGGCCACCACAGGCAGTTCTCCCGAGCTGCCATCCATGCCGAACTCGGACACCTCTTGGCTGAACATGCTCTTGCTGGCCACGGCAAAGTTCAGCTTCTTGCCCTGATCCAGGAAGCCCTTGGCCACCTTCATCACCCTGTGAAATGTTAAAGTTTGGTCTGTTGAAAATGAGGATGAAAGTGGCGACTCAAGTCAAAAGGTTGTATTCAGGGCTAAATCCAACTATGAGGGCACAAACGAGTTCAGCTAAGCATTCTCAGGGTGCAATGGGTTAAAGTGAAAGTGAAAAACAAGTGTTGTTTTGATTTCAATATTGTTTATCAGATCCTGGTGATTAACGGCCAAAGAGGAGACACACGGTCTCCTTGTGTTTAAAGTAATGAAAAGAAAGAGCTGAGATTTGAGCACAAAGTGAGAAAGCCAATAGCTACTGCATGGTGCCGAGGAAAGAACAACCCTGGGGTGAGTTTAGAGACACATACCTGTTCCTCCAGTAGTTGGAGCCCTTGGGGTTCTTTTCATAATCAACATCATAATAAGCCACCAGCAGGTCTTTTCCCCTCAGCTGGTCTTTGTTGTCGTCCGTCATGTGGGGGCAGATCCCAAAGCTGAGTTGAAAAGAGAAAGTAGGAATGAATCAGTTTACAAAGGAATGTTAACCAACAAGCTATACTCTTTTAGCCAGTTATGGACAACCACATAAGCCAGTGATAGTGACGGTCTACAGCAGTATACCAAAGGCAATCATTTAGTTTGTTTAAAGCAGCATTTCTCAAATGGGGGTCTGTGTACCCCTAGGGGTACTTTGGAGCACTGCAGGAGGTACGTGAAATTCCTTTTTGAAATGTTAATTTCAAATATATCCGTCATGCATAATTCATAACATTTATTTAGTTATGGATTCTAAACATTTGAAGTAACATTTAAGTATGTTTCATGTACAAGCTTGTTAAGTAGAGCTGTAATGTACCTCTTTTTCTACCAAAAATTCTTTGCACTCGTCAGGGGGTACTACAGGGAGAACCACTGGTTTAAAAGGTTGAGATCTAACCACACTGTTCACATCTTTCAGAAAGTCTGCTCAAACGCAGACTAGTTCTCATGTTCAGTAAGTGTTTTAGACAAGAGGCGAGGCAAAGTGAAAGTAAAAGTAAATTTTGAGTCATGTGGACAAAAAATACAGAGATAAAGGGGAGATAAAATAACCGTTTCACACTTAAGAGTCCTTACTAAACCATGTGTTCCTAAAAACAAAAAAAAAAAAAAAAAGCTCTATCAAACAGAGTGGACACATCAACTTATAGATGACTTTACACAACTAAAATGCTAAAAAAAAAAACAACAACAGACCAGCTGATTGTACTCACAAATACCCAAGTGTCTACAATGGTAATACTTTTTCAGACAGCATTCTTGTCTAAAAATAATCACTCAATTATCTTATTTAGCCTCCAAAATGTAATGACACCAGATAATAAAGTCCGGTATTTGTTCATCACAAGAACCAAACACATCCTAAATGTATGCATTTCCCAGAGTTCAGTGAGAGCTGACTGTGTTTGCAGAGTGGACACCTCACCTACTACACAAAGTCCTGTTGGCACTGGGCCATCAATGTAAATATGGGCCGTTACTATGCAAAATCACTTTACCACTGCCAACAAGACAAACTACTGTAAATGTATTGAAAAAGGAATCAGCTATGCTGCCAAACTGGAACATGAGTATTGGTATGTTAGATGATGTATGTGAGATAATTGTATCCCCTCAAGACTCACATGTTGTCCTGGATGAACTTCTTTATTTTGTTGCTGGTATATTTGTCCTCACTGTATTTTACGGAGCTGTCTTCAAACTTGTTGTTGAGTCTTGGTGGGCGGAACAGGACGATTCCCCTGTAAAACAAAACAGGAAATGTCACTGTAGTCTTGCTGCACCAACAACAGCTACACTGTTGATATAAAAGGTGTAAGGACACAAGTTATTTTCACTTTATTACTAATATCCGCTCCCAAGGACTCAAAGCACAAACTGGCACAGACTGGGCCAAAGGAAGAAAGAGCTACTTACTCTCCGTCAATGCCGTGGCTCTGGAGGAGAGCCTCAGAGCTGGTGTGGGCGAAGCGGTAGTTGTCCCTCAAGGCGCTGGCTGCCTTCAGGAACTCTGTCTTTGCTGTGCTTTTGTCATCAGAAAAGAACCCTGGGAAGGAAAAGTGAAACATGTTCAGATCAGGCTGCAATAACCATGGTCCCATTGTTCCCAACTTTCACCAACAGTGACTGAAATTCAAATAGTAACTCACCAACAACACTTGCGTCCTGGTCTGAAGTGTACTTTGCCAAGTCTGTGTCAGCCTTAAGCTCCACAGAAGCTGGTCCAGCCTGCTTCTTAAGGAAACTGACAATCCCATCTACAGAGAGCAAGACGAACAACACAGAGAGAAGAAAAGATAGAGGCAGGAAAAATAAAGATGACCATGAGGTGACAGAAATAAGCATATATAAAAAGGAGAACAAGTTGTGAGTTGTGTGTGTGTGAGAGCATTTAAGCCATTTTAAAACACACAAAAACCACATCAGAGGCAAATACCTGCGGTTCTGGGACCATCATAGGGACCAGTTTCCTCTCCATCCCTGAAGATCTTCAGAGTCGGGTAGCCACTGACACCATATTTGCTGCATGTGTTGCTGTTGGATGTGCAGTCAACCTAAGGGGGGGCAAAACCATTCACTTTCTGAAGAGATACAGAGAGTACTATAGTACAGAGTGCACAAAGGCATCGTTAAGTGGACAAAGTTAAGTGAACTGCATTATGTAATACCTTGGCCAGAGCGACAGTGCCTTTCAGACGTGTGGCGGCTGCCTCATACTCGGGTGCTAGTCGTTTACAATGGCCGCACCTAATGGACAGAGGATATGGATCAGTCATACAAGAGAACAAGTTACACTAAAGCTGTATTCAAGTTTCAACTTGGCGAAGATCCTGAGGGAGATCTAGTGATCTTAGTGTGGAATTTGATATCTCTGAGGTAATTCAACTGGATGTGTAAAATACATAACATAAATACATTTTTTAATTAGCTTGTAAAAAGTATTAGGGAATGCAAGTAACTATTATTTACTTACTATTATATATTTAATTAATTACTCTGTTGATCATTCGATTAATCATTTGGTCCATAAAATGTCAGCAAAATGACCATCGCAATTTCCCAAAGCCCAATATATATTGGATTTTGCTTATTTTTCGGTGTAATAGTCTGAAACCATAAGATATTTGGTTGCTTATCATAGACATCATAGATATTAAGAAAACAGCTAATATTCACATTCGATCAACTGGAACTAGTGTATTTTTTGCTAAAAAAATCTAATTCTGCTCTACAAATTACGTTTTAATATACATCACCCTGCTTAACTTCAAGTTTGGCACAGTTGAAACACATCACAGTTCCTCTGGACCAATCAGAGGTGGACACCAAAACTTCCCTGGCCAATCACAGCGTTACAACAACGAAAGAACACACCCCTAACTTCCTCATAGCCTCATTAGCACGACGCATTTTACATTGAAAATGATTCACAGCAGTTAAAAACGCAAGTCAGGACTAATTGTCTTTTATTGTTACAGTTTAATGTTTAATGTACCGTCAAGTTGTGGCAGTCTTGGAATCTCAGATCCACTTAAAGTCTATGAATACAGCTAGTTGGCTAGCAACTCCACACAGAAAGGCCCTGCTCGAACCGGGTATCGAACCCAGTACTCAGCAGTGCCTACTTGCTGTGAGGCATCTAGCATATTTAACGTTTGCAAACAGAACTGCTCATATAGTCTTTACAAAGCGTGAACATACTCACCAAGGGGCAAAAAATTCCACAAGGGCGAGATCATGGTCTCCAATCTTGCTTTCGAAATCATCATCCGTGTAATCAAGCACATCACTGGCCCAGGTGAAGCCGGTGAGAGCGGCCAAAAAGATCACCTTCAACATTGCACACCGCGGTAGTTTAAAAATATATTTCACTTTGTTTAACAAAAAAAGTTTGAATTGCAAAGTGTGTCCGCGGCAGCCCCCTCTTCGGCGAAGTCAAAGCCAAGGCTGCAAGCTCCTCGGACAGGGCCAAATGCAGACTAGTCGATAGAGAAAGAGAAAGGGATGGAGGCGGTGAGGATGTTCAGGCAAACAGCGAGACCTCTCCTAACCACAGTGTGGCAACCTCCCATTGGTCCATGCGACGCGTCACTCTGCCTCGGTTAGCCAATGAGAGGCAGGCAAACGGGATACCGTCGTCTCAGAACCAATCACAACTCGACAAAAATCACAACTCGTCGCATCACACCAAGGGAAACAGACGCGGAAGTGGTCATGTTAATAGTTTGCTGCTTGATAACCATATGTCAATGTTGATAACATGGCTTTTAATTAACTGCAAACAACTCTAAAATGTGTCGATTACAATATGTTGTTTAATATGTCATGTGCATACAAGTTACCAACCCATGGATTTATTAGACACCAAAAATACAGTTGCAGTGGTGAAATAAGAACACAACTTTTCTCATATAACAACAATCACGTTTTTCCTTGTCATAATGCACAACAATTACAGAGAAGCAGTTGTTGGCAATGAAAATCTTGGATTTTAAAGGCTCCTTTCAACAATGCTCATTTAAATATGTATTTAAAAAAAGAAAACCATGCAAATAAAAAATGAGAATCTAAGACATAAAATAGTTCAGAAGTTAAAATATATATGAATCAAATATGAAATAAAAGAACATATATTTGTTTGAATGCACTGTAATGTGAACAGGGATGCAGTTAATATACAAATAAAAATTAGAAATAAAGTAAAGTAAAGAAGAGCTTTAGTGTCCGCACATTATCTGGCTTACAGACATCGGGTAATAATAATAAATACAGTTGTCTGTAGTCACACAAAAAAAGTCCACGGTATGGTTAACCATACCCAGGATGACACAACTTGTTTCCATTGTGGTCCTTGATGCAGGATTCCACATTATATTAATCTTAAAAGCCTGCATTGGTCAAATTTAGCTTCATTCACACTATTTTATATTTTGAGATCTTCCTTCAGGCAGACTGGCAGCACAACTGGTAACCAATTTTACAGCTCATAAGTTCTGATGTACAAATCCCTAGTGTTCTTAAACTAAGTACAACATTGGCTCAAATGTCAGAGGAAAGAACAACTCTGCTCACCATGCTGATCTGCAGGTTTCTTTGTGCCACGTATGTATATCTGTTTTCTCAATTGCTGTTTTGCAACTGCAACATATTATTGTAAAGGTTGAGCACTTACTAAACAACAGGTAAGCAAACGTTATACTGGCCTCATTACAGCAACAATGTATACTTGATAAATAAGATGATTAAGATAATGACAAAAAAAGCACAAAATGTGTCCATTATGATGAAGGAGGATGATTGATGATTAATGCATTTTCACCTATGTGTGCAATTGTCAGTTGTTTTTTGCACTAGTTAAGTAAAATATTAACTAAGGTAAGCCCAGCATTATTACTTAATCTTGAGGCCCTGGGTCGTAGAGGTGCCCTTTCCAAAATCTAGTTTTAATACCATTATCCTCTTAGTTTGTATTGTGCTCACATGGTGCATCTTCCTAAATAAAATTGTGATTAATCAGAATTACTACAAAGTAACTGATACACAGAAGAGAAAGAGGTCATGTGTGCTGAACCTGGAGGCAACAGGGTGCATACGCAATGCACTGAATGTGGGAGGACGGAGGGGAGGCAACAGTTCTTACCCTGGGGTCCACTAACAGGGTCATCTGGCTGTGATTAGGAGACAACTGTCAGTGGCCAGCTTTATACAATTCCTTTGAGGAATCCAATTTAAAACCTGTGCAATAAATATATCTATCTTAAATTAATAGAATGCCAAGAGCCTCTGATGACTTTTATGACTCTTGTGGTTGTGATTGTATTAATTATTTGTCGATTGTGGTTGTCTGATCTAATTTGTGTTGTTTTGTTTGCTGGTTAGTTGTCTGACTATGAATGTTTCTTGATCTCAACCGAAACAATGCAAAATGATTAAATATCAGTTTTAATCTGCTCTGGTAGATGGTCATTGTCTGACTTTCATAACAAAGCCCTTTAAGCAGATTTCATTATGATTCTTATTTCTTATTATTGAAGACATAGAGACAAAAACAAGCTTCATATTCATTAACAATGTCACATACAGTGTGTGCTAAACATTTTCCTTCTTCATAAAGCTGCAGTTATATTATTGGTCCAGCAGAGGGAGCTCTCTGACAGCACAGAGTGCTCCTCAACCACTATATTCTGTTCTCTATCATATCGAGACTATCTCTCCATCGTTACATATTCCATATACAGGGATGATCCAGTGGTGTAGTCTACGATACGCAGGTATACGCAGTAATGTCCAATGACACACAACAACATACTTTCCATTATATTTTTGATATATTTTGAATGTCATCTGTGTTCTTTTTCTTCGCAATAAAGTGTATCCAAATGCAGAAAATGAAGTTGTTGACGCTCAAAACTTCCCCGGGGGAGGACACCCAGACCCCCCACTATGATATGACCCCCCTTCCCTAAAGGCAGATTCTGGCCCATATATATAGGCCGGACTGGGAAGGGGACTGAGTACCCAGGGCCCTCATGTGAGGAGGGCCCAAAAATATGCTAGAATGAATAGCTGTGGATGTGGGGAGGGGCCATAGAAAATGCCTTTCTATAGGGCCCAGAATTTTGTGCTACGCCCCTGACCTACAGCATACATACTACAATACATTTGACTACACCACTGAGATGATCCCCCTGAGGTCAGGTACGTGGATACTTCTTCAAGACACACCGGCTTGCCAGGCCACGCCCTATGGTATTTCCTATAAAGCACCTGTGCTGGCGTGGAATCACTGATAGTTTGATCGGAACCGTCTCCGAGCGGCCTACAGCTGGAGAGATAGTCTCTTCACTCAGAGAACCGAGGTTACAACGTAACCGAGCGTTCATAGTCAGGTATGTTATAACAAACATATATTCCATCACTGTTACGTGCATGCACACAAGTCATACAACACCTCCGTAGGTTCTTTTTTTTCCTTATAGAGTTTGGGATTCTCAGTAATCCTTTACTTTTTTCACAAGTAGTTGTACTCCGACTATTTTACAATATTACAATTACTATCACAAGCTGTAGATTTACATGATACTCTGATGTCCAATGAGATGTCCCAAAACCAAAAGTAACAAGTCTGATGCTTGCAAAATCCAAATACCCCTATGTAACCTGTCTAAGTGTCTTTCAGCAGTATTTCCTTTAAAGCTTAGGCCTTCGTCACCTTTTCATTAGAATCATGTTTTTTCTCTTCAAACTGCAGTTGTAGTAGAAAGTTACTCCAACAACAGTGTAAATATTAAAGTTATTTCAACTCTGACATTCACTCATATAACTTTAAATTACATTGCCTTTTTTGAGGAGCACAGTTTCAGACTAAAGTAGTAGTGAACATCTTGAACATATAAGAGATATAAAAAGTAATGAAATCAGGAGGACTAACAATTTAAGTTTTAAACAACTCAAAATCTCTATTTTGCCACATTTGTTTTATAAAGACAGAACATGTTATTGTAGGTAAAGAATATAATAAATAAGATGTAAGTAATAAACAATGCTCTCCACTCATGCAGATAAGATAAAGGAAAAGAGACAAATCAGATAAGATTGTGCAAGAAAAATACAGTATTTGATCATATAGTAAAGTCTGTATAATACATTGTGCATTCACTATGGATTATTTGCCTGCCCTGATAAACAAGAAAACCACATTCTGCAATCCCACAGTATTTCTTGCTTGGGTAAAAAAGTTGACATGCTTATTTAAGCACTAATGGACTCTCGTGACTTTCAAATAAAGGTCCACTATTTCCATCTAAAATGTGTGTCAGTGTGGAAAGTATTCCTTTCAATATTATTATAAACCTTGCTTCCTAAACAGACAAGGTTCTTTTAGCAACACCTCATAAGCCCCGTCATCTCCGTGCCGCCTGCCGAGCCGGGCTAATCCAGAGCTCTTTCTTCCAGACCAGCCACCGTTTACTGTAAACTCACAGCTGATATGGGAATGGCAGAATTAGATGGAAATCATTTAGGGACCAAATGAGGTTAGAGGCTTGAGTTTTGTTTTCATGACATTTAATGTCAGTGGAGCTGCGAACAGTATTGCACTTCACAGCATTTTGTAAAACATCTGTACACCCAAAGGCATCTCAGCATATTGCCTTTACACCTTACATTTAATACTGTAAAGCCTTTTTTAATCAACATTTTATCGCAAAGTCTGTTAGTTACAGTATTGACGTCACTGTTCAACCACCATTTTATCTCAGGAACCTGTTTCATGTGTGTGGCTGTGCACTCTGCCGCACTCTTCTGCACTGTAGAGATTTGTTTTTCTGTTTTCCCCCACAAAGGCCCTTCCCTCTCAAATCAAAGCCCCCATTGCCTCTGTGAAGTGGTTGCCACAGCAACCCGCTTGCTCCTCAGCCATATCTGGAACAAGGAGGAGGAGAGAAGTCTGCAGCATTATGCTGGTGACATGCTCCGAGTACTGTGAGCGATAGAGAGGGAGGAGGAGGAGGAGGAGGATGTATTCAGGACATTAGAACTGTCCTCCAAATCCTTGAAGTGAGAGAAACAGAACACCAACACTTGACGTCTCAGCTGCGTCTCGTCCGAACACTGAACGCCTTGTTGTCCTGTGGGCATCCAGACCAAAACACTGGGAAAATTGTTGCCTGTTCCATCACAGGAGACAATAAAAATCTATTCATTCTCCAAGGGACAAAGCACTTGTTACATACTCCCTGCACTGCAGAGAAACCACTGACGTCTTTGCACTCACCTTTAAACAAAAGACGGACACATATTTGGGTTCATATTCACTCTCGAAGACACACAATTAATTTCACACATTTCCCGCCATGGTTGTATACTGGGTGTTTGCACCATACTACGTGTTCACAGTTAGATTTAATAGCAATTCATCATGGATCTTAAATGATAAGTCTGGCAATATTCTATATTTTGGTTTACATCAACATCCCATGACAAGACATAAAACTAACAACGTGTAATTCTATCTTTCAATACTTTCTCAGTGTGTCTGTGACACTCAGCCCCCAAACCACTGGTTCCTACTAAAGACATTTAAAAACAGGTCATAAATAAAAAAAAAAAAAATAGAATATTACCTGCCTTGTGCTTTAACTGATGCAAAGACAAGACTGGCTTTGCAGTATAAGTGAGGGGCCTAAAATGTTTAATTAAGTCAGGAAAAGTCTTGGCTCTGTGCGAAAACAAGAACCCTGACTAAACATTGTCACATGACACTATGCAACCACGCTGATCGCAACCATGCACCTCAAGCTAGGTTACCATGGTTACTTAAAGCTAAGGTTTTATGCTCTGGCAAAATCCTCTTGGATACCAAAGAATGACATCTGGCTCATGTAGAAGAAGGAGAGAAAAAAAAGCAGCGCTCTATGAACAAATGACAAACTGCTGTTAAGTAGATGATTTCTTTAATAAAAGACATTACAGTGCAACATTTCATGGTGAGCTGGAATGATATTGCTTCAGGAGCTTACAGTACAGAACCAAGCCCGGCCAGTGTGTTATAACATTACATTTTGACACCAGTGTGTCAACAAACCTCTGGAGAACACGAGTATCTTCAATCTTACACTGTGAATCTACATTCAAATCCCCTCAAAATGGTGAAAAGAAACTGTGTACGCACAATCCACGATGGAAAGTAGAGCACAAATGGATGGAAAATACAAGCACCCGGTAATAGGGATGACCAATCAACACGCAGGAATGAGGGGAAGAGTATATAGGACATGCGCTGGGAGGAGACCGAGGCAAGGTAAAGCCAGGTTTGGTGGGCTTTGGGAGCAGAGCCACAGATACTGTTTGGCCATGCAGAGATGGGCAAAAGGGTGGCCATCTTTGCTACGTTACAACAGCCTACAGTTTGTGAATCCTTGATTAATGTTTGCTGCCGTTAGAGCTAGGTTTAAATTTGAGTTTAATATAGAAACCCATCTGAAACGCACTAAAGCCCAATGCAGTCTGCAGGGACTCTGGTTTGGTTTAGCCAGACAGCTGCGTATAATATATGTAGATTATATTATAGAGAGGTATACTATGGAACAGGGAGAGGTGATTAGATTAAGTAGTGGAAATAAATGAGGCAATGACATAGATATTTATAATATCTATGGGCACCGATCAAGGGGTTTGTGCATGTGTGTGCCCAGAGGTTTGTTGGCTGGGGTCAGGGACCAGTGTCTACTTGAAATACTTAAGGGGTGGCGGCACCTTGATGTCCTGGCCTTTCTCCAGTTTCTTCTCACACTCGATTAGGTAGTTGACGCCATCAATCACTGTCTGCACCAACTGGACCTGAGGGAGAGACGCATCACATTTTAGTGCTTTTATCTATTTTTGCATAAAAAATGATAAGCTAGCCTATCGGACACAAATTATTATTGAAAGAATATTTTTATGTCTTAAAACATGGAGGTTATCTTTTATATATATTTACCATATTTCAGCTCTAATTAAAGGTTATGTAGGTAGGATTGCAAAGATCCAGGACTTAGCCAAAAAACTTTAACATTGACAACTTCTCAGTCCCTCCCTGCTTTCTGCTAAAGCCCAAAACGGTCTCCTAAGCCCCTCCCCCCACAAGGGAGAATGAATGCGTGTACATGAGCAGTGATTGACACGCAGTTAGACACCCCCCTGGACCTGATTGGTGCATCTAAACAGGATTTTTGCAAATCACACTACAGGCTGTAGATGGTGCCAGAGGAGCCAGATTTTTTATTTTTTAATTACTTGCTTCATGTAGTTCTACTGGAACATAGGGTCAGTTTCAGCAAATATGACAGAAAGTTAGTTTTATAAGTCTTACCTACTGCAGCTTTAAGGGTACGGGTAGCAGAGCTAGAGCAACTACAGACCCAGAGCACTCTCGGACCTAACATCTGCAAACCCCTCTCTACCAAAGCGTGGACATTACAGACACCACCAAATATAAACACAAGCATTCTGCAATCTTAACTGAGCTGCGAGACAGCTTCAACCAGAGGCCAATAACCTTTTTAAGGAATGCCTTCTCCAAACTATAGTCAAAAGCAAAGCCCACCTCCAAAACAGACTTGCCTGCAGCTCTTATTTACAACAACATTTGGTGTGTTAGCTGTAAGGTTTGTAAACTATAGTCGCACAGTTTGAATATAGAAGGCAGAACCCCAGGATGTTTTGTACTTTCTCACAGAGAAACATCAAATCTTTCAAGTCTTTAACTAACATTTTTTCCACATCCGGATTTAGATACTATTCAGATAATGCATCATGCTGATAATATGATTTTCCTAAAAAACAATGGATAGACTCATACAAAAGTAATCCCTCTCAATCATCACTTATGACCCATTAGAAGTGTGTGGCGGTGTCTGTATCTGTATCTGCAGGGACCCTACCTGTATTTTCTTTTTCTTCTTCTTATTGTGCTGTTAATTTGACGTTCATGGGCATCAGCAAAAAGCATTTGGGCTCCATGTGAGTTTGCACCCCCCAGTTGAAAACAGGGGGGTGCGCAGGGTGTGGGTGCGCCTGTCCCCATCCCCAAATTGAGTCTCTCTCTCTCTCTCTCTCTCTCTCTCTCTCTCTCTGGCTCATTGAGCAGGACCAACTTTGAATGCCGTGTGTCCACAAGCACCAGTGAATAAAAATAAATAAATAAATCCTGCACAGTATACTTTTAATGTGTTTGATGCAAACAATACTAAACCTTAAAAACAAGTGGCCTAAGATAGGCTGTACATTTTGCTTTTGAGAACCACATTTACTAAGTAGTTTAATTTAAGCTGAATACTTAGTTAAACTCAGACATTTTGAAAGCCTTTTTCCTATGTTTTCCCAGAAATGATCACTTGTTTTGCACATCCAGGATACTGTCTTTGCTCTGAATGGAAATGTCTTATTGTTCTCCTGCACTTTGCTCCAGCTGTCCCTTCCTCCATCTATTAACTTGACTCCACCCTCAGAGTGCTCCTCTCATCAGTCTGAATGATGGAGGACCAAACAGCAGTGAGCAGCCCACGCTCTCAAAAAACCCCCAAAAAACAGAAGTGGATATTGGAGTCACCATGCTCCACTTACCTTCCAACTCTTAAACCTCTTTATGTCAAAGTCCTGGATTTATGTTTGCACAGATGCAATGGGCAGTCTATGTTCAGTCAATCACAAAGAGTCACATCTTCAAGTGATGTAACAGTAAGAAAATTAGAATTAAATGAATTGAGCGCTAATCAGTACACTGCACTCCACCCAGAAACAGCGAAGAGCCATCGCCACTCTCCGTGTAATCAGAATAAAATAAGCGACCACACGTTCACAACAACAGACAACAGCTCCATTGTAAAGTATGACTCCGTCAGGCGTAACAACATGGACAAGTACATCACAAAGACAAACTACTGTACATGTACAGTCTGGACAAGAACACTCCTCTCTTCTTCCTCTCCTGTCCACTCCTCTATTCTTCCTCTCACTCCTCTCCTCTCGCAATTGTGGAAAACAGCTTTAGCTGCATTTGGTCTGAAAAAACAACAACCGTCTGTCCGTTTTGTGCCATAATTGAGTTGCTATTTTTTGCTCCACAAAATCCAACTTGTTATCACAAAAAAACATGGTCCAGTTGCTGTCTCCAAGGTGACATGGTAAATGCTACACTGACAACACTGTGACGCAATAAATATTCATATTTAATCTTTGTTTATACAGGGAGGATTTACTGAGAAATGGTCCCGCAAAGTCCTAGTTTATATGTGTCCACACCTTCACCCACTACAGGCATGCAACACGAAAAGTATTTCAGTCTTTTCTATAAAAAACCCGCCAACATCCTACCTCCTACCAACACTTCTCGTCCGGTTGTCAGCGCCACTCCTTCTCTTTCCCTTTCCTCAGCACATAGCCCGCTCACGATGCTGCTGCTACCCAATTTGTGATTTGAAGAATTACAAAGAATTACAAAAAGTGCGCTGATTATCGACTATGCACGGGAAACCTCTGTGACTTCCCTGGCTCAATATTATTCATGGGGGCAGTGCAAATATATAGGATAATATCATAATTTAATATATAACCTATATACTGTATTTAAACTTTTTTTTAAAGCTCATGTGTCGTGAGGCCCCTAGAGGCCTGTGCGTTAAGGCGCCATTGCTCACAGTCTTTGTCTTCACTCAGCCACCATCTCTGTGCATTTCTACAGACGTTTCCCTACCTCAGACAGTCCCAGGCGGTCCAGGTTGGAGATGTCAAACACTCCACCCACAGCGGCGGTGTCCACACCACCGGTCCCACGCTTCTGCAGACGCAGGTTGTTCAGGATCGAATTGAGGCGGGGATCCTTGGGGTTGGGGGAGAGGAGTTATTCTACTTTCAAAGCACTTTGATCACCATATTGCTCAATGTGAAATTATTACTTTATTTATTTTCAGATATCTGCAGGTATCATTCAGACCTTTTGAGCTCACAACCACCAACATTGAATTAATAATCTTATGAACAGCCCATTTCCAGGTGAACATGACCAATAAAACCTCTGAAAATCTTATTTGGCAGTTTTAACTGTTGCACATCATTTTTAAAGTTTAATAAAACAGATGCAATAAAATAATAACTTATTTGGCATTTTGTAATAGCCCTACACAGTACAAATATTGTAGTTGACATGCATGTGGTCCAAAATGTGCAAATAATAATAATAAAACTAAAACTAAAACTAAAACTAAAACAAAAACCGAACTAAGTCTGCTGCTTGTGCAATTCTCATTTATTCTGGAGAAAATACTAAATAGCCCACATTAAGAACACAAGATTTTTTGAGGCCTCAACTTTTATAATGTAATACTTTGATAACTTTCCAGGCCATCCAGACACTCTGTTTTTCAGTTCCACCATTATCTACTATCTACTAGCATGAGTATGAAATTATTTTCTTTCTAGCACAACTATTGTGTTACCTTGCTCAGCCGGGGCAGTTTGACGTGGACCCCGGCCCTGAGCCCTGTGCCCAGGTTGGAGGGGCAGGTGAGGATGTAACCGAGCTTCTCGCTCCACATGAACTCCCAGCCTCTCTCCTGGATCAGACGCTCCACCTTAGGGAGATAGAATCAGTCGCAACACAATGAGTGTGTGTTTCAATCATACAATCTCTGACCTCTGGTAGATGGATGTGATGATGATTTTGGTTTGATGGTTAAGTACATACTGTTCAAATTGTTAGTGGCTGTTTTCATTTTTCAGTGCTGACAAGTGAAGAATGGAGAGCTGTAGACTTGTAGGACTGTTGAGTGAACTCTGGTGGGAGTGGACTGGCACAAACACTGGCATACTGTTGAAGTTAAAATGACGCTCGTGTAGCACTGTGTTTTATTTTGTCACACCCTCAGTGCAACAGTGCAGCACCAGATGTTGCATTGCTTGTCCTTTTTCTCGAATGGAAAACTTGGACAGCTTAGATAAATAATTTATGTTTGCACGGCCGTGTTTGGACAGTGTGTTTTTGTGCGTCTGTCTACAGGCTTTATTTTCATGGCAGTGCAAAGACTAGTACAAGCATTTTTTTTTTTGCTTTTGCAAGCATACACTAGATGCTTTTACACTGTATTAATGCCCAACCACTTTGGCTGATGAAATCCCTACAGCCATCTGATGACAGCAGGATAGATATGTCCGTTACAGCTGCCAACGTAAAGATGCTCTGCCCAAGTGCACAATAGTCTACTGTGATCCAGTAACTTGGTCAAATCATTAAATCATGGTGCATCCAGATCGGAGTGAAAAATCTGAAGACAGTCAAAGTTCAGTCTCCTCTTTGTCATTCCTAGCCATAGTCTCTCTCTCATCTCAACATCTTAAACAATCCACACACGTATACAAGAACAGCCTTACCTCCTTGAGGCCTTTGCAGAACCTCTCAAAGACTCTCTTCATGTTCCCTCCCTTCTCCATGGAGATGACCCTGGTGTGATCCTCCTCATTGATCCAAATCAGGAATGTCTTGTCGTTGTTGTGCCTGCACAGAGAGAAGTTATATTACATTCGAGTTATAGAGTATCGATCGCAGTGGATAAGGATTATTTGTCCTCTGTGTTTGCCCCATCATAGCTATCAAGATAGCAGCGGAGAGACAAAATGCAGCACCCAGGGAGGGGTCATTTATTCCAATGCAGAACCAGTAAACAGTAAACACAGAGCTGATATACCTTTTTTATCCATAGCTTATAACTATGTCTTTATTTCTTACGTGATCAACAACTTAAATTATATTTACTGATTCCAAATACGAATATACGGTATGTCATACATAAATCAATATTTGAATCATTTTTCCCAGACTGAATCAATAGATAAGTGGTATTTTGGAAGCATATTGGCAGAACGTGTGTAGGATAAGTTAATAAGTAGAGATTGGTGATGGGTTTTCTCTATTAACGGAGCCATATGATATTGGTGAGTAGAGATAAGGCCATTAAACATCAGTCACTGAGGAGAATGCTTGTTTTTGCCACACGTCACTGACTGTTGTGTTTCTCAGAGTGGTTGGCAAGGCTGCACTGTGCTTACAGGGCTTTGTAATGTCCGTCGTATTGATTTATGACATACTTAAAAGAAAGTAGATATCTCATAAAACATAACGTAAAGTTAAATCTGTCGGATGGAAACCTCACAAACTCATGAACAGTTTGTCAGCAATAGAGAAAAGCTTACAAGAAAGGCATGCTTTTCTCTGACATTTTTATTTGAAATCTATCTATCTATCTTTAGCCACACTAGCGATGGGGCTCTATGAATACTGATGTCAGTAGGTTTTAGTCATAAATAAGTGTCTCAAGAACTATCACATGGCTTGAATGGTACAGACATATATGGTCTTCAGAGTATAAATCCAAATGACAACATTCCTGACTTTTTATCTATTGCCCTTAGCAGGTAAAAAAAATCCCTTGCCGTACACAAATAACACACATAACCTCCCATTGAGATTAAGATCTCATTTTCTATGGAGACTTGAGTACACATAAATGTACTTAGGTAAGATTCAGATAGCAAGATACTTCAAAAGCGACTGATTGAATTCCCATGAGTTTTGCTCTAAATATTAACGGCATGCAGTATATTAATCATTACGATTTTGGTCACCCTCTGACCTTCCCTCAAGTGGCACAGTGGGGCTAACAATTCCACTTGTAAATATTATAATTCAAAATCTGTAAAGTAAAGTACTATAAAGTATAGTGACATCTGCTGAACACATCCATGCTCCCCAGGGGAAGCATGGATCTTGATGGCCCAATGTCCCCTCCTACCACCAATCTCAGGGAAAATTGTCAACTTTTAGACATGACATTTCATTTCATTTTTAAAGTGCACCTAGACACTGTCACTACAAAGGCTTTTAGTCCAAACTGACCTCCTTAATATTGTTAGAGATTTAATAAGGTAATGGATACGTTACAGAGACAGCAGGTTGGAGAGAGGAAAAGAGAGAGAGAGAGAGAGGAGTTAGAAGAGAATACAGTAGTGCAGGATACTTAAATGACAGAAAAAAAAGAACATGAGGGGGGAGTAAAACAAAAAAAGAAGTATTGAAGGGTGTGGGATGAAGCAAAAATGAGAGAAAGTAGAGCATGACACATGATAAGCGAAACAGTGAAAGGAGAGAGGAGGAGAATGAGCCAGAGAGGGAAAGAGAAACCTGCCAGTGGACCTGAAAAAAGAGATGACGGAGGGATGAAGTGAAGGTGAATTATTAAGGAGAGGAGAGGCTGATACAGCTGGCAGAGGGAGAGAGGAGGGAGGCTGGTGATTGATTTTGTCTGGCTGATGCGTTGCATTTGGCTATTCCTGGGCACAAGCTAAAACTCACAAGCCAAAACTCAGGGCTGAGGGAGCACTGTCCACATTGCTAATACACCTCCACCACAGCTCAGCAATGGGGAAATTATGTTAGTGGAGCAACCACGCCAACTCAGAAATTAATTGTAAAGTTGATAAGATGCCTGTAAAGTTAAATATTAGGGGGCATTTAATTAAGATTTGCCTGGTTTGGGACAGAGGGAAGATTACAGTTTTGAGATTGTTTGTATTACCTGCTGACAGCTTCCATCAATGGAGGAAAACGTTTGATCCTAGCGAATCAAACTGATTGTTAATTTGTCAAGATGCCAGAATTAACCCCCTAAAATAAATTAATGAAAATTCCCAAAATCTGATAAAAACTGGCAAAAAATAACCTCTGTCCAAGATAATTGAGTATATATATAATTGAGTATATATATATATATATATATATATATATATCCACATAACGGTTATATGGGCGACCTACACCACCTTAAAGAAATGATGTAGAGAGTGAGGTTGCCAAAGAGAATCTGATGGAAGGTGAACATAAATGGTGCAAAACCAACCTACAAGTTGACTTAGTATATAAACATACTCTATAAGTATAATGAATAAATGAAATCATCAAATCAGTCAGCAAGTGCCAAAACTGATCAATTCCATCAAATCAATTAGGTTTTCCATTACATTTAAAATAATGTTACCCGGTATTGTCTTGCCTTGAATAAAGAAGTTTGCTCAATCAGCCAGAAAGTTTTATCATCAGGTTTTATCACTTACCATATACCACGGGCATCTGGCCAATCACGGGCCATGCCTGCACATGTCAGGAGGGGTGACACAGGCTTGTCAAACAGGAAGTGGTCCTATTGTAAATACAGAGAAAAGACATTTTATACTCAAAGTGCCAACAATGGCTAACTCAGATTGGACAGGGAGACAGAATAAATGAGGGTGTGAGACTTGAGAATTCAATAATCTGGTCAATCTTTCTCATTGTGGGCAGGAGAAAAATGCCATGGCAGGCTCGACTCAAACCCATTTCTGATTACAAGATAAAATTGTCCGCTCCTTATTTTGTTTCCTCTGCTAAAAGTTTCAACCACATCCACAGTAGACTCAACATCTTTACCATGAGTGCATATGTTTTCACGTACGTAACCTCACTGGGAATCAGATCCTTACACTAGGCATTACTATCACTTTGAATTTTGCAGGGGCTGTGTGTATTTTACGATTGAAAAAGTGATCTAGCACGATCCACAGATCATGCACAACCACTGCTGCTACTGTATTAAAATGACATAAGAAGGATATTTGAAGTTTAGACGATTGTTCGCAACAGAGTTGAGGTACATGAAATAGTAAACTGTTCTGGTGTTACATTTCACTAGAATTGTTTGTAGAAATGTGATGAAACTGTGAAACGATTCTTTTTCTACAAAAACAAATCAAGCATGAAATAGCCATGTTTGGAAAATTACCCTATATATATATATATATATATATATATATATATATATAGAGAGAGAGAGAGAGAGAGAGAGCACATTTTTTCTTACATTCAAACTGCATACAGTGTATGATTTTTGTGAGTGAGTCCCTTTAATAAATGTGACCACTGTCTGAAATCTAAACAAACTGGAATTGTTAAATGACTGTTTAGCACTGCGAGTCAAAAGTGGTACCTCAATAATGTACAACATCTTGGTATGCATACAGCACCACTGCATCACTCACATCAATGAGCTGTTGCTGCTCCTCGTCTGTCATCTGGGTGAGACTGAAGTACTTCCCAGCCAGGTCATCCTTCAGGCCGGCGAGGGCTTCCACCACCACCCTCTCCACCTCCCTGCGCTCTGCCCGGGTGCAGGCGGGGGGCAGGCTCAGCCCACGGATACTGCGGCCCGTTCTCACCCTGGACGACAGCACATACTTTGCGTCAAAGTTGCCCGAATGGATCTGAAACAAAGGCAGGTAGGGAAATATTTCTACATAATATTTTGCACATCACTGATTTGAGTTCTCTGACAAGAAGAAGCTCTGTATTGTCATTGAGAGTATTACCTTGCTGGAATCCAGGTCGGTGGGGTGCTTCATGGTGCAGGGGTCGTAGCCATTGTGCCTTTCTTTGATGACAGGGTTCAGCAGGTCTGCAAATACCTGAGACAGACCCACAATTTAGGAATATAAAAATACAGGACATTTATGGATTAATCATTTGTGTGCTACAATCTGGACATAATATGATGCATGCAATATGATGTGACATTGGACATTATCCCAACAGGCAAAGGGTGTTTCTGGACTGTCTCAAGACTGTCCAGCAGAATCAGATCACGTATGTCATATATAATATATCCTTTATAATAGATTATGAGTTTGTATGGAACTTTAACACTCCCACTGAATGCTGACTCTCGATTCATATCAGATTAAAAAAACATACTGACAGGAAGAAGTCCGAGATATTTTTGGGGCCTCTAAAGGAAGTACTAGATTAAAATGGAAATATAGTTAGACCCTCACTATAGATAGACTGAGACATCCCAAAAGAGGTGTCCTGGCCTAAAACTCTCCTTCTCCTGTGCTGTAATACTCCTTCCTACTGCAATACATATTTCCAAATCATTTCTGATGATTAAAGTGGTTTCACATCTGTAGAAATTGTCTTAATAGTACAAACAAGTTGGGTTAGACAATTTCTTAAGTCATACCAATACCAATTTGCAGTACTTTGAAGTACTATGTAATTTTCTGCAGTGTGGACTTTGTCAATGTTGTCCTTGCCACTGCAAAGAAAGGAACTTGCACATGTGTATTTGTGTGTTTGAAAAAGTACAATGATATCTGACCTCGTAAGACTCCTCGTCTCCTGCCACCATACCAACAGTCTTGATGAACGGGTGCCCAGGGTTGTCCACGCCTGTCTGAATGGCCTGGTCCAGCGTGTACCCGTTGGGAGTGGCCTTATCACACAGCTTGGCATAGATGGCAGGTGTCAGGTGACTGGCCATGCAGTTGTTGTGTTTGCGCAAGTCAGGGTACTCCGCACTGCACAAATACAAATTCAAGATAACATAATGCTGCATTGATATTTAAGAAAAAAAAGCAGTGTGGCCACAGGTTAACCCTGGAGCGGTGCCACTGGAGCAGGTGCGGCGTGACTCACTCAAGGACACTTCCAAATGGCACGTACAGTACAGGTAACTGGGGTTTAAACCTGTTACCTAATGGCTATGGGACACCCTGCTGCAAAATGTGTCTACTAGTTGTGTTATAGTTGAGGATAATAATGATGTTGGATTTGCTGGGACATTGTGAATAATAATTAAAGCTAAATGATATATGTTGAAGACAACGCCTCATGGCTCAAGACTGAAAAATGGCAAATTGACAGAAAGAACAGCTAGTGTACAGTGTTTCATATAGGATAACAAATGTAACATAAGTGCCATTAATTTAATGCAGATGGACATCTACTTTGTTTCAATAAAATAATGCTGCTGAATTAACACAACACTAATGACTAATTTACCTCTATCTGTTATTAATTATTTAGGTCTTTGGGCAGGCTAGTATGGAAACAAAAAGAACCTGCTGTTAAAGACTGGCTTTTATTCAAACAAGATACTTTCCAGATGGAATGAAATTAAGTTGGGCATGACAGAGACTAAAATTGCAGAAGCAGCACAGACTAAGTAGCTCATGGGTTCCTGTTTCCTGCTGTCTGTCAAAAGATAAGGAATTAAGGCTATGTTATTTAAATTTAAATTTATACAAAACCTGTATTTTATAATTGCTCCCCAAACAATGTGACAAAATAACAAGCATCACTGATGATGATAATATAGGTAACCAAAATTTTTGTCAAAGAGAAACGTGGCTTGGTATAATTCTTCCTTTCCTAGTCTCCTACACAAAGGCACAAATTCCCCTTTCCTCCACAACAATGAGTCGAGAAGGCGGTTAATGTTATCAGTGCTTGCCTTGCACAAACTGTCTGCTATTACGATGCTCCTATTTTTATTATTATTATCCATTTTCGGGGCATTTTATGCCTTTATTAGATAGCACCAGTACAGGGATGGCAGGAAATGAGGGAGAGATGCAAAAAAACCTGCAGCCTACGGTCGGCGTCCCAACACCTAAGCCATGGGGGCATTGCATTACAATCTTTTCAGAGCCAGGAAAACAAGGGTGGCCACAGACACAAAATGTGGGTCCAGATTCAGATTAGTATCATACCACTGAATGTGCTCCAATAATATGTGCACATTATACAATATGCATGGTATCTGTTCTTATTGCAGGATTTAATAATGCCAGCAAGCTTCCTGTTCAGGGTCCCTAGGCACATTTGTCCAAAAGGAACGATTGATAAAACCATGAAGTCCACAGTTTTTGTTAGCCTTACCTTTTCTCTAACATTACACAACTTTTAAAGATGAATAATGAATAAGAGTTGGGCCGTTAGCCGGCTGGCAGGAATCAGGGTATGATGTTAGATTACGCTTATGTCTGCTAATTGTGGCTTGATAAGAAAAAGCCTGTGTTACAGGTAGAGATGGTATCGGTATCAGGAAGTACTGGAGTTAATGCAGCGATCCGATACCACGTAATAAAGCCATAAAGAAAATCTACGTTAAAGTAGTTTATTTATGTTCTTTTTCCATTATAACTGACTGTCAAATTGGAAAATAAAAGAAAGTTCTGTGGCATTCATTGTTTGTGTTTGTTCATGTTTTAAAAAGAGTTTAACCTGAGCCAGACAGAAACAAAGATAGAAATCATATCACATCCATACAGGGAAAGAAGCATACAGTTGTTAAAACATAATAAAATATATGACACACTGGTATTGGATCGGAACTCTGTATCGCTGTGCCGCAAGTTCAGATATCGGAATCGGTATCGGGAAGCAAAAAATGGTATCGGGCCATCTCTAGTTACAGGGTATCCTGTTGCACTGCTTATTCACCAACTTGCAACAGACTGTTTGGTTACTCCGGCCACTGAAACACAACTGAGATGACCTCAGACCAACGGAGAGCGATGACTGAGCCTACAGACTGTGCCAGTTAGTGCAAATCTGAGGTAGTTGCAGGCTACTTTACTTGAGTATTTCTATTTTAGTTACATTTATCCCACAGTTATAGTTACTTATACGATTTTAAAGGAAATATATATATAAATAATAAATATATAATAAAACTTTGAATGGAACTATTTTGCATAATGAGTACTTACTTGTGGTACTTCAAGCTGCTTATGCATTTTTACCTAAGTAAGATTTTGAACGCAGGACTTTCACTTGTAATAGTTAGTAACATTTGTCGAGTAATATATTAACCTACTTTTTGTGTAAAGACTCATTGTATACATATATGTGCTCTTTCGGTGTGACTGGCGTCTGACCGGTGTGTCACCATTCTGCAACACTCTGGGCAGGGTTTTATATCTGAGCAGCAGATAACGTTTTGTTAATATTTATATAGGCTATGCACTGCTTTATGATGCGGCGTGTAGTTGGACACGTCTGCACCATCTCCCCAGCCTCTCCGAGTCATATTTATATTCACACCCGTTCCCATTCAGTATGCTATGTCATCAGACAGCACAAATTCATTATGAGGCTAACAACTGTTTTTTCCAATGTTATATTTGTCTAAAATATGAGCCAGCTTTAATCTATAAGTTAGCTCTATATTACTACTTCACAATTTCCCATTAAAGGCTATATATGTTACTATGTTAAATCTGTATTTTAGGAGTAGGTTTGTGTAGTAGGCTGACGTTATGCCTTTTGTGCCTTAATTTTGGTCGCTATAATTAACGATTAAAACACACATTTAAGCCCCCCCCCCCCCCCCCACACACACACACACACACACACACACACACACACACAATATAAATCCTATTATATTGAACAAGAGACATAATGGCAGCAAAGGTGTTTTTAAAGTGACTGTTTTTGTTAGTGTCCTTAAAGGCATCTATATGGGTCGGGGTGGTAAAATTGCTGTTTACTGTAGCTAACAAGGTTACTTTGATGTTTCACACCCCGCCTTTTTTCATTAACTCTTTACTGTAGAACATAATTATGTTTAATTTACGTCGATGACATGACATTATAACTAAATAGGACTTCTTAATTAATGAACATAATGACACACATGGTGTTTTTAAAGCCATTTCACACACACACACACACACACACACACGCCGGCGGGGTACCGTTACCTGGCGGGGTAGCTCCTGCGTACAGGCACTCCTCCAGCGCTGACATGATCCCGGTGCAGTAGAAACCCAGCCGTTACAGAGCCCCCCACCAACGACAGGATCTGGATTTTTCGTTTGGAGGACAGGATTCTTGAGAAGCTGCTTGCCATTTTTAATTTTTTTTTTTCTGCAGGGAGGGAGTGACAGGTGGACGGGAGCGTCGGTGATGAAGCGCCTCTGATGGAATGAAAGCAGGGAGGAGAAGGTTTAACCCGAGCGACGTAAAGATGGACGGAGAAACACAGAATGAGACCGGAAATGTAGTTCTAGCTTCAAAATAAAAGTGTAAAACGTACACAATTCCCAGTGTCTGGCACACTCAGACTCTTTCACAACTCCCTCTTCATTCACTCTCTGTTGGCTTTATTTATATTCTTTGCAATAATACAACTATATTAAACTAGACTACTTACATATACCATATACATTGATATTCAATGTTATACTGCTATGCTAGACACTATAGTAGTATTATTATTATATTATTACTACTATTATATTGCACCTATACTATATCTTATGTTATGGTTATGTTATGTTATGTTATGTTATACTGTCTTACCACATCATATACTAGATTGTATTTGTGGTGTATACTGTTTACATATATATATTCTAGACTTGCTGCTAATAATAGGAGTGATAATAACATGTGACTTTACCTCGTCGCTTTAACTTGTCACTTTAACATATCACTTACCTCGTAACCGTAGACTGTACTGTACTGTTACTGTACCGTAACTTGTCTTTAATTGCTCATGTATAGTTTATTTACTTTTACTCGTTTGCTAGTTGTATACACCGTTTATATATATATATATATATATATATATATATATATATATATATATATATATATATATATGTATATATATATTTTTTTTTTTTATTAATTCTTATTTATTATTTTATTTTGTACTTGTACTTCTCTATCTTTACTCATTTCTGTTTTGTGCTGCTGCAACACCTCAGTTTCTCCTCTGGGGATCAATAAAGAACCATCTTATCTTATCTTACTTGTAGCCTACTTGAGTATTACAGCAACTTTCCTTGGGATACATAAAGTTTTATCTTATCTTCCATTCTCGTTTGTGTACTTTATTCTATTCCAGAGGTAAATTCTATTCTGCACTAAATTTATTTGCCAACTACTTACAGATTCATATGATCATCTTATAAAATATGCGGAATTGCTATTAAATTTGTTCCACCTTGGCAGCTGCAGGATTAAGGTGTTTACAGTTAAATGCTTCCAAGAACATATTATATAATAGTAACAACAACACTGTGTGTATGCATGTATACATACGTTACATTATTGTGAAAGGAAAGGAAATCAAATATCTTATTTTGGCTATCTTGACAGTGGTGGTGAAGTGCGTGGTGTGAATACCAAAGGACAGTGAACGGGGCTGCAGCACTGAAGGGTTTCACATCACGATGCCTGGGCTCCCTCACAGCCCAAAACACGTAATGCAGTCACTCCTTTCCTTTTCCCACACAGACGAGGATAAGTGAGCTTTTTCTGCATTACAACTTATCACAAGGTTAATCCAGTCATTCATACCATAAAAACAGCTGCAACTTCCTCATAACGATGCGTCACGGCTGCTTTGAGTTTACTCAAGGGAAAATAACTGGTACTCTGTTTTTTATTTAATGATACAAGTGCATATCACTAAAGGTAACATTGACCTCCAAGAAACCTTTAGTAATAACATCAATATTTATAGAAAAGGTCTGCTGCCACATTTTTGTGAAATGATTCTTTATAATAGTTTCCTCTTTATAAAAGTTATTTATTTATTTTTTTTAATAGTGAAGATGTACCGAAGCCATAAGTAAAGAAAACCCGACAACGCCTTAAACTCAAAGCTTGGCATCACAGACCTCAGATCAGTTTTCCACTTCTAGACTGTGACCTCATCTGATTTATCCAGACTTTTCTTTCACGTTTGGTGCATATAGTGTTTATGCATTTAGATAACTATGTGAACTTCCCCAGATGCATGTTGATATCAAGATTTCGTGTAGGCCTACCTTATTTTTGTCAAAACAACTCATAATTTGAAATATTTTGGGAGAAGTTAGTAATAAGATCTGTGCACTGTGCAGTTACAGACCTGCATGTCCACTTTACAATGTCCCCTACAGTCTCTAGTTTCCAGACAGAGGCCATACTGTTTCATATTCAGGGCCTGAGCTCCTTATAGAGGATCATTTAGTAATCTGTGGATTAAAGAGGAAAGTTCACATTGCATTTCTGCAGGACATGGAATTAGTTTGCAACACACCAGGATGTATTTGAACAAATAATGTAGGACTCTGCTAAAATTCAACCACCCAACTGCATGATCAAAGAAAAATATATGATAGTAAATGTGACAGGAAAAACAACCCGCTGTGGTGAATTTACAGTGCCTATAAAAAGGATTCACCCTGGACTTGCTTTATTGTAAAAACTGTTGGAATGTAATAAAACATGTACATTGATAAACATAAGTAACCTTTCTACCTCTATTTAAATACAAATATAAAACACGTGTTGATAGCAAAAGTATGTACACCCTTTACTATAACCCAAATCATATTTGTGAAGTAAATTGCAACTCACATGAAGATCACCCACGTGTAATCAGGGCGTGACAAATGATAAGGGTCAAATACACTGTACCTGGAAGCTGATATACTGAATATCATTCAAAATACAGTAAGGTCCACCTTAACACTAGTAAGGGAGACCATTAGGAGACCTGTGGCCCCAACATCCACACCATGAACTTGGGGTTCATGCTATGGAAAAGGTCCTAGAAGTCTTCTGGAAGACCACTAAAGTACAACACAACATTTTGAATGCAGTGTGGAGAAGTCAAGTCAGAGTACACACCATAATATGAAAACATAAACATCATTTGTGGCAGGATTTGAAATCTGCTGTTCAGTGACTTAACGGCCCCAACATCACAGAGCTTGAGAAGTTTTGTATGTAAGAGTGGGGTAAAAGTATCAAAGTACTGAAAGTACTCATTTTACCACATATCCCATTTCAGAATTTAAGCTTATTGCACTTATGTGTTTGTAGTACTATATTTCCTCAAGACATCAAGATACTCATTCTATTTTTCACACTTGTAGAGGAACCCACTGCCCACCATCACACCCAATCTGGGTTCAATCCGAGCTTGCATTAAGGAAATGACTTGAATTCAGGTGTATCATATCTCATTTGGCCTGGCTTTATTTTGCACTTTTATTCATGGGGTATATCACAATATCTGTCAGTTTACCTACTTTGCAGTAAAATATTTTATACAAGAATCAATTTCATATGTGGGAGAACTATGAATATGAAAAACGTTGTGCTTTGTTCTCTATTAGGGGTATCTCAAGATTTTTAATGCCTTCCCACTAGGCCTAACAGGACATGGACTTGAAGAGAGTGAATACTTCTGCTGCATGTAATTCATTTTTGTTCTATTCGTAAAAATCTGTTGGCGCTCCATTTCATCAGTGTAAAAAAAAACGTAATAGCTTATATATCTATTATGATTCAACAGGCCTTTTCCCAGCAGGTGTCTTTTACTTCTTATAGTATGAAAAGCACAAGTGTTACTATTAACAATAACAATGCTCTGTTGTATTCTAGAGTAAGCCAAATCATTAACAGTGAGCCAGCATGCACAATACCAAGACACTAAAGCCAGCTAAATAGAATTCAGCCATGATTACATATATTCTACACACCTAAGAAATGGGTCACCTTATCAGACTTCACAGTAAGCAACTGGTGCTTGATGCCAAGCTAATCCCGTGAGTAATAATGACCAATGATATTCAAAGAATTCTCACCCCATAACAACTAGCAGTTCTGATGAAAAAAGAAAAAAAAGAAATCTAATTCTGATCAGATATCATAATCATGGCTATACAATGTGGGGTTATCAGCAGCTATTGAAATGTAATTTCCTGTGTGAAAACAAATCATTTATGTACTTCCCACTGAAAGCACACAAAGAGTTTTATAGTTCTAGATAACTGACCTTTGAACAGGTGGGTGATTGCAGGGCATAAGTATCAGGTTTCATTTTATTTGCTGGCAGTTGATAAACTTGAATTCTAAAAGTCACACTCAAAAAGAAGGAAGTATGTGCAGTGAAATGTTTAAGTTTGCATTACTTTACAGGTTTTTTTGTCTTTCCCTATTTTATCAAATATTCAAAAACAAGTGTGAATCCTGACAAAGCAGGGAGAGTATAGGATAAAAAAGATTTTCAATCCTTAATTAAGAAAACTGACTTTTATTTACAGAAGACTTGCATACATAACAATATAAGATATTTACAATATGAAATAATAAGGCCCTTCCCTATTACTTAAAAGCAAGTTTATAACACAAAAAAAACTAATAAATAAACATGAATAGTATTTATATCAAAAACATTTAGGCTTTAGACTTGATTGTAAAATTGCTTATTACAATTTAGAAAAACAATGACATAATATCACCATTTTCCAATGTTTTAGCTTCAGAGAGGCCCATGCAGAAAACATGGCATATGTTGAATGCTAAAATCATTAACAGGAACAGTTTTTAAACATCTTGGCAGAACTGCATAGCTTTTCAACTATGTGCTAAACTTACCTTTCTTAAAATGTCCTGATTAAAACCAAAGCTAGAACACAAAATGTCAGGGTCGGAAGTGTTGGTGGAGCAGACTGAAAGGGACATTCATTTATCTGAAAAGCCTTTCAAGTTGTGCTTGAAAGACATCTTTCAGATCTGCCATCAAAAGCACTCCTGGAAAAATATGGCTAAGAAAGGCTCACAACTTCACAGTAACACACAGAATGGACAATCTTTTTGCTTTGTTGCCAGATGATTTCCTTGATTCAGTGAAGCAGCCTCTTTCTGCTGTAGGTCTTTTCTGAGGAGCGTCTGATTGGCTGGGGCGAGGGGTCCACTCCATCAACTTCTATCCTCCTCCCTGATGCAGCGTCATCTACAAAGTTTAGGCAAATAATGAGGATTGTTAGTTAAATAGCATCAAGGGTAATCAATACATATGCTTGTTCATTTCTGGCTATCAGGTCAGTGAAAGAATGCTAGTGTGCTGACCTACTGGCTCACCTGGAGAAGTAGAAAATACACTACATGGCCAAGAGTACTACTTGTAAAGTGCTGATGTGTCTATAGCAGGTGAGCTAAACAATTTTTATGCTTGCATTGCATTTCCCTGCACATTATGTCAGGAGGGCCTTAAAGCATGTTAACACCACCAAGAAATCAGGAAGACCCGATGTTATCAGATCTGGGTTCCAAACTGTGTTCTACCATGGATGTACAGGTGATGACCAACTAGCGCCGGTATCCACAGTGATATTTAAACTGTCACTGGCTCAGTATGTCATACCCACGAGCTTCAAGAAGTCCACCAGCATTCCTGTGCCCAAGATAACAAAACCAGCCTGCCTGAATGACTACCGCCCAGTGGCACTCTACTCTGTAGTGATGAAATACTTTGAACGACTGGTCAAGGATTACATCTGCTCCTCAGTACCCAGCAAAGGGGACCCATTGCAGTTTGCCTACCGTCATAAACAATAGGGCTGGGCAAAATAACAATATTATATCGATATCAAAATAAAATTGTAAAACACAAGCATTGTACATCTTACCTTTAAAATGTGGCGTTCTCTTACTAGCAGAGCCCGTTTTGAACAACAATGGAGAGTGAGTGAGGGCCAAAATCCCAGTTGCTGTCACCGGCTTCCTCACCTTTGAGCTGGGAGGAGTCGCAACTGTCAAAATGTAGAAAGAAGCAGCGTTAAAATTAGTTTCATTCTGTAACTTAATGCAGTCGTTTCAACCAAAAAAGTTCAACTTTGTACATATCATTTAATATCTCATAAACTATTGTTTTAGTTGGACAAATACCATATCCATTTTTTAAATGGTTGCTCAACTCTAGCTAAAAAAATGAGTCCAAAATTTGATAGATCAATTGTCACAAAGAACAACAGATTTATCATAACATTATATTTTATTTTAGTCATTTATCAAGCAAAACTACAAAACGTGCACTCGTCACATTTGTCACGTATATCATTGCACACTAAATATTTGGTCGGAATATAGAAGCTATTTTAAGTCAACAATAAAAAAGTATCTTAGCTGTAATTTGTGAACCATAGCTTACTTGACTTGACATCTCCATTTCCAGCGGCCCAGATGATGTCTTCTTCTTCTTCTCTCTGAGGATCAGCGCAGTCAGCCTGCTCTGCCAGCTTCTCCATCCAGTACAAGCCTTCCAGTGGGGAGAGAGGAGATGCATCTGCTTTAACTGGGGGTGACTGTTTGGAAGTCAAAGCTAATAATGCAGTTTTGTTGTCTGAGGGCTCATCTGTGTCCTCAACATCCTGCAATTTGCTAACTCCAAGCTCAGCTTCCTCCAGCAACTCCACCAAAAAAGGCTCCCCCTTCAGACCACGATCTTTGCCTCCAACCACTCCAGTCTGAGCTCTCTTCCTCCGAGGCCAGCTGTTGAGGTTGTCTGGGGTCACCTTACCTACACTCTGAGGTGAAGGAGTCAGGGGAATGATGTCTGCAGTCGCCATTGGAGACATTGTTCCTGCATGATGGCGTGTAGGGGTGTAAGACTGGCAGATGAAAGTTTGGACGCTTCCACCTTTTCTAGGAGTGCTCTTGGCCGGGGTGACATGAGTACAGATAGATGGTGAGACACATCCTGGATCTCTGTGCTTCGAGAACAACGCCAAGGGGCTTTCCAGCTGAGAAGGTTTCACGACAACTAAAGGGCTCCGAGCTCCTGATCGAGAACCTCCATCTGAGGCCAAATCTCCCGCATTCATGGAATCTGTACGTCTGATTTTGAGCTTGGGAAGTCCTGACGTTTGCATTTCCATTTCTACTTGGTAAGTCAGAGGGTTCGGAGTGCCCATGCTTTTCTGCCGACTAAGTCTTGCTGGGCCTCGAGGAGTTGAAAATCGAGGGGATTCATTTCCGTAGCCCAAACGAGCAGCAGCTTCTCTCTGTCGGCGGTCAGGGGTCTGCCGGAAGCCATAGCTCCGGCTAGGTGTGCCTTGGGGTGGTTCACGTGATTTAGGAGACACAGTGTTCAACAAAAAGTCTTCACTGGACACTGAGGGCTTCCGTGAAAAGCTAATGTTCATCTTGATACCTCCACTAAGCTGGGTCTTTACAACTGCAGCATCTACAATGTCCATACTATCATCGTCTGTGGATGCAGAGTTAAAACATGAAGAGTCAAACGGCTGTGAATCTGTGTGGGAACTAGAGTCAGTTTCAGAGGATCGGGAAGGTTTAGCTTGTACCTCGTCTTTTGATTCTGACTGCATGTTCTTTTCCACATGATCACATTTCTCAGCAGATTCTGTCTTTAGTTGGGAGGGAACATTCTCAGTAGACTGAGACCTTAATGTTTGTCTGGTGGTTCCAGCCCCTTGACTAAACCTTGGTTTTGTCAGGGACTTTGCTGGAGACTTTACTGGAGTATTTGGTCCTTCTGAATTAGCAGTACCTCCTACTGTTGTGAATACTGGCTTACATGGGGATGCAATGCTTGGACTCTTGCATGGAGTTTGTCCTGAGCGAGTAATCATTTTGCCAGTAGGAATAGGGGTCTTGGATTGAGTTCTAGTGTTGGGTTTAGGTGGTGTGGATTGTGGAGGATGCATTTCCAGTAGACTAACAGTGTCACCTTTTTCAGGTGTTTTCATCTCGTTGTGAAGTTTTTCACAACGAGGCAAAGTAAAAGTAACACTATTTGCAGTCTTTTCTGGGGTCCTGAAAATGTCTATTTTAGTGTTTGTGCTTTTGACAGGACTACTGAACTCATTGGGTGTTTTCACCAGTCTCGGCGAAGTACGTGATGCAGTACGAGGCGACTCTGGCACCTTGAAAGTAACACTGCCCTCTGCCATTCTACATTTTCGAGGGGATGGAGACCACGTGACGCTCTTCTTGGGAGTCTTGGAAACTGGGCTATTGAGAAGATGTAATCCAGAAGAGATGTGGCATTCAACCAAGGCCTTGACCGGAGTCCTGAGAATACCCTTCAGTGGACTCCTCACAGGGCTCTCCTTAGTAGGAGTCTCTACCAAATGAGTCTTTCTTGCTGGAGATCTGAAAGGACTGCCTCTCAGACCCATGCCATGTTCACGAGAGCTGCCTGCTACAGGGCTCTCTGCAACAGAGAAAACACACATCCTGGATGGAGGTGGGGTTTTGGGGGACTCTGGGGTTCGATGGGTCTTTGGCGTCCTGGGTGTCGTGATCCCATGCATGGCCCTCCCACGTTTGCCAGGTGACTTTGTTGGAGTTTTATTTGGACTCTAATACAAACACACAAAACAAAAATTTTTATTAAACCTGCAATAACTTTTTTTTGTCATTTGGGGGCAGCAGAAACAAGTTGTGAAAACAAAATTGACATAGATATAGTGAACTTGTTATAAACAGTTCCTTATTACAGACCTAGCAGTTACAGAGCAACATTGTTATTTAACTGAGTACTGTTTGTGGTCACTTAGTGAATGCAAGTTCAATATTCAATGTTTTTGGTCTCTACCTATTCCTGAGGGAAATATCTGCTCTTAGCTGCTAAATGCTGTACAATGTTCACCACCTGGCAGGTAGTGTAGATTGGGTTTTTAGAGTTTTTTTTTTTTACTATAAACAGCTGCCTGCTGCTGCTAAAAACGGCGCTATAAGAGCATTAAAAGTGAATCAAAACATTAAAGTTGAGGGACGGACAACTAAACTATAATATGAAACTCGCTACAAAGCTACGTAAACTTGAGAAAAGGTGTGAAAAGCTGCAGATTCAGGTGATAATTATCTGTAGGTCCATCACTAAAAGCAATACAGTCATTGTCACCTGATACATTCTTATTATAAAAATATTGATTACAGCCGCTTTAAATCAGATTCAACAGTGACGCATCACACAATTTCAGAATTTACCCTTATACCCAATTAACACTTGTTGTAGTTTTTTGAAGTACTTATTCTGAAAAAACACTCGACTCAGTAAAGGGATAGTTCAGCATATTGAGGAGGGGAGGATGGGAAGATGGCTGAATGAATGCATAGATACTGTAGTTACATGGATGTCTTCAAATATTTATTGAACAAGCAGTGCTATACAAAATTAAAATGAAAATATATTTCTAAGGCGTATGCAGGAAAACAATGATGTGTAAAGGAAATACGGCTGGATTCGCTCAAAGCATTTCGATACCGGTACCTATCCAATACCGTGACTTCGATACCGGTTTCTAAACAATACTTTATCCAATTCCAATTTTGTAAAATCAATTTTAACAAAAAAATTAATTACAACATTACACAATAATGTGTAAGGTTTTTCCTGCGCGTCTCTACGACGTGACGTTAGACAGCCAATCACCAACATTGTTAGATCCTGGTAGAAGCATGCTGCATGCTTATTGGCTCACTGACGCTGATGAGATTAGGATTATGATTATGATGAGACTACTAAGGTATTGAAAGACGAGGTATTTTTCGATACTCAATACTTTAGAGGCAATTTGGTCGGTGCATAAAAAGTATCGAATTCACTACCCAGCCCTAAAAGTAGAAGAATGTTTTTTTTTTAATTTTGATGATACTTGTATAAAAAAGTGTAGGAATCTAATCACGAATCCGTCGGTAAATTGAAGTATTTGCAGACGTTAAGTCTTTAGGTAGTACAGCTACAAATGCATGTGATGTGTTTTGGTGAATCTTATTATTAAAGAAAGAACTTACCTCAAAGACAGAAGAGTCTGTGGACAGCCGTGACCTGGTGGCCCTGGTTGCACAAGACTGGTCAAAGGGGCGACTGGGGGAATTAGCAGCCCCGAAAAGGAGACGCATGGGAGATCGAACTGTCTTTATGTTAACCCCGCAGATTTTGCCATCGCTGAGAGTAAGCTGGGATGCAGAGAGAGCCCTGTCCAGGTTGCGGGAGCGAGGTTGAGAACTCGAGTAGAAGACGTTTGAGTGTCTTCGAGCAAACTTCTTTATCCTTGGGCTCCTTCTTAATTCTGATACAAAACCAAAGCACAAAAGATTAAGTTATGGAAAGTGCTCCAATGAAACAAAATAATTATTAAAATGAATTCTAACTACAATATACCAGTGTTAAACTAAAGAGGATTGAAAAGCATACATTTTAAAAAAAAAGGTAAATATATGTTATTTGAAATTGCTGTACGAGTGATTAAGTTATTAAAACCTAATGCAAGTCATTTTTTTGTCAAGGTAAATTAAAATATAATTAATTTAATAACATAAAATCCCAAGACTCCTGCTGTGTTTATTTCGTGTTTCCCCTATAATTGTACAGGCTGGCTGCAGGCCAACGGAAACCCTGGCCAGGCCAGAAAAAGCTTGTTATACAGTATTTTTGCATTTTGTAGTTGAGCTGGACCAGAGAATATTTGGTTTGAACAGATCGGTGATGCTGTTTTGCCCTCATTGTTCTCTGTGAAGTTAGCTGGAAGTGATGTAATGTAGCGTTTTATGTGGAGTGAGCACTGCACCGGACTCCGTTTAAAAAATAGCCTTTTAAATGATACATTGGTTTTAAGGAACAGGCGTAACAAGCAAATCAGCTTAACATATTTCTTTTTAAATAAGCACTGTGCGGTGTGATCCAATTCATGCTGATGTGAAGAGCGGTTCATGTTGATTGATGAAAAGTAATTGATAAATATTTAAAGAAATTTTAAAGTGTTAAATTGAAAACGGAATTTGGTGTGGTGGTAGACCCAAGCAGTCCACCTAGGAAAAAGACTGATCTCTGATTCTTTCCTTCATTTTAAAAAGACAACAAACACTTCTGTTGTGTACTTACATCAAATACAAATACTGACTATAATTCTGTCATACATAAATGTAGATATATATTTTGTGTGGAAAAGCAACATTAGTTGAGTTAAATACCTTCTGAAGGTTTTACTGGCGATTCTTCCACAATGCACTCCTCAGTTGGTACAGATCTCCTGAAAAAAAGAATAGTAAAAAAATAAAAATCAGTAAACATTTTTAGTTCACAATAATAAGCAATAATGAGTGGTTTTGTAATGTAATTGAATGATAAAAAAAAGCGCACCCCACTCCCCCCCCCCTTCCCCCCAACCCAAGCAAAACAAAACCTTCCTTTTTTTTTTTTTTTTTTTTTGGGGGGTTTGTTTTTGTTTTTTTTTGGTGTTGGGGGGTTTTTCTTTTTTTTTTTTTTGTGTGTTTCCGAAAAAAGTATTTTTTTTAATAAAAAAAATTTTTTTTTTGGAGGAAGGCCGTTGTGCTTTGGGACAATATTTCTATCACTAAAAAAATACACTTAACTTCTTTCTTACCATCATTGAACATCTGAATATCAAGCTTGCATGGCTATATACTGAAAAGTAAAAGGGTCTCCTCTCATGCAGACAAAGGTCAACATTCCTTCATTTACAATTTTTTTTTCTCCTTTTAATTGATGTGCAATAATAAATTTGTTTACCTTCAGAATCACCAGATCGCTTGCGTTTCAGGCCTTCCACAGCGGACACAGACTGGCTCCTCGGCAGTTTGGCTCTCTTTGAGGGGGATACAATCTCTTGGTTGAACAGATTTCTTCTAACCTTTGTCACCTCTGTGGACAATCAGAACACAGTCTGTATTTAGGACTCATTTCAACATGTTGATGGTCAAGGGTAATACTGCTCCCAAAATCTGTCTTTAGAGTTTAAAGGTCCCAAGGCATGAAAATTTCACTTTGAGGTTTTTTAACATTAATATGCATTCCCCCAGCCTGCCTATGGCCCCCAGTGGCTAGAAATGGCGATAGATGTAAACCAAGCCCTGGGTATCCTGCTCTGCCTTTAAGAAAATGAAAGCTCAGGATCTGGAATCTTCTCCTTATGAGGTCATAAGGAGCAAGGTTACCTCCCCTTTCTCTGCTTTGCCCCCCCAGAGAATTTGGCCCACCCATGAGAGAGAGAGAGAGAGAGAGACATCATGGCTTTCAAACAAGCAAAGTGGCAGTTGGTCAAGGCCACACCCCCACCCTCCACCTTGCCCCCCCTCTCTCCTCCTCAATAGCTACAGACACAGAAAAGGCACATCCTAAGGAAAGCTCATTGTAGGACTGGCTCTAGTGGCTGTATTTCTGCACCAAAGCTGAATTTCGGGAAAGAGACTTCAGATACAGTATTAGGGGACCACTAAGGCCTATATAAAAGCATCCAAAGAGCACCATGTCATGGGACCTTTAAAACAATCTCCCCGTCAGCTTGAAAAAATTATGTAAGAGTTTTTAGTTTGCTTCTTTGTGGGGGGGAAAAACAGATGCTTAATTCAGCTTGAATTAATTTTTTACAACATACTGAGAAAACTAATGGACAGCAGATTAAAAGATTATTCTGTAGATGTGGTATCAGATTTCTGAGGATGCTTGAATTCATTTAAACCAAATTAATTCAAGCTGTTACAGAGGTTCAGTTTTATATTCAAAAGATAAGATTTAGGGTTGAGTAAGCAAGTGGCGCTGGATGTGTTTAAGTGAAATGTAAAATAAAACATACCTTGTGTTTCTTGTTTCTGAGGTTTAGGTGGTGGTTCTGCAACAGGTTTCTTCACAGCAACACAGACCTTTGATTTGGACTAATTAAAACACATAAAGCCAGTAAAGTAACCTGGATTAGACAGCTGAAATATACATTAAACGTGCAAATGTCAACTCAGCTCTCTTAGTTGGATGGTGGTCTTCACACAGAACAAAACAGTAAGCATTTCAGAAATTCTCTCTCAGACAATGCAAACCCTTTAATTGCCTTTGTATGACGCTAAGCTGGTTAAAACCTAACAATTAGGGTTATTATGAAAATACTAGTTGATCAAGGTTTCATAAAAATATCAGCAGCGATTAAATATCTATCGTCATCTTACAGCTCTTGTAGTCTTTTTGGGGATTTCTATTTGGCGAAGACTCTGCGATGATTCAGTCATACTGCGATGACGAGTCAACATCCCACTCCTAAAAAAAAAAGAAAAGAAAAAGAAAGAAAATCCTGGACAAATATCTCACAAAATACTACGTCATGGCTTAATCATTAAAATTGTTACTGGAAATGACAATGATTCCAATCCAGTGACATTCAAAGAGCAACATCATCATCTTCAATCAAATGTCCTCTTTGATGTTTTTTTTTATTTATTCCATTAATACAGCCTCCCTCACCTCCTGTTGCTGGCTGAGCGATTTCGCAGGTCCTGCAGGCGATCTCTGCCATCTGAAACCAGGCTGTGTGTGGAGAGGGGAGGTGAGGAGGCTGAAGGAGAAACGCTGTCTTTGGCAATTGACTCGTCGCTGAAGAAGTCAGCAGGCAGAGCAGCCACCAAAGCCTCAGGGAGCTGGGTGCCCAGACTATGGTAGATGTCTGCCAGCACTCTGGGGACTGCAGTCAGGAACCTGCCATGACACATAAAGACCACAGACTTAGTATATAACAAATTTAGATGAGAAGATTTGGCTCATTTAATTTTTTTTTATCAGTTTGTTTCTAAAAACTAAATATTTATGGCAATCAAGAAACAAAAGCATGTTAGCAAAATAAGTGCAATGAGTACAGGATACTGAAAATAATGAATTTGTAACTAAATATATAGTAACTAACTATTGACTCCAACAAATGTCATCAATAACTACTGCTTCCATATGGTCTTTTACTTTAATTTTTACTTTGTTTTCAAACAAATCAGCTTCGTAGCATTAAAATGCTAGGCTTTCCTTATTATTGATTAATCTGGGCAAATACACACACAAAAATCACATTCCTGCAGCCCCATACACTTACCCTGGGAGGACTTCATCTCCAAGAAACCTTGCTAGGCAAACTGGGTCTTTTGTTAAAGAGATTATTCTGAGCATTTCAGCCACCTGAAAATAAGGAGAGATAAGAATTTTCTATTTTACGTTTGCTCTATTGTGCAATTATTAACATACATAAAGACATAAACTTAAACTCTGCTGGTCAAAATTGTTTCAGGCTGTTGATAAATTATATATATATATATATATATATAAATAAATAAATAAATGTGTGAATATGTCAATTCAATCGGATATCTTATCATTGTGGTAATTAATGAAGGCAATCAGTTAATCAATAAGGCCTACTAATCGATTAATTGAGAAAATAATCAACAGATTAATCGATAATATAAATAATTGTTAGTTGCAGCCCTAGACAGTGTTAAACTACATACTCTGTAGCCAGTTACTCTTCTGCCCTTTCATAAAGAAAGATTTAACTGCACCAGTGACACAATAGCAAGCATCTCACCTCCTCTGCCATCTGATCCACATCCAGTAAGTCAGACTGCTCCACGGAGAAAAGTCTGCACAACTCCAGCCTCAGCAACGCCTGAAGCTTGCACCTAGAGGAGACAACCTGCGTTACTGACGCATACATATAATTAATTTGACTTCAAAAAAGAATTGCCTTATTAAACCTTTATTTATCAAGGAGGATGGGCACAAGGTTTATCAGCTAAGACCACCCACAAACAGACAAACGCACATTCCGCACCTGGGAGAGAGCCAGTGTAACTACAGCCAGGTGTTTAAGTGGCTAGTCAATAAGCTGAGTTTTACACGTTTTACTGACCCAAAAAACAAGATAACACACAAAAGGTCGAAAGCACTCACTCTCTGACTTTGCCATCAACATCAGCAGCCATGCCGTAGAGCTGTCGGATTGATTTGCTGGTCTTGAAGAGGTGTTGCTGGACAAACAGGGAGGTCTTTACCTGCAGAGAAGACAACATTTTAGATATGCAAATTAATCCCAGTCCAACTGTTCACTTTGATGTACTTTGTGATGCACTGAATGCTTTCATTAACCCGATAAGAAAAGTTTCTGCATCTTATATCGACAGAGTTCATTTCTTTCCCCTACAGTGGGCATGTAAATCTAAAAATCTTTTAATCTGGCAATGTACCAAAATGTACTAACTAACAAAACATTTTGACAAATTAAATCACAGTGTATGATTATCCACAATTGTGCAGCACAACAATATATCAATTCATCCACCAACAAATAATAATAACCAGTCTGCTGTAAAGATGAAAGTGGGTCAGGTCAGAACCTTGAAGTACATTTAAAGCTGCCACGTGTCTCACCTGCAGGTCTGATTCGGTCACAAGGAATGTTTTCACAGCAAACAGGAGCTGCTGGACACCAGTGAGGAGGGACTCTCTCTCTGCCATGGTCTTCTCATAACTGCACTTTAGATATGACAGCAGCTCTTCCTCACTAGTGAAACCTGAGGAAAAGGAAGAAGATACATTACTTGAGTTATTATTTTACCAAAAGGTGTGTGTGTGTATGTATATATACATACATATATATATGTATATATATATATATATATATATATTTTTTTTTTTGTATTAAAAGTGACACTCACTAATGGTGTTCGCTCCTCCAGATTTGTTCCTGTCACTTGAAAGTCTCTTCCCCTGTCTGTCTGGGACCCTGCCTTCGGCCACCAGCTGCTCAGCCTCTGCCTGGTTCTTTTGGGCTTTGACATTCAGCCGCGCCACATTCAGCATCTGCAGAGAGCGGCTCATGGTCTTCATCTTCTGTTTCACCGGTGTGCGCTGGGCGCCACCTGTAGATCAAAGATGGTAAATGATAGAGAAATATTTTGTGCAGCTTTCCCTCAGGTCAAAATCTTGATAAGCTAATACTGGAAACTGAAAAATTTTCTTCCATTTCCTCACAATTTTAAACTTAACTTATGTTTAAAAGGACAATTTGTTATTCCCAATATCTTAAATGTAACTTCTATACTTTTACAAATCCCACAACCTTCATAGAAACCCTGGAATATGCATAACAATTAAGATGAGGCTTTCTCACGTTTCTTGCCCCTCTTGGCATCTGCACCCCGGGATGTTTGATACAATTCAGCCAGACCACTGATCAGCTCCTGCTGTAGGACAGACAACTCCTCCTCTTCTCTCTGCTCTGGCACTGCATGCAGCAACCTGTTCAAAGAAGGTAAAACATCCGGACCATCTGTCACTTTCTGTGCCAAAATGATTTTGTTTTAGGTTACCATTGTTTATTTTTGTGTTTAAATTTTTATATAATTCTTGCTTCAAAAGCGCTGTATACAAATTCTACCTTCAAATTTCAATCTTACCTCATTGACTCCATTAAATGGGAACTAACTCCTGACTGGTCCGACTGAGGGAACCAACTCTCCAACATGCCTGCTGTAAGATGGCAATGGCTGACTTCCCGCCTAGCCCACTCAGGAACCTGTTGATTTTTTCGTTGGTCTGAGGGAAAAAAAAAACAGCAATAAACCGCTAGAAATAATACAACCTAACATGCATTGAAAATAAAACTATACTGCCACCCTCTAACAGATTTTAAGGTTTTGCTGTCTCTAATATTTGCCATTTGAATGACACATATACATAGATTAGGAACGTAAAAATGTAAGTAAGGCATCTACCATAACATGTTAAAAAAAGGAAAATTAGAACATTATACCATCTTGTTCAAGTATATTAACTGTAACAAGTGAACTGTGTACTTTTAGCAGCTAAAAGTCAACACCAACTTTTTGGTAACCTACTTTTATTTTTGGTGTCTTGTGTGTTTATTGATAAATTCAGGCAGAAATGTTTCCCAAGATACACACATTCAAAGTTTTGAACCCTGGATATTACTATTCTATCCTCACCTTTAACAGTGTCACCATCGTCCTCTATGATGTCATACACTACTCCCAGAACACTGCTCACAACATCTGGCAATTCCGCTGAGGTTTCTTTTGTGGCAGGGGCAATTATTTCAGGAGTTAGGAACTGATCATGTTGAGTGACTCCAGACTGGAGAATAGTGAGCAGAGCTGTAGTGTGTGACAAGGGCGAGAGGACAGCCGAGCACACTAGGCCGCTGTCATTCACCTCAGAAATCTGGGAGAACAAGCATAAAAAAAGGGAAAAAGAAGGAGAAGTGAATCAGTAAATGCACAGAGAGAAGAGGGAGATTTCTATTTCAGTATATAATGATGGCTAGTTTATGTTCCAACTGACTCTCTATTCGACTGAGCAATTGGCATGTGACTTATACTGTTCAACCCTCAGATCTCTACACTGTTAAAGTGTTAACAGGAAAAATCTACAACTAGACACACAATAAATATTAAATCAAAAATCTAAAAGTCCAAGACATCCAGTTCATTAAGAGTTATGGTGGCATTAAGCATTAAAATCAATTTTTTTGGTTTACCATCTGTCCTTTAACTTGACTTGTCTGCTTACCATGTTTGATAAGAGAGTGCTGTGTGTTGTTCCAATTGAGATAATGTTCAACTGGAAATGTATCTCTTTGCATTTTCTGCAATGTATTTCTCACTCAACTTTGCTCCTAGACTCTCAGGGACTGACATAAAAACCTGATTGCTGTTGAGATGTTGATAATGGTTATTCTGTTAAATTAATGCAAAAATAGGGAGTGCCATCATGAGACGAAAAAATATAAAATTTACCCCAAAGGAAAACACAGGACTATTGATTTACAAAGCAGATATGTATGATGTAGCAGTAGCCCCTAACTGGGTCAGCTGTACTGTGTAACTGAAATGCAATTTGCACATGAGTGCCTTGTGAAAAACAGCACTGTTGTGTTTGGATATCTCACCATGTGCAGAGCGTGAGCGGACAGCTCCATCAGGAGATGCTGGAAGGCAGCAGCAGCTCCCTGGTTACTGCTGTTGGAACACTGTAGCACCCATGACTCTGTGGAGGTCTGTGTTAGTGAAGAGTCATCCCAGTCCTGCAGCACTCCCTTCAGACACACTTCCACCGACTCTGGGAGAAGCCTCTGTCTCCGAGACACTGGCTCAACCTTGATGCTACAGCTTTGTGTCATGTCACCTGGGTGGGTGAAGAACAATACAACACACATGAATAATGGCAGTTCATTCTCAACTTCATGTTTAATGTGCTTAATTTCCCTTGTCTGACACTTATGCATCTCATATCATTTCTGCTGTTGTGTTTGGTTCTTGTTCAGATACCTACCCATCTAACGAATATCCAGATCCAGCCCTATTTTGTATCTGTATTTAAACTACAGATCACATGAATAGTTTTAACTGCTGCACTATTTCAGCCATGTTTGAATCATAGCAGATGATAATAAGAGTTTACTTCCAAGTTACCAACCTTGCTTCCACCGCAGAACACCACTTATGACAGGAAAAGCCAGGTTGTGGAGCCTTTCAGAAGACAGCAGGTATCCAATGCTGGACTTGAATGCAAAACTCTCTCTCCTGTAGCCTGAGTCTGGCTTTTGAGTGAAGCAGAGATTCAGCAGTGCAACCACAGGGATCACTCTGCCACCCAGCTGAGCTAGAACCTCTGACAGCTTGTCAAAGCTGAGGTGATCCTCACACCTCATGACCTGCAAGAAGACAAAACATAAAAGTTGCTTAAATGAAATTTGTTTTAAACAGCCACTTTGGTAGGTAGCGATATATGTTTATAGCCATTCTACGATTGGTTAAACAGAGTATTAGGTTAGTTTAGGTTAATGCCTTGATCAATCATGCATTGTTTAAATATTTACCAATGTATTGCCTCATTTGGTGTTGGTGATGATAATGGGTATTTTCCTAAGTTATGTATTTGTCATTTTATTTTATGTTTTTCTTGTTGTAGTAGTTTTGTTTTGAGTGTTTGTTTTAACATTGTTGCTTGCTAGTTTGTTAGTTCTTTGGAATTGCCTGATGGGTTGCCTGTATAAGATACAAACTATTGCTGTTCCGTCCGATTTTCTTTTGTAAAAAATAAAATAAAAAATGATGATAATGGTGAAGAGTGCTGCCCAACACGTCATTTAAAAACTCTATGAACTTCTAAGACTGCATTAGCTACCTAAAAAAAAGTGAGTGCCACTTACCTGCTTAACTACCATTTACAATATTAATGATTTTGTTCCGATTTCACCACTAAGTTACACAGGAAAGCAACACTATTTACATCCATATGATTTGTTATGAACTTACCGGTTCATAGATATTGTGATTTTGTCAAAACTGTCCAGTTGTTTTTGTACTCAATATTCTTTGCTGTACTCACCTGGACATGTGATCTACTGTCAATCCAGTGCAGCACAACTTGTCGCTGAGCCAGCATGTCGTGAAGGCCCCTGGGTATGATGTGTTCCGTCACATCTGTAGGCAGATCACGGTTTCCCAAGTCAAGATAGTCCACAAGTTGTGATCTGGAACGTGGACACTCCGAGACAATAAACACCACATTCTTCCCGTTGTTTGACATATCATCCTCCTGTGAAACACTAGGCTTTCCAGCTCGGGTCGACCTCCGTGGCCTCAAGGACTGTTTAGTGGGAGAGGTGATGTCTGGTCTGTCCCATTGGAAGTCCAGCAGGGTTTCTTTAAGTGCATTTTGAACGGAGACAGAATGATTGGATAGCTGCTTCTGCTGAGAAGGGCACGGCTTATCCTTCAGATCAAACTTGGCTTCAAACTCTATTTCAAAGTCCTCAAAAGTTTTGTGGCGAAGCTCCTTGAAGTCTGACCCCCTTGATAAGAAGTTTGCATTGCGGCCAGTCTTGGATTGAAAGAATTTATAACCCCAGCGCAATTTGTCAAATCCATATTTGTAGCCGAAATGCAGCAGGGTTTGTAATATTCCTCGTTTCACGTGATGATTTCTGGTATCCAGTTGATCTCCTGAATCGTGATCACCATAATCCACATCGATAACAAAAACCAAGTTGTGTAAAGCCATAACGTCAACTGTGTCCCCAAAGACAGCGAGTGGCTCCAGAACCCTTAACTCAACGAAAAGCCATGAAAACTGGAGGTCAACGATGCTCAAATGTATTCAAGTCCGTTGTCATTTCATAGTGTAGAGACAAGGACGCCATTTACAGCTGCCAACTAAGGACAATTCATGTTTCTAGCTAACGTCAGCTAACGTTAGCGTAACTACCAAGACTTAATTTAACGTAATTACAAATTAGCTTCGCCTAGGTTTAGCGCTTGTCGTTGTAACTTCGAAATAACTTGCACCCAAGGTAGAAAAGAAACACGTTCGAGCTTATTAACGTTAGGTATCAAAACTGGTTAAAATTTCCATATAACGTTATTCCCGTACCTAAACTCATCCATATTCGCCATTTTCTCTTAGCCGTCTGTCCTGTCCTTAACCGTTCGCGCTCGTTGAACAGGAGCCTACTCCTTCGCTGTGATTGGTTACATCCTGTAATAACAACAACCTAATTGGTCCGAAAGAAGGCGTAAGCTATCCGGCGATTCGCCACAAGTCTCATGTTCATTTTATATTGGGCAAATGCACCGTCAATCAAACCTGCACATATTGTACTTCATAAACAAGAGGCACCGCTTTCATTTAACTTTTAAAAGCTCCTTTTTCATAAAGTATTACATGATGCAACCGTCAATATAATACATCCATTGATGCAACGGGTAACTTGAAAAATAAAAGAAATACCTCGATCGGCATGTTAGTCTCTGAGTTATCAATAGTTTAATTTTGTGAAAGTTAACTGCACTGCATAGCTAACGCTAGTTACCCTACAGTCTACAGCATTGTGTGATGCTGCTGTTCCTAGAGACACACCAAGGACCACTACTCCCTTTCTTCCTCTACAATTTATGCAGAAGTAGGCTACATTTATGGATTTCCACTTTTTGATGCTCAAAGTAAATATATGCCCCAGACCAAACAAGTGAAATGAAAAATAAACAAAGCAACATGGATAAATTATAAAAGAGCTTCCCTTCCCTTTGAACATTTTGGGACCAAATACCATATTTTAGTACTAGGAAAATCTAGGCGATTTAAGGGTAATACGAAAAAATATAACTTTATTTATCCCAAGAAAAATTATTGTGCAGCAGTTGCGGTACAAATTAGAGAAGAGGGCATATATAAAGAGTGAAAAATATTAATAAAGGTGCAAGTATAAATATTCAATGTCCACACTTGGCTGCCTGCTCTGTGTTTGTTTATAGGAAAGAGACCAAATAAAAACTGGGCAAAGGACTCAGACAGTTTTTTTTTATCATCTTGGTCCATAGATGACTATTCACTTGCTCTGGTGTGCCAAGTAAAGCACTGGAATAAGAGCTTGGTATTCTCAACCATTCTGTCTCTCACTGCCTAAAATGGAAAACCTCTCATTCAGAGCAACATTTGGCTTTGATCCGGAGGTCTGGGTCTTCTCATTGGTCAATGTTCCCTCAAGCTTTTAGCAAAACTAGAAAACTGACATATAATGATGTCCTCAGTGTGTCATTGGTATATCAATTAATGACTACACAAACGTTAGTGTAAATAAGTCTGTGGATGGCATTTTGATAACTCACCAGTCTACATACGCTAGTACATACACCTTTGATATTATTACTTGATATATGGTGAGATTTGTCAGCATTGGTATACAATGCATAATAATAAACCATAATAAAACAGCTATGACCAAAATCCTTGAAACAGGCAATATCATCTTTAAGTACATGGACCCAGCTTTTCTGTTTTTCATTTAATTTGTGGATGGGGTAAGTATAGCATCTTCATGCTACTTCCCAGGGCTTGAGGGCAAACCAGAAAAGAAAAGATTTAAGGAAATAGAATACTGTGAGAGAAGGTATGTGGGTCACCTTCTGTTTCGCAACCGTGATTACCACTTTTCTACAGCACCAGGGGGGGATGAAGAGCTTAGAAAAGCTTTGAAATAGAGAGAGAGAGAGAGAGAGAGAGAGAGAGAGAGAGAGAGAGAGAGAGAGAGAGATATGAAAGAACCATGCTGAATGTTCTAGACTGCTTTCTGTGTCCCACCAGACACCCCCTAAATCATGAAGGATGTAGGTCAGGGATGCTTTTAGGAAATTGCTGCTGCTTAGACTAAATACACACTTGCATACACATATAGATGCATATATAAAAGTGCACACACACACACACACACACACACACACACACACACACACACACACACACACACACACACACACACACACAAACACACACTCCTAACACTGTTGGTTACCTCCGGGTCTCTCAATATCTCTATAATGATTAATCTTTGTCAGGGGTCAAAGTTCATGTGTAGCCTAACTAGTAAGATATGATCATAGTAAATACTGCCTGTGGAGTAAAACAAAAACAAGGGCAGTAAATAAAAAGAAGACAAATTTGGACCACAAGTTTGTTGGACATTTTATGGTTTCACTTATATGGTTTGTATGTTTTCACAGGTTTATGGTACAGTAACTACTGTGGTCCAGAGTGAAATGTGTCAACAACTATTGGATGGATTGGTATGGAATGTAGTTGCTCTATAGTGGAAGAATCCTGATGACCTTGGTGAAGTCCAATACTTTAATAGATATTTCTATAACTATGTATTCAGTGGGTAAATTACACTCGTTATTGTAACACTTTGTAACATCTTGAGTTGACGACAGAGGCCAACAAAGTACAGCTTAGACTGATTAAATGTAAGCAAATTCTGACAATGTAATGCTGCACGTAACAAGTCTGATGTGTCCTAAAATAGCCACTGTACAGATGATAACCCCAGGCCTGTTTATTTTAAATGAACTTGTGTTTTTTATTTTATTTACTTTGTGCTTTTGTCTGTTTTTTTATTGTTTTATTCTATGTGCTGTTGCTTACTTTTATTATTTTTATCATTTGTTTCTTTGCTTTTACCTGTAATCTATAAAGCGCATTGAGTCACCTTTAGGTATAAATTTGCCTTGCCTTGCCTTGCCTTGCCTAATATTAAACAAAGTTGTGTCTTAATTTTTCATCCATCATTTTGTTTGCCTTCAGACTTTAAGGGTTCAAAATATTCAGCAGGTCATTTTGGAGTTCATTGCATACCTTAATTGACACCAACCAGGCAAGTAGTCATCATACACCCACTGCTATAAATGTCAATAGATTCATGAAAATGCAATTAGGGCGAGCATGTGGATGTGAGTTCTGAGACAGAAACAGCACAAACACACAATAGAACCAACAGGCTGCTTACCATAATGTTCTCCAGACTGTGGGTGGAATCACCAAGCACATGCTCTCAGATAAGCAAATATGGTACCAGATATTTTTCATACTGACCTGTATACGAGTGCACATCACTAGAATAGCATTGCCAAGATGTAATTGAAGTCTTCTTTACGTCACTGAAGTGGGACAATCTTCATTCAGTGCCATCTTCTGATCCTACTGACCCTAAACAAAAATCTATCAGTCCCTGCAGGCCCATCTCCTGGCTTGCGTTTGTATTACAAACAAGGCAGAGAACTGACTTGTTGACTTGTTCTACTTGGTACATTTTGTAATATTGTGTTACTTAGAGTGCTTTCCAAATTGTTGAAATCGAGTGCAAAGCTAGCTTAATTAAGAAAGATGCCAAAAAAAAAATCTAAATATGTTGGACACAGAGGACAAATAGAGAATATAATATATAGGTACATTTTATTATACAAAAGCTAGAATAATGAGAGCCCGGGCAAACGAGACAATCATCATATCATGTCATAACAAAATAAATTGAGCTAGATCCTTTTTGTTTTTTTTGTTGAAGCCCTGTTTATCAGAGTGGTCTGTGATTCATAATCAAAACAATTCCACACACACACACACACACACACACACACACACACACACACACACACACACACACACACACACACACACACACACACAACCCACCGCGTACACGCCGTACACACACACACACACACACACACACACCGCAGTAGCACGCGCAGACACACACACACACACACACACACACATTGGTAAACAAAGTCTGGGTAGGTAATACATGATGTTGAAGGATTATGATGTCTATATAATGTCTGTTGTTATGCCACAAAACAGTAAGTTCCTCTTTCCCCTGTTACACATCAACAGGTTTAAAAGTCTCAGAAGAGAGAGGCCCAAATCAGATTTAGTAAAGTTACATTTTGAATAAATGGAATGCCTGGTTCTCATTTAGCTGACATGCTCTTACTTTAATCCCATTAGATTCTTTCAAAAGTTGATAAAAACAATCAAAAAGCGAGTGATTAAAAGCAGAAATCAGAAACAAATTAAGCATATTGTATATTATTTGAAAAATGAAGCAGGCAGGTATTTTACGGATTATTATTATTTTAAGGATGGAAAAATGCAACAATCTTACTTTTACCATTTAATATAGAAACATTTTTTAGCTGTAGACTAGTGTTTCCTACAGATCATTATGTAATTTACAGCTGTTGATTTAATGTTTAAAATGAAAGGAAATGTGTTCACTTCCACTTGGATAATCATAATGTCAGAAAACCTGAACAGAGGGAGACTGTGTGTGTGTGTGTGTGTGTGTGTGTGTGTGTGTGTGTGTGTGTGTGTGTTGTCGACTGTGTCTTATCCTGTCTGGTTGGTCAGACTCCAGCTAACACACTGTCATTACAGTAGTGCACTTAAAGCACCGATGTTGCCTTTTAAACATCTTGGCATCCCACCTACAATAATAGGAAAAAAACATAGCCACTTTAACAAGTGTTTTCAGCCTACGCATACCCTCAGTCATTCTGATGCTTTGAGGGCTGGCCAAACATGGTGCTTATACAGTTTGTTACATGTGCCTGTCCTATTTAACAGATGATTGCCCTTTTATGCAATCACGTCTTCCTAACAAAGACACCATTCACGTCACAGAGTGGCATGACCCCTCTTTGGACACCTCTTCACTGTTCTCCTATTGATTTCAAGATTTAACTGATTGATTTTAGAGGTAAGCTCAGGTCTAGTTTCTACCTCTGATCTTGTAAACCTTTAATGAACTAGAGTGCAATCAGAGTTTAAATCTCAGAGCTTAGAAAAAACAAAGGCAGGCAACAGGCTTTATTTTATTCATTTTAAGGCAAGAAGTGCACAGTCACACTATTCACTCATATTTCTGGCCAAATTTGGGTTATTATCAGTCCTTATAACATGAATTTCAAGCTTTAGGACCCTAAGTGTCTGCCATGTTGAAAAGAATCAGACAGTGAAACTAATCAGGAGGGAAATATCTTCATACATAAGATTTGGTGGGGACTTTATGATTCATTACAGTGATGTTGTTGCACACGCCCTAATCTCCTTTGCAACAAAAAACTAGGTTGCTGAAAAAAGTATGTGGAAAGTGGAGGCATGAACCGGATCAATCTGTCACCCCAGCACATAATGACAATTATGTTTCTTTTACCTTTGTCTCTCGCTTTCTCGAAACTGTCCCACTCTCCTTTGGCAAAATTTTTGTGACGCAATGCCTCCAGAGTTGCATTGTCACACATGAAAACAGACCGTAATTCGGCTTTGGATGTGGTCAAGTATGACAGCTTTTACAGGCACTAGACAAACAATGACTAATGTTTATGTGTGAGAGATGAGAAGAGAGGTATGGAGAGCGTGTGCTACCAGCTGGTTTTTGTCCATCCTCGCCATTGGTTATACCTTTATTTAGCCTATGCAAAGAAAAAGAACACAGATGACATTCAAAATATATCAAAAATATAATGGAAAGTATGTTGAGTGTCATTGGACATTTTAAGTGGGTAGACCTATATGGAAATCCTGGAGCTTTCTTTAGTGAGTATACTGCATATACCTGCGTATAGACTACAACACTGCCGCTACCCCTTTCTGCCTCACAAATGCGGTCTCCGATCTGTGTCCGTCTGTGATCTCCTAACGGCACAAGCATCACAGTCCAACGCTTAAGTCATCATACGTCTGGAAAGAACGCCGGTCACATCTTGGAGATTTACTTAATCAGAGTCTATTTTTAGTCAAGCCACATGCAACCCAAGCAGGTTCTCAACTAAAGCCTCTGCAGTATTGTCTCAGTCTGCAACAAGCTGCTGACTCGCACTGGGATGGAAGTCATGCATCACCTTTCTCTTGTCATCGAATGGATTAGGAGAGTAGGGTTATTAGCAACTGGAGGGATGGCTGGTGTTTTTTGTGGCTGAGTTCACTAATGACAACCTGACATTGCTGAAAGTGCGTCACCTGCCCAGCAAGCATGAAGTTATGCACAAGTATTGAGTGTTTACATATAGGTCAGGCGTCAGTTTATCTTAACAATAACACTGGAGATGGACAGCCAGTAAAGGCTACATATCACCACCCACTGTCTCGTAACTTCCCTTCTCCTGATTAGGTCATTATCCTTTCTCACAGTATTACATCTATTGTCTCATATTGTCTCTGTATATCAACCTTTTAGGGTAGTAATTGTTTTTATTAGATCCATTGTCTTGGTGCTGAGACATATTGACCTTTGCACATGTTGTTTAAGTTTCTATCTGTTTCACTGTAGTTGACTGTAAGTGATTGTAAATCAGGTTGGATTACAGTGTCAGGTCAGTTGATGTAAAAAATTTCTGAATGCCGACTTACAGTTTTTTGTTTCAGCACACTTCCTAAATAGAAATGAAAAAAGAAACGGGAAAAGAAATTTCAAAATACTTCAAAATATTTATTAAAGTACATATAACAAACATTGTAACATATACGTATAAAGTATAACAAATACAAAGTAAAAAGGTTATGTTTTTCCACAACATCAAAGTGACTTTAGAAGTCAGAAAGAGCAATTAAATATCACTACTACAACTCCACTTGGTTATGAACAAAATAATAGAATAAATAAATCCATTTAGAAAGGCAATTTTGCTTAGGAATTAAAGCGAGAGCAGAGATTTCATTAACTGTGAAGTTGGAAAAGAAGAGCTTGAACTCTTGACAAAGCTTTGTAATGGGACTAAACTGCTTCAGTGACATCCAGGTCACTTCCGATGCTCAGTACATTGCTTAGTCAAGTATATACAGTTTGGTAAGTCACAATACTAATTTAACAGTCTTTTTTTATAATGACAGGTCAAGTAGAAAAATCTGGATTGAAAAAAAATACCTATACAACTTTAAAATGGAAAAATATCAGCCAACTTTCATCATTCAAGTTTTCCCTCATAGACATCTACAGTAGAAAAGGAATACATTTGAAGAGTGTGTTCAACACAGCGTCATCTGCTACTTCATCATATCTATACAGCAGTATAACCAGCCTGTTTGAGATCTTTACAGATGTGCATCAAGTGCATCTTTGAGCTATATACTGTATGTTGATATGTTAGTATATATTAAATGCAGAGAGCAGCAGCTTACACACACACAGACAGGCTGGCAGACAGGCCAGTTTGGTTCAGTTCAGTTGGCCTCCATTTGAAGCGGCGTCAAGGCGAAGCGAGGAACATGGGTGCCAGGAATTGGGCATGTCCCACCTCTCACTGGGTGGAGTCTGAGTCACTGGAGTCCAGGCTTGCCTGTGTAGGTGTGGGGTTGCAGCTGTGATGGGCAGCCGGCGGGCAATGGAGGGTCTGTGTGCTCCGCCGCAGGTTCTCCAGGGATTGCAGGAAGGAACGACGTGCCCTCTCCTCCTCCAGGGGTGAGGAACCCTCTTCTTCTACCTCTGCGATTTCAGCAAAGGTGACAGGCTGTGTTTTGAAGCGAGCCTCGCGAGGTCTGCGGGAGCGGCTCTTGCCCCTTGCTGGGCCCTTGGGAACAGGCAGCTGCTGGGGGAACTCCTCCATGGCTGAGGCCATAAGGTGAGCTGGCAGGACGTGAAAGCCAGAGGCCTCCATAACCATCTGACGCACAGCAGCCATTGGTAGAAAAGAAGCCCAAATAGGTACAAAATTAAATCTTAATGTAACACCAAGTGTGGCTGAAAGTCTACAGCTGACTGGCTGTGTACGTCTTCAACTTTTCTTTCCTTGCTCTTCCTGGTGCTTTGTCCTATTTAAGTAGACATCTGTCTTTCTCAGGAGAACCAAAGCAAGAGTTTGTCCAAAGTCAAGCCAAACACTCCTCAAACCTCCAAGTCCAGGTACACTGACGACTGCCAGTCTTAAAGAAACAACTACTTTTGAGCTGCTCTGGTCAGCTTCTGTTCTCCACTCCTCAATGTGAGTGTTTCTGTTTCAACTCTGCTGGTGCCTGATGTCTCCTTTCTCTCTGGCTGTTTCTCGTTTTGAATCTCAGTCTGCTGAGGTTAATGCCACCGACAGCTCCAGCACACTCTTTTATAGCAGCTCACTACCCACTCAGTCTCTCTCTCTCTCTCCCTCCCTACTCCCTGTTTGCCAAGTCCCTCCTTCTCCCCTCCCTCCACCTCCGTCATAGTTCCGGCCTTCAGAGCAGTCAGCCAGTCAGTCATCCCACCAAAATAAACACATGAGGAGAGAATATCTGTGTGTGTGTGTGTGTGTGTGTGTGTGTGTGTGTGTGTGTGTGTGTGTGTGTGTGTGTGTGTGCTTGGGTTATGGGGCTTTGACGGATTTGTAAGGGCGAGAGAGATTTAGAGACAGAGGGAAAGAAAGACAGTCAAGACAGAAACGGAGACGTAAAAAATATGCAGAACAGAGACGACAACAAAGTGAATTAGAGAAGGGAGAAAAGTGGACCAAACCAAAGTCAAGGTTGAGAGACTGAAACTCTATTACATGTTTTAATCACAAAACGGAGGACAGAGTCCTTGGGACGGACAGGGGTTAGACAAAGCTACCTTTGAAAAGCTGAGTCCGTTACAGAGGTGTTGAGTCAACTCTGTGGCAATTCTGCAGGTTGTGGTGTTGTGTATAGCATTGCATTATTTTTTGGAGATGTTCATTTTATTGACTTATGCATTGCCACGTGTATAACTCCAGCTCAGGAACAGTTTGCCAGAATTTTCAGAGTCTGGCTGAGAAACAACAACCAGCCAAATTAAGGTTAATCAAAGTCTCATTTGAAGAGCTTCAAAAGAAAAGAAAAAAACCCATTTCAATATGCAGCCATGGGTGTAGTTACTATTGTATGGATCACTATACGTTCAATTTCCTTTTCTTCTTTTTTGCACCATTACTAACATGCTGGAGCTAGACATTTTAATATTTCACTAGCCAATTGCATAGTCAGGATCAAATAAGTTGGTTACTTGCCAAAGTAACTATGGTCTAGCCAGACAGACATACTTCCGAGCCCGACAATGGATTTCGCTTTGTATGCACAAAAAGATGCACACTCTGTTCGCTTAAATGAAATGTGTGGTTAAAGTGGATCTGAAGTCACCGTAATGTGAGTCTAGAGGGAAACATGGCATGCAGCTCTGCTAACAGTGTTCATAATGTAAATAGGACTGCAGAAGAGATAAACAATGTCAGGACGTTATTACTGTAGAGTCCCTGTGTTGGTACAACCACCTCATCTCTTACCTCTTGATTGTACAGTGTGGCAGCCTTACATGCATACTTACACACATAGACCAACAATAAGCTGAACGCACAATCAAAAATAGACAAATCAACCTGGATTGGATGTCTTTGGACTGTGGGAAGAAAGTGGAGCACCCTGAGGAAATCCAGATACATACCCAGAGAACATGCAAAAAAAAGGTCCAGGTGTGAAGCAGGGCATTCATGTTTAACATCATTTAGAATCTAAAGTGTTTAAAGACAGCTGGTGTTATGCAGCATTCCCATGAGACATTTAGCATATATTACATTCAACCACAAATAGATAGATAGATAGATAGATAGATAGATAGATAGATAGATAGATAGATAGATAGATAGATAGATATATGGACTTCATTAATCCCAAATTTGGCAAATACTCTGTTACAAGCAGCAAGTAGCAGGTTACCAAGGACATACACACAAACTCACTCACACACAAACCAAAAATACAAGAAATATACTAGAAATAATAAATAACATAAAAAATAAGATGAAATAAAATAAGATAAAAATGCCAGAACTACTGAAAAATATACTTAGATGAGTGAACAAGAATGTACATGTATACACAAGTGTAGAATAAAATTCACAACCTACATACATAGTAGATATCACAAAAAAAAGTATATTAGATATTACATATGAAGTGACCAGTATGCAATAGCATAATAGTGCAATATTGTAATGTGTGAGGTAATGTGAGTTATCTCACACACAGCTGTGAATTGTTGTACAGTTTTATAGAATGAGGCAGGAATGATTTCTTGTAATCACCTTGGCTACAATGTTGTGGAAGTGTCTTGGTGTACCAAATGAAGTCTATGAATAAATTATGTCTAGTTGCACATTTTTGATGAGATGGGTTGTTTTTCACAATTTTTCATTTATTTGTTTATATAACAGGGACCATATAAGCAAACATAGTTACAATACAAAGCCCGTAACTGATGCGCAGCATATAGAGTTTATAGCTAATGCTAATTCTCAACTCTTGTCCGTGGTTGGGCATTTCTAAGAACATTATAAAATAGATACATACATAAGAAAAGAGAGAAAAAAGAAAATCAAAGGAAAAAAAAGAAAAATCATTGACATTTCTGACACACACACCTTCACTCACTACACAACTAAACAAAATAATACTAATAACAATAGTTAAAAATGGTTACAGTTTTGATTTGCCTTTAGCCACAACTTAATGCTGGAAGTAAATTAACCAAAGACAAGCACATGAGCAATGCCATGGAGGGAGAGGCAACATTTGTTGGGAATTATAAAAGTGATTAATCACTTTCACTATGGCCTATTTGTTTGTAATACTCAAGTCACCACAATGATTTTTTCAATGATATATTGATTCACATACACATACGCATATTATAATTTGAGTGGTCTGATAGAAAACAAAACTTCTGCACCTCCTCAGTATTTGCTGTTCTTCAAATGCAGATGCACATGCAAGTCCCTTCAGATGGTGAAAGCCTGATTCAATGGCAGAAAATCCTGCTATTACAGCATTGGCAACACATGGCTACACTGCAAAGCAACCCCCCAAAAAAGATAGACAATAAAAGAAAACCCGCAATAAAACACATGTCAATATCGGTGAAGCTTTTCAGAGAAAATGCTGGTAATACTTTAGCCTTCTGCTGACCGTAGCCAAAGGCTCACAGCTATGGCTAATTCAAATTCATGTTTATGTAGCTAGAGCCTCGAATCACAGTCATCTCAAAGGGATCTCTGGTCGTAATCAGTCCTTCACTGACCAATCAGCATTCATTAGCAGAATGCTAGCGTGTTATGGGCAACAACGACTCAACCTGTACGAAATCGAAAGGACATAAGTACTCGTTCATTCAACTTCAACTAATCCATGTTGAACTTGCAAAAACTACAGGAGGAGGGTTGTATTTTCAGATTCGTTTCTGGTGGGTTTTTTTTTTCAGAAAACTGTCTACCTCAGCTTTAATTCATTCAACAGAAACTAAATTTAGCCCAAATTTTCAAAGTTACATTTCTTAAACTTAAATTAGTAATGGCAAACAATTTATGGAAGAGCAGCATATTGGCACTAAAAAACTATACACTAGCAAAAATAGTGATAATTAAATGATGTTGTCTTATCCTGATTTAAACATCCATCACTTGAAAAATATAGCTGCTGGTATAATAGTAAAACCAGCTATTTAAGATAACTTACTGCACTACCACTAAATTTGCAGATTAGAAAAAATAGGTTATGGACAGTCACACAGGAAGCTCGGCCTTATAGGTCACACGCCACACATGGAAACAGCTTTACGAACACCAGATACTCAGCAGCAGTCCCAGCATCATCCAAGTCAACATGTCACGTCATCTTAACTGTAACTGTAATGACTAAATGTATCAGTGTCACCGCTGACAGGGGCATGTCAGGGTTGGTGTAGATCAGTTGGGTTGGTTACATTCACACTGCAGCTGACAAAATCACTTCCTGACCCATTCAACGCACTTGTGACTTTAATTTGAACGCTCAAGACAAAAATCTTTACTGCTGCTATGAAAATGAGCAACTCTTGTTTCTGCACGGCACAGAGTGGGTGTGATAGGATAATTAATTGCTGGTGCAATAAAAAGAAGTCAGGTAAATAAACTATACACTATAAGGAATATTGTTACTTACTTCATATAAAGCAGGGTTCAGTGAAAGAGATATATTTGTGTACATTTAATTTTTATCTACTTTTGTCATAATTAGTGTGATCGCTCTGCTTAGTTCTTGTGCTGTCTACTTACTGTCACCAAGATATTAATTTAGGATGTTGTACATGGTTTTATGAAGTAAAGAGATAGTCAATTCACTTTTCAAATGCACCTCCATGAAAGCAGGGTGATCGATAATTCACATCATAGTCCATAATTAAAGTCAGTGTCACAGTGGTCATGGCAACCCGAGTGTCATCCATAGTTACTAATATGAAATTGTAGTGTCGCCAACAGTGACAGTGACAGCATGTACATCATGCAATGTATGATCAATCCCACTGAGGTGACAACTTTGTATTTCAAGGGTTGACCTAATGGGCTTTCCTTTGCCATGTGTGCAGAGTTTAAAGGAGTGACAGCTCCACCATTTTGTCACGCATTCCTTAGATGACACCTCAGGAGGGGGAGACGGACACCAGGTCATCCTGTTACTTGTCTAATACAGACACACACACACACACACACACACACACACACACACACACACACACACACACACACACACACACACACACACACACACACACACACACACACACAAGCCCGCACACACGTGTTCAGCGGGGTTGTAAGCCGTGGACTTGAACTTGCAAATACCTCCTTGCTCTATTTTAAGTAGATCTAAGGTCACCCAAGATCAAGCCAGCAGCTGCTAGTCAAGTGACATCATATGACATTTGTGATTTCTGTTTAACTGTGTGTGTGTGTGTGTGTGTGTGTGTGTAAAGGTGTGTGGTTCTAGTGCGTGACCATGCATAAATGTATGCATGCTTGATTTTTTCATTTCATATCATCACCAATTTGATTTAGCGTACGTGTTTTGTGACATGCTTGCAGGGAATGGGGAGTGTATTGAGCAAAAACTGTCTGTCCTTGGGGATGCCTTGTTTTTCTAAAAAAGAGCCTGCCAAGGCTGCATGTGTTGTACACAAGGACATTGTTTGGCAAAAATATTGCCCAAAAAAAAACATTTGCACTGCACTCATCTTTCAATCACGTTGTTAAAAGCTTCACTTAAAATAAAGAGGTGAAAGTAAAAGAACTAAAAATATCACAATCCATGTTAGAATAAACATAACCTCATTTACCACATTATTGCTTGCTGTTATTTGTATTTTTTTTTTTAAATGTCTTTTAATGTTCTGTAATGTAGTTATTATTCTGTTGGTTGGAAAATCCTGGTGTAAATCCTGGAATGCGCTGTTGCCTGTGACAGTCCCTTTTTCAGTGGTGGGAAGAGAAAAAAAATCTACTGTGCTCAAACGAGAAATAATTCTTTAGTTTTACTGTGTTTCTAGTCGAACCAAGGTAGGTATTTTGTAGGCATTATCCTCGGTGTTGTATTGTTCTATCCCATCCCGTTTCCTGTATTCAACAGCTGATTGCATTTCAAGGAGAATACTTCCAGCAGGGAGCATTGTCAGAGGCAGCTGAGAAATAATCCCCTCCAATCCCCTCCTTGATCACCTACACCGCCCTTGTCCCACCCTAAACACACACATATGCACACACCTATTAAAGATGGTTTGGAGTTGACTGTCATAAAACTGTATACATATATGGTCATTAACTGGGACACATGAAAAACACCTCTGTACATTTCTTTGTTTTTGCATTTGTTTTTACTGCACATTTACTTTATGGTTCAAGCTCACCACTTTGATAAACCAACTAAAGAACCAAACCAAACAAGTTTACCTTAGCTAGCAGAAAACTGTATGATGAAAAATGTATCCTAATGTTTTGTGCCAATATGTCACTGATATATTGCATGCTTGCAAAAGGAGCTAAAAAAAATAGATACATTTCTCATTTACATGCAATCGTTATACAAAAGTCTCATGATTACATTCATTATAATATACTGATGTTTAAAGAACTATAGGGCCTTTTACAGGTGCTTGCAATAGCATATTCCAACTGAGATCTTAAAGTGATGGTTCGGAGTAATTCACCCTAGGGTCCTTTGCACCATGACCTCGAGCCAAACACCCCCCCAGAAGCTTTTTTCACCTGGGTCGAACATTGGGAGAGTTAGCTAGAGTAGCGTTATCAGCTGAATAGCTTAGCGCAGGGGCTAATGGACCCATGTTTGTATCTTGTAAGTTACCCCACTAATAATGCCCGAAATGATACCAAACGTCCACATGTTACAAATAGGTTATGCATTCATAAAACGATGGATTGGAAAGTTTGTACAGTTACCAGAAGTTTATGAACACTTGCCTGCTCTCTTCAGCTCTCTTGCTGCTGCTGCTGCTACCTAGCAGTTAGGCGACAGTGCTTAGGGCCGTCACCACAAATTACTACACCCGAAAAGAGTTACAACAAAAATATTTATTAATTTAATGATTAAATAAGGTAATGTCTCCAAACTTACCTCAATTATTACTTGTCTCCTGCTAGTTATACTACAGCACTTACTTTAAAAAAAAGATTATATATATATATATTATATATAAAATTAATAAATATTTCTGTTTCATCTCTTTTCGGTGTTGTAATTTGTAGATGTCCCTAAGCACTCGTCTTACAGCAGCAACAACAACAGCAGAGAGCAGAAGCCAGCAGGCAAGTGTTATTTACATAAACTTCTGTTGTACTTACAAACTTTCCAATCCATCATTTTATGAGTACATAACCTATATGTACTACTTTGAGCGTTGGTATCATTTCGGCATTATTAGTGGGGTAATTTACAAAGATACAAACGTAGTCCATTAACCCCGTCATGTCAGCTGTCTTACTCAACGCCTAACTCTCCCAATGTTCGACGTCAAATAATGCTTGGGGTGTTTGTTCGAGGTCATGTTGCAAAGATTAATTACTAATAATAATGATGAATATGAGCCAATATCAGTGACATAATATGTATATAAATATTACATTCCTGGTTATGAAACAAGGGCATTGGCTGGAAAAGGAATCAGGTGGAGTCAATGTAATTAATAAGCAGGCTCAACTTTCACTAGGTTCCACTTCATTAGTTTTTGTGTGTGTGTGTGTGTGTGTGTGTGTATGCGCAGTATGTTTGTGTGTAGTGGGTGTGCAGGTAGAGTTACAGGGCTCAATGTAAGGGATTAGTTTAGGGGCTGACAGTATAATTGGCATAGATGACACACAGCCATGATAAGGACTTTGCAATATAGTTTGTCCCAATATAGAATAGATTTTAATTGTCATAACTTAATGTAAATTGCGAGCATTAGTGTGACTCACTGCATGTTAATTGTGCAGCTCATTCCGGCGTCACTGATAGTATGCACTAAACCAAATGCATAATGAGATAAGACAGCACAGTCGAAGAAGCACTAACAGCAAAGAAAGTCGTCTGATTAAGGGACGCCAGAGGGATGTCCAGTAGTATTTAGAAATTTTTAACATGCGATCTAGCTCTGACACACAAGTAGTGCCTGCAGGAACAAAAAGTAAGAATAAACTGGTCAGTGGTATTTGAAGGAATTTGAATGAATACTGTATTGTTTTTAGCCGTGTGAGAGGCATGGCTCTAGGGATGTCGGTCTGTTCATCGGCCACCACTTTGGCCCAGACTGAAATATCTCAACAACTACTGGATGGATCCATTCTAAAGACTTTTTGACGATTTGATGGATTGACATTGCATTTTATAGACATCCATGGTGCCCAAAGAATTAACACTAGTGATTTTTATGATCCCTAGACTTTTCCTGTAGCACCACCAGCAGGTAACGTTCTCCCTTATCCTGTTAAACATCTCAACATCTACTGGACGGATTGGCAGAAACTGAGTGCCCTTTTAACACATGCATACTTTTATAAGGGCACACACATGCATACAGAGACAACATGTAAACTCTTTTTGTTTTTCTTGTGTGTAAGTGTTTTCAGGAGTTTGATATTTTTGTGCAGGCGGATTTCAGTGCGAAGGGTCTGTAGGGGGGGCTGTTAAAATTTGAAAGCTCAAATATATTTGAAAAACAAATTATTGAAAGACTTTTCTTAAGTATTTTCAAAATGTACAGTTTTTTTTAGCTTGTATGAATATATAATAATGCACAGTATTTTACTATATGCTCGTTTGCAAACAGAAGAAAATCATACAATAGTATGTATACTGTATATTGTAACAAAATGTCCTAAAGAAATACTTTCACTAAGTGTGTACAAACAGAATGAAAGAAAGAGAGAGAGAATTAAGGCAAATCCATCATCCAAGTCCACGGGTCAAGAGGTGAGGTACACGCCACAGGCCACATTCCCGTACCAGCAAATCACCCTGTACCCACCATGATGGGTCACCTTTGTTACCATAGCAACCTAAATGTCAGGGGACAGCGGAGAGGAGGGTAACCAAAGTTGGTGGGCAGCCCAGGTACTGTATGTCTTCTCTCCTTTCTGAAGAACTATGAGTGTGCACGCTTACAACACTGTACGACAAGTCTTTAAGGAGACCTTATATACTGGAACTATTTCTTAGTGAACAGCTGGGCGCAGTGACTGTGCACAACATCCAGCAATTTATTATTCAGTATTTTTGCAGCAGCTGTATCTGAGAGGTGCTGATTCAACTGAATGTTTTTTTAGGCCAATAAAATGTTATCACACTGAGTTATATTATATGATTATTTTTTTGTTTGTATAACACCTATGAAAATGTATTGGTAAAAATATAATATAATCTTAAGGTTATAAGGTTATATGCTATTATTTGGACTGTTTTACATTCTGCATCTCTCATATAGTGTCCACGCAAAGTTATTTGCCTGTAACTAAAGACTGTAATATTAAAACTACAAATACCAGTGTTAAAAAGGCTACATTGATCAGTTTGCATGATTGCTGTGTGACAAACATATTCTTGGATGTGACACTGCCCTGAGAAATTACTACAAATAAACCTTAATCAGTTTAACTAATAATTTTGGTAACTGCAGGTAAAAGCAATATTATTGAATATAATGATTACTGTTAGCTGGCTAACTTGATTAGCATTAGCTTGCTGGATAAAAAACAAAATCCCCCCACATTTCATTAAATACAGTAGATATAGTTACAATAGTTTATATTTAGGAAGTTCAATGCAGTAAGCAGTATATGGATAACGAGCATCACTCACTGGTGTAATTTTTTTTAAGATAATTTTTTGGCTTTTCCGACTTTAATTGATAGGACAGCTTAAGTGAGAAAGGGGAGAATCATCACAGGTCAGATTCGAACCCTGGACCTCTGCCTCAAGGCATAAACCTCTCAGTATATGTGTGCCTGCTCTACCCACTGAGCCAACCCGGCCACTGCTGGTGTAATTTTAAGGCACACCAACCCGACGGCTGACCGTCGGCAGAAAAGGCAGTCGGACTAATCAGTCGGCTCCCTGAGGTCAAAAAAGTGCCTCGGAACACACCGAAGCGACGCCGACTTGAGCGTACGTTCTGCTCATGCGCAAGATGTAATACATCTTCATAACAGCAGGCGGCGCTAATCTGTATTGTCGCCCAAAAAATGAAAACCAGAAATGATGGAACATCTCTCTAGACCTAGTAAACACAGAGCACGCTGTCGTCAGTCATTGTTTTCATCAGAGTGTTGATAGTAGTCAAGAAGGATCGTTGTTGTCATTACTCGCTGAACGAAAGGAAATACGATGGCTAGTAATAAGAAGATACTGGCGTTGTCAGCTCCGGTTTTCTCGTGCACTGATTCGCTAGTCAAGGGCTAGCACTCCACCAATCAGATTGGTCATTGAGTCCGATTGCCCACTGGCCGATTCAACAAGTCAAATTGGCCAAAATGAATGGCGACGGCTCCTCCGACTGACGACGGCACGGAACACACCGAACAGACTCGAGTCACCGACCTTGCCAGACTGTCCGACGGCCGATAATCGGGTTGGTATGTCAGCGCCTTTATAAAGAGAGGTGGCTTTAGTTTAGCTTTAGTAGTTGTTTGAAAATACATGAGACGGCAACAGAGGGAGTTGATGTAAATCATAAACACAACGTCCTCTGGGGGTTGGCAGGGTTCCCCTACCCTCCCTCTCTTGACACTGAGTCAGTAAGAAACGATAGGGACAACATGGTTATTTATAGACTGAGACTTGGAGACTGGGAAAGATTCCCATCCAGGAACACTGTGTCTGTTTACACTGCACCACCACATGCATCCACAGATAAAAGACATTTTTAGTGTCACAGATAGTAAATAATGATTTTTTTTCTGTTACTTTTTGTTTTTCATTTGAATTCAGAAAGAATCTAGATTTGTCTATTTACTACATTTAAGTTGACGCACAAGACCTTAAGACTTGCAGCTTTTGCCACATTGGCAATGTATCAAGTCTCTGTTAAATGGGGTGTTTTGATAATTACTGATTATATACTTGAATTGCAGTTAGTTTGAACTTGGGGTTGCACAATCCATCTTATTCCACTCATAACACATGAGTAGACAGACAGGGTACTACCATCCCGATCGGAATTTAGCTCAACGCAACTTTGTCAGGGGTGCACGGGTGATGAGGGGGTAAAAATTCCATCTACCACTGCAAAGACCCGGGCTTTGATTCCTGGTAGCGGTACCCCCGTCTGTGCATGGCAGTCCAAAAAAAAAAACACTAGTTTGCAGTTTTTACAGGTGGGTAGCCGGTAAGGCCGGTTACACACTGCACGCGTCTCGCGAGCGTGGCCTTTCTGTTGCGTCTCAGCTACGTGGATTTTTCTGTGTCCTACATACCAGAAGCGTGTCTGACGCGGCGCTGCTCCTGCTGCTAGGTACAGGGAGGGCTGATCTCGGGACATAGTGCCGACAGATTCAAACTGATAAATGGGTAAGTGGGCTGTCTGAACAACTTTGTGTAGCTGTAAAGAGCCTATATAGCCTGTTGGATGGATGTTGGACCGTCACTCAGAACACACACTACGTTGTTATCGTAGCCTATCCTACCATTTATATATAGCCTACTGATTTGATTAAAGCAAGACAACGTCGGCAGTATTGACTGCAAAATATGTTACAGAATATTTCGTTCTGTATGACAGGTGCAATATTTGAAAATCTTTTCTCGGAAATTTTGTATTAAATTTATCAAATAAATGTATCATCTACATTGATGTCAAAACCTAGACTTTCAAAAATCAATATGTCATTTATTAATATGTATTTGTGTCTAAATGACATATAAACATATTTTGCCTGGAAACGCTTCCAACACGCTCGCGTCTCGCGTGAAAAATAGGCGTCGGTTCTATTTCTAGCAGGCACGCGTCTCACGCCGGCAGTGTGTAAGCTCTAACCTGTTAACATGGGAGCCGAAATATAAACGGACACGCCACGCAGCTGACACGCTCGCGCGACGCTTCCAGTGTGTAACCGGCCTAAGAGTTCCCGTCCTTTAGTTTTATGTAAAGCACTTAGAATTGCATTGTTGATTAAATGTGGTATATAAATAAAGCTGCCTTGCCTTGCCTTGTCTCTGCACTACAGATTCCTAAAACTGTTCATAAGAGAAACATTACACAGTCTTAAATAAATGAATAGGAGTCTACATGTCTTCATTAGACAGATTTATTTCCAGTGTAATTGTGACCAATGATCTGCTGTTAAGAAGCTGCTGTTAGTAGACCCACAGCTGTGACCTTCTGGTTTCAGGATTGTCTCTTGAAATACTTCCATGTCTATAGCAATAAACAAGGAAGTATCCTTTTCAACAGTTTGTGTAGTGTTACCACATTGGCGGTGCATTACAATCAGCTGTTATGTTCTCAAGATGCCACTAATGACTTTCCTGTTAACATGAGATGAGAGCCAGCCGCAATAATTCACACAGGAAAGACGTGACCTCACAGGGTAGGAGGCGGATATTGAAAACGGTAGGAGAGACGCATTTAGACCAACTGAGTTCATGTTTTCCATTAAATTCAAACTTAGAACAAGGCATTCAAATGAAAACATTAAAGATTGACACATGAAATAATATTGCTTTAAAGCAAAAAGCGGAAAGGGCTTTTACTTTTGAAGATTATTGTGAGGCTTATTACTTTTGATAAAGTGTATCCATCTATAAACTATATTCCTTCATAAAAAAAGATAAAAAGATACATGTTCCAAATATAGATTATTTAAGTCATCATCTTTACATTGCAAACATAGTATTGTACACTTAGTGTTATGTAGAAAAGAACAACTAATGTACAAAATAGGCTATAATGTAGGTTATATGAAGGCAAATATTTGTTTTGTCCGACAGTCACAGTAAACATGTTTACTTCAAACTTGTACAAAAGACACAGAAAATGACTGTGATGGAGGAGGAGTGAAGGATGGAAGAGAGGAGGAAGATGTCATTGTGACTCCCTGTAAGTCCTTATAAGCAATGTAAGTATTAGGTAAAAGACAGTGATGTATCTTAAGTCCTAAGTTAATACATTTAGAGAGAGAGACACAGAAATCTATTATCTCTCTCAGAGGTCGACCAGAGAGAGGCAGCTGCAATATGACCTGAACCAACAAGACAACTTGACCAAGCCGGATAAAAGAGAGTTGAAAAGGTGACAGAAGACAGGGATGGAGAGGTGAAGATGAAGAGGCTAATAGGTGAAGAAGGAGAGGAGGAGGAGGCACAGTAAAGGAGAGTGAACTGAAGCCCAGGGGAGGGGAGGGGAGGGTAAAGTGAATCGGTCAACTCGTTCCCAGAGAAGCTTCCCAGAAAATCACAGCATGACTTCAGGCTGCACTTTTAGGACTATATTAAACACACACACACACACGGAAATATGAGTGTATACTCTTAAAGCTTACAGTTGGATGTGTACATTTGGACATACAGACAATATCTCACAGACTCACTCATTCATACACTTCATGGAAGACACAAGTCAGTTTAGGTTTCCCAGAATGCAAATGTGACACAGTCTCCAGTGCTGAGCTGTTACTGAGCTGCAAACATCCTGCCTAAACACTCGGAAACTCATGGACTGTTCTCGTCTAAATGGACACTGCCATTTAACTTTTTGACAATGTGTTTAACTTTAGGGTTTAGCCCTACCAAGAAAGGGTTTGCTGCACTCCATACAACCAGAATGTATTACTGTTTAAACAACTGAAGCTTTTCAGTAATACCAACATTACAGCTTGGTCAAGACTGGCCCTCACAGTACAACTATGGACTTCTGGGAAAACATTCTCCTGTAATGGCCAATAGTTACTTAACTATTAAACTGTGATATGTCATCACCCATCCTTTTAGCAAAACAAAGTAGCACAAACTATGAAGAAGTGTTACTTATGGTAGTAAATTCAGTAATTGTGACAACAAGGCTTCAAATTCCGGTTGTGACATTTGATATACTAGTGCAGTGCCCGTTTGGAACGGGCGATTGCTTGGCCTGTGGTATTGCTGCTTGTAGAATTCATCAAAACCAAATTGTACCCCAAAATGACTTACAGAAAGTAAGTCATTTTACCCCAAAGTAAAATGACTGTACCCCAAACCACTTAATATGCAACTCCACTGTATAGCCTACTACTGACTTACAGTCTACTTCTACATCAGAGGAAGACATTGTACTGCTGTATTTACCTGACAGAGAACGCTGCAGATTCAGAATGTAATCACAAAATATCAGACAGTAATCAGACATTAGCGTCATAGACTCATGGCAGTGCGCTACCCACCCGGCCCGTTATGAGCGCTAATCAGCACATATCTGCGTTCATCAACCACCAGAACCAGACCGTGTGTGTGCGGGTGTGTGTGTGTGTGTGTGTGTGTGCGCGCAGAGAGCGTGAGAGAGAGAGAGAGAGAGAGAGAGAGAGAGAGAGAGAGAGAGAGAGAGAGACGGTGTTGTCTTGTGTCGGATCGTTAACGAATTTAACATTTCAGCAGACGTGTTCATTTTCATACAGGTTTAGTGGCTTGAGGTTAATGGGGAAGTAGGGGATTTGATTCACGGAGTTATTTTGGCGACTTAATTAACCCGACCCAGGGTGAGTCTGATGAAAACTGATGTATCTGCCTGGTTCAACTCTGAGATTTTCTCGCATTGCAACGCTATGTGAAAGAATAATCTCCAAGATTAGGCTACGTTATGTTCTGTCAGCTCACAGCAATTTAATACAATTAAAGCGTTCTGCATGTGGTGTCTGCTGATGTGCAGGTTACCTTTCCCCCAAACACGGACACACATATATACAGATATGTCTCGCTTTATAAGATAAATATCCTGCCTATAAGTGGGATCACACTCTGTCTGCACTTGTTGTGTGGTTGTGCCTTGCATGTGTGGGATTCTGATAAGTCCTTAAATTCGGGAATTGTCGTTTGTTTATTCAAAGTCAAAGACAGTCCAAAGTAGTGCAACTTTGCACATTTTTGTGGGTCTGAGATGTATGCCACATTTTAGCTGCCAAAGCTCTGCTGCTCTCTGTCTCTGGTCCTCAGTGTGAAAGGGGGAGTGGCCAGCGGCTAGAGCGGCAAAAGCCAATGTGTGCTACTTTTACCTATATATTTAACGATATCGTTTGCATTTCTAATCCACACAACGTCAAAATTGGCACTGCACTTACTTGTGCACGAAGCAAGACACCTGTCAAGTTTGAAATCCATCAGACTAACGGTTCAAGAGATATGCGCTTAACACCCACACACAGACAGAAAGACGTTCCTGCAATTTATAGATAGATAGATGTAATTTCTGCTTTTCTCTGCAGTATATAACTATCCCTTTACACTGTTCAGGTTTTAACTAAGAAAAAGTGAAACGAGATTAAAGCTCTATGTGATAGATAACTTGCCACAACAGAGACACGCTGGACAATAAATAAAAATTCTCAATTCCAACATGTTGCATTTTTTGACATTAAAGATAATGGTGGATCGAGAAATGCACTGTTGTACTTTAGCTAAATGCTAACATGCTCAAAATGACAATCTCAACATGCTAATTGTTGAGATTTGTTGTGATTTAGCATGTTCACGATCTTAGTTTAGAGTTTTAGCATGCAAATATTTGCTAATGATCACAAAACACAAAGTACAACTGAGGCTGATAGGAATGTCACTAGTTTTGCAGGTATTTTATTTTCATAAACCTATTATGATCTGGTGATGGTGCAGGAAGAAACATCAAGGGATCTCCAAAATAATTACAATTCATCCTAAAAGGGAGATGCATGTCTGAACTGCATGATGGTTCGAGAGGAAAACTCATGGAGTCGACAAAGTCATTAGGATACACCCTCTGGGAATCCTGATGAAAATTTCATGACAATTCACCTCATATTTGTTCAAATATTTCAGTTTGGACCAAAGTAGTGAACTGACTAGTGTGGCTCATAAAAATGCATCACTTACTTCCTATGTGACACCACAGCTTTACCAGCACACCACAGATCTGAATAGGCAATTCTAAACAGTCTACATTCAAGCTAAATGGTCTTTTCACTGGTTAAAATACTATAAAAAAATACTCACGTATAGCTATGAAAGTGCCAGTTCAACAGTTCAGAGGCTGATTATTCTACAGTATATTCAACACATTGTGCCATATTCAAAAATAGGCATTAATTAAAAATCATTATGCAAGTCAGTTTGTTTCTTTACTATAACATTATGTATCATTGTTGCACCTGTACTTAATATACACGATTATATATTCCCCACTGGATTAATTCTAATATCGTTGTGAATCAGGACTTTATAATGCCACGCAACCTATCTAGAGCTCTGTAATCAAACACAGTTATTCAGTTTACAGTTTACTGTCTGCTAAACTGAGACTTCAGAGGCTGGTGGCTGGAGATCACGTGGCCAAGTAAACAGCATGGACAGGAACGTCGCTGGACTGAGGCCTAATTAGATGTAACCATAGAGTGGCTCCAGTGGCTCCAGAGACAGCTATAAAGGAGTTAGCAGCAACCGCAGCTCTGATGCAGCTCCCGTAAACCCAAATGTTTTCTGCTCTGCACAACAGGTGTCAGGATCTGAAACAACCAAACAGTGGCTAACACAGGAATGCCTGGCAGCTTGTTTAGCCATCGTGTCCCATGCCAAATTCCTTTCCGGGCAGAGTGGAAAACATCAACAATAACAAGACAGAGCTGGGCAAGTGCTTGCAGATACAAGAAGACAATCTGATTCTGAATATTCTGAAAATGTATATTTCTTTTGGTTCACATCAGGGCAGCGGAACAAGGTACAGCATACAGGTACTGTAGGTTTATAAGAGCTTTTCCTATAACAACAGCTGCCTGCTTGATGAGACCCGAGAGACTGAACCACAACGTTGCAGGCCGTAAAACGGAAACAATAAGCCTAGAAACGTTAAAATGCTCCCTTACAGTCAATCATTTTACGAGTGACACCTTTGATATAAGACATAGTATTTCATCCTTCATGATATGAAAATATTGATTAGTGCAGCTTTAAAATATCTGATATAGAATAAACAGCACAGTACAATAAAAGAAAATGCGTTGAGTCACTGTGAATCATTGAGGAGCAATGAAAGCTGCAGGTGTTTGCTAGACAATTTAACGACCTCCTTTTACAAATATTGAGGACCTTTAGTTTTTTTTCTTCCTATTTTTACTATAATTATTTTGATTATGAATCAACCAGAACAACCTGTGATCAGCGAAGAGGTGTAATATTTGCAACAGAACATTTCCAAAAAACAAACACGCTAGCCCCAATGACTTGAAAAGAAGTCGCTGTGCCAAAACTTAATCAAATGTTCAGCCCAGACCTGTTTCCCGTTCAGCGGTGTGACGTTCTCGTCTGGTACAAAATGTCCCAATTGGTGCCTCTGGAGGCCCAACATGAAGGAGCCAGTAAAAGTCGGGCACAGCATGGCACATTTCTTATCTGCACTGCACCAACAAAAGGCCTATGACCTATTATACAACCTGCTGCACTCACTGTGGGTCTTCCTCATTAACTGACCCCCTTCACTCACTCACACTCACACACACACACACACACACAAACAAAGGGTCTTGCTGACCCTATTGCACAGTATGAATCCCCTTTTATATATACAAAAATACATCCTGCAGCCTACTATTCTGTCATGTGTAACCTAAGCTGTTTGCTCAGTAATAATGGAAAAGTGTGTGTCAGGTAATATATAATTATTTTCAGGCAGTTTGGGGAAAGATTACGGCTGACATGTACAGTAAGACATAACACATCAGCAGACCAAAGTAAGGCAAGAGTCAGATGGGGCAACCAAAGAAGTTGTCATGGTTACAGTAAGTGCTGTACTGATGGAAAGGCACTTGGGAAATTGAGGCTGCAGTGAGTTACAGTATCTTGTTAGTGTTAAGTGGTGTTTGGTTTGAACAGTACACACTTCGGTGGTCTTAACTTACAGTAACTTAACAATAAATACACTTTTTTTAGAATGTAAATTATAATATATGTGCCGTCACTTTATTATACCATCAACTGAACCTGGCCCTAGTCTAGAATGTTCATTGCAACAGTAATTATTTGCCTTTTTCTAGAGTAATAATGTTGCCCTGTGGGTAAGAAAGAAGTTAGCAGTAGTATTATTACTTGTTACAGTGTTTGGGGAAAATAAAGGCTACATCCTCCCTACCTACCACTCAGTTCACATACTTTATTATACTTATTTACTCTCCATTGCCTCTGCATCTGCTGAAGCCTCACTAAGCTTAGCTAGCAGATCAAACAAATACAACTCTGAACCACCATCTTGGCTATCAATGAAGGTGGAGACTGAAGTCACTGTTTTCCCCCCAGTTCAACTGACTGGTAGGGAAGTGTGATATGTGTGTGGCAAGCTAATTATATCATGAAGTCTTTATTCTATTTGACTTTTTTTGTGCCAGTCTTGGCTGTTAAAACCCCCATTTACAACATCTTTATTGGAATTGCAGGACAATTTGTTCTACTAGAACAAACTGTCCTGCAATCCAAGACAGCTTGATCTACTAGAACAAATTGTTACAAGAAGCTTCAATATCAAAACAATCTTCCCATCTCCCAGCAGTCGGGAAGAAACAGTTGTCGGGCCTATCTATATATCTACCACAGGATCGTTTTGCCATGAAGAACCTTCAGGTGGGAGGAATCCATACGACACAAACAACTATTAATAAACTGCATAGAGGGTACGATTGGACTTGCACTACCAAGTTGATATTACAAAGCCAGTGACCTAATGCCTAAATATAATAGCATATAACATATCATCAGGAATCACCCAGAGGAGTGGGTTCAGTGATTTGACACTTGACTGAATTTGTTATCTTTTATTTCCACAAGAAAATTGTTAATTATACAGAAAACTGAAGCTCGAAGCAAACAATTACCAGAATTCTGGCAAAAAATTAGCTCATACATATTAAGCCTGCTTGTTGCAGCAGCCATGTTTGCTGGGACTTGTCACTGAAAGCTACAGTAGGATACTTTCTCACACTTAGCCAATGCTACAAATGACCCATGAGTGTTTTGACATCACAGTTCTTCTAAGAGTGTGTATGTGTGTGTGTGTGTGTGTGTGTGTGTGAGAGAGTGAGTGTAAATCTTTCAAAAAAGGGTAGTTATCAAATAGAATCTACATACACAGTCATTTTGTCAGTATATTAGGTAATCTTAAGGTGAAGTACTGTCTCTCAAGCTTTCGTGTCCCAAAGACATCAGTAGAATCTTGGTATCTTCCCTGGTGATGCTGCGTTTGGTCCGTCTAATCGATCTTCACTTTTTGCCCAGCCGTCACTGGAAAATGTTTGGAAAAAGGGCAGGCACTTTCAAAAATACTTGGCAGGTGATTGGATGAAGCATTGGTCTATCACGAGCTAAGCTAGTCAAAAGAAGAGCCAAAAAATGTTTCCATTGAGGAAAGCCTCCAGTCCCGTTCTTTGCTCTTCTTTCAATTAAGAAATATTCGATAGTTCTGAAATAACTAATGCTATTGCATCTACGCTAACCTCTTTAGGAGCCGCCATTGTTATTTTGAACGAACAGTCGCCTCTCTGTGTCGTCACACACTACCTAAACCACACCCAGCTGCCAGTAGCTCCTCACAGGACGCCAATTGGTCCAAACCACTGGTAGTTTGGACACAAATGCATTACTTGAAGCCTAACAAGATGGATTTTCGCATGATCTCTTGTAATCGTGAGAATCTAGCTGCTGTAGAAGGTAAGGGAAAAGCCTCAAGCAACCTTAAAAGTAAGAGTTAGCACTTACTCACCTTACTTTTTCAATTTAAATCGAATGTGTTGGATAGAGCCAAAAGGACAAAAAAAAAAAACAGAACTGTCCTAATACTTTCTGACTGCATTGTGGCACATGATTTTAATAAAACCACAATATGAAATGATGAAGAATTGTTTTCCATTAAACAACCTTACCACATTTTTAGATATAGTTACAACAATGGTTGCATGATCTCTCTAGACTCAGACTAAACTCTAGATCCTTGAATCTTTCACTGTTCCCTGTATTTTACCAACATTATGCAGATTGCAGTATATTTTCATCACAAATTTACTATCACAACATTGTATTTTGTTTTAACTTGCCTGTCCCATGTAACATTTTAGTGCTGCTAAAATGAAGTCTTTTAAAATTCAATGTTATGTATAAGACACGCTATGCTTAATTGACAAAAATCAGTTTTTTGGAACATAGGACACAATAGAAGAGAATTCAGAGAAGTAATTGTTTATTTCAGAACCACAGCAATGAAGAACACCTCTTGCATCTCTATGTGTTACAAAATAAACAGAATATCCCATCATGTGGGCGTTTAAAGTAGTGTGTAGTCCCCTTTCCTCAATTTTAGATGTCAATGTTATGTTGGACCCAAAGAACCCAAAGTTGTTTTTTTCCATAAAAAGTAGCTGTGGTAATCTGCCCAAATGATATATAATAATAATAAAAAAAAATAATAAAAAAAAAATTATTATTTATATATTTATATATATATATATAGGATATACTACTATATATATATATATATATAAATAGTGTAAGTATTGATGTCCTATCTAACACACTATTGTTGTTTTTGAACAAAAATCCAAATAGAACTTTTGCTGGGAGGTATATGCAGAAACCAAAAAGCCATTGCCTTAATAAAATCTACAGGAATCTGAAACTACACACTTTACGTTTTAATTATGTTTTTATGTTTATGTCTTTCTTTAGTTTATTTCAGGCTGTTAAAGGTCCTTTTTATGGCTGTGGGATTCTTCTGTACCTTTGCTTTCGCTGTATGCCATTGTTAACATGTCGCTATAGCAACCATAGCCATGTGAAGTAGTTTTTGTTTTATGTCTCTAGGTTTTTTGTAGCATATGCATGGCCTTCTTGATTTAGTTTGCATTGTGTGTCTTTTGATCAACAACAATGTTTTGTGTAAACAATAACAAATCATTCAATTAAAAAAAAATAATAATTGCAAATTAAATAACAAAATGGGTATGCAAGTAATTTGCCTTGGTTACCTTTTGTTACCTGGGCAGTGCTGTACTGTTTTCCTGTTATCAAGTACACATTTTATCCACAGTACATGTTGTGTTTCAGTTGAAAATGCAACTATGTTACTTGTTTTGTTAACAAAAACCGTACACTTTATCAAAACGCTTGTGTAAGCTCAATTTAGATGGACGTTAACGATTCTGGTTTATGATATATTAGAGGTTTTAAAAAAAACTGAACTACCTCTTTGATGGAGTGATTAGACTAATCTTGTTCAACAGGGATGTTAACTAATTCCAGTCCTGATGGAGCTGTAATTGGCCTAAGTGGCGACTTTACTGGTTCCTTTCCTTTTCATAGCAACTATGTTCTCTCCAAAAAAGATCCCCAAAATAACAAGGCAGGAAATAAATTACATTTCAGGCATTTCACCAAAAGTCACATCGACAGTGACTTGCTGTACAGTCAACGGGACCTTGTCTTTCATAAAGACACCTTTCATGACATGTCATTTGGGTCAAAATGTGAGTTTGCCACGTAAACCAAAGAATTAATGGCTGAAATGAACAGAAACAGCTCTCTGTGCTGAACAAATAAATAAAGTCAAAGTAATATGCAGGGCTGAGGTTTTATCCAGCCAGTAAACCTTCATAATCACCCAGTCTTTTGTTTAGCTTCCCTGAAAACACTGATATCTGATAATCACCACCGGTCACGACTGCAGTCTTATTATGGTTCAATTCAGACAGAGCAGCAAATCTCCCTGTTTTTCATACTGTGGCCTGTAACTAATGGTGATGTGTTTACAAGACTTGTTTCAAACAGCTGAAATGACTCCGTGACGTTCACACACGACAAAATCTCGTAGCTTAAGCCTTGTTCACACTCCAACCATCACATCCAGCATTGTGTGGATCGGTATTTGAAAACACTCGTTTCCTGAGCCCTGAGTACCTGACTCTGAGGGAAGTTTACGGTTGGCTGTGTGTGAATCGCAGCTTGGTTCCCGGCCTGTGGCCCTCTGGCTCTGGGTACATAGTTCTGAAGGTCAAGTTGATGCGCGGGCCTCGGTCATGGTACTCTTTAGCCACTTGATGCTGGTGGAGAAAGATAAAAGACGTATTTTACATTTACACATCAAATATCTACAGGTTGGTCTTTTATCCAGAAAGATTTATATAAAGTTAGGAGGTAGTGGCTTAGAGCCTCTACATTCTCATGGGCAAGTGGCTATTAACAGACACACTGGATGCTATTAGGGATCCAACCTGTAACCAGCTGAAGAATGAACATGTCAGGTCATTATTCTTTTTTTTTCATTGTTATTGTTGTTTTATTTTCAGGTTTTGTAACTTCTAACCCTATTGATTCCTTATCCAATTTGATAACGCTTTACCAAGTCCAGCAATATCTTGAATTTTTGTTCCGTGGTCATTAACATCGTCAACATTTCTTATCTGTGCAGGCTGTGCAGCATTTGTTAATACTGACAATTTGAAATTGTATTCACATTGTAATGACAACATTTATCAATTATAATTTTCAATTCTCAATTTTCAATAAAAAATAAAAAATTAAATGTATAGATTTCAGCCACAAAATATATTCTAATCTATGTGGTAAAAACTAAAGTAAAAAGAAAAAATAAGCTGTTATCTGTCTAAAACACTGACTCATATACTCATACAACTAAGATTAGAAAACAAACAGATATGAGAACACAAGACAAGATTAACATTTTTAGGACTTTCCTAGACATAGGCTTATTTTTGTTTTTTGTTGTTGACCTCTGCACTACATACACTAGTCAACCAGAACATGTGAAAACGGACAACAAACATTATTTTCTTACTATTTCACATATGGGGTAAAAGGCAAATGTCTTTCCCTTTGCAAAAACAATGCTGAACTCATTTATGTCTGGACTTATGTCATATGCTCACACACTCCTCCTTCCCCTACATCTCAAAAGGAGGGGAAAGGTTATCTACAACAGTGTCAAAAGAAAGAGAGTCCAGAACAGGCAGACCTAAACCCTGTATCCTTTTTCAAACAAATGAAGTACTTTAGCAGGATTGACACGTTTAGTTAAATATTTAGCACTCACTTCGAACCCTCTCTAGCTGAGCCAGGAGGTTTTATTAGGTACACCAGGACTGTACTGACAGAGAAGGAATTAATGGATGGTGTGATCTTCTTTCCCTGGCAAGATCTTTAAAGGAGAGATGAAACCTTTGTTGAGATACTCACGGAGGTGTCGCCATAAACCACCTGTGACCTTCTCCTTTTTTTTTTTTTTTTTTTTTTTTTACTTGCTCAAACTCCCTCTCTTTATTCCCCTCGTCCCCTTTGTTTTTCTTTCACTCATTTTAATTTGCAACTTACATTTTAGCCTGTATAGCTAGATTGTTTTAACACAAGAGATACAACTATGATTATCTTTTTAGCAGTATTGCTCTCAAAAATGTTTTACATTTCAAATGAATTTGACTCACCTTGTGAAACTCACAGACATATGTGTTTTTTTTTTTATTCTGTTTTATTTGACATTAAAAAGATAGTTTGGATATATTGAGAAAAAAAAATCAATATCGGTTCAAGTGTATGCTATGTTTACAATATGTTCACCTCTTAACCTTGCTGCCAGACAGCCCTTTCCGACAGGGAAGTGAAGCCATTATACAGTATCCATCTATGCTCTCTTTAAAGCCACCAGAGTCCTTTGACAAAAACAGCAATTTTACCTTGCAGAACACGGGAGTTGCTGGTCTACGGCTGTCTTGATCGGTTGGTTTTTTGTGTGACTTTGGTGAATCTGAACTCCTTTCAAACATAAGCTAAATAGTATGACCTTTTTCACACACAAGTGGAGCTTTTATCTATTCTTCCAAAGGCCGAAAACATTCAGTCAATATTAAATTCAAACTATTGTAATATGACATAATGTCACTGCCGTGTACAGCCCAATGCTTTTAACAGAAACCAGCTACACACTCACACACTCTATTACACACACAAAGACTTTTCATCCTCTTTCATGCTCTCATATAAACCTGGCCGCTGTCCCTGATTGTAAAACAAATGACTCTCATTATGCTAACGCTTTGCTATTCTTTCAGGGCCACTCCATCCATCTTCACTGTCTGTCAGTCAGGGGAGGAATCTGAGCACCACAGGTCTACCCTCTCACGTGTGTTTAATCGGAAGCACTTACCCACACACACAGTCACAAATGCACAAAACAAACACGAGCAGTCTTCACCTGACTGAGGCAGATGAGGTTTTTAGTGCACGACTATTTACTAAATGTAAATGTCCAAGGTTACAGGAGGAAACAGATTTTATCCGTTTTAATCATAGTTAAGGATAGCTTTGTGTAACGTCTTACAACTATTTCTGCAATGATTAAAAACATCAGGCAGGTACCAGAGAGTACAGAAATGAGCAAAGTCATTTTTTTTACCTCTGCCGAGGAGTATGTATATAAGGAGTTATGTTTCCAGCTCAGTTTGTGTGTATGTCTGTCTGTCAACAGGATTATGGAAAACTACTGGCCTGATTTTATCAAAACTTGGTGGAAGGGTGGAGCATGGGCCAAGATAGAACTCATAAAATTGTGAAGCAGATTCATATCACAGGGCAGATACACATATAATCTTTTCACTTTTGTTAGCATTGCGAGAAAGGGCATTTGTGCTGCAATCATGCGGTGTCGGAATATACAGAAAAATAAGTTCCCGACTGTGAAAATTTACATTGTGGGATAGGGCATGCCTTGGTCTGCACTCTCAGAGTGCCCTTCTAGTTTGTTGTTATTATTTACTGGAGTGTTTTCTTTAAATTTGACAGTAAATATGCCATAATATTAGATACAATTACTGTTACAGTGCCTTAAAGTAATATTACATAATATCTGCATTGCGGTTTCACTATTCTATATTTCTAAGTGATGAAATACAGCTTTAATTCAACCTTTAACATGATTATTAAATATATAATAAAAGCTTTTAATATGGTTTCCAATATGTGGAGGGAGGTAGGTTGTTTTCTTGAGAAAAAGTTTTAAAGTTTATTTGGTATAAATAGAAGTTAGCGCAAGTAGTAACTACTACATTAAATATTAGGAACAAGACACACATTAACGCTCAAGTTGTTTGATTGACAAGTAAACTTTGGGAACAAAGTTCCCAAAGAAAAAAAGAAAAGAAAAACAAACAAAACCAGTATCACCAGTAACACTTTTAAAGCAGTCTATTTAATTTCTGCCTGATTCTGATCCGTCCTGGCGTTTGTATGAGTGGCCATTTTGCCTGCATGGGCCCTTGCATTTTATTGGTGGAGCCTACCTGCCAATCGTCTTGTGTGGCTCCATCCATCACCAAAAGTGTCCCGTGACTCAGAGGAACCCGAATCCGCTCCACATAAGTGTAGTCCCCATTTTCCTCCTAAACCCATGAACATAAAGACAGTAAAGCACAATGTATAATCTCACACACACACACATACACACACACACAGTGTACAAAAAGCCACAAACGAAGTTGTAGGCACATTTTGTTACCTGCAAATTACAACTAAATGGCACTATATCATGACCAATGAAGCCTGCCTCCTAAGAAGTGTATACTTTAACACTTACAATAACAGACAATTATTAAACACAGGCCTCTAAATACTCTGCTGAGTCTAAACTCAATACCTGACTTAAACCTCACCTTGGCTGCTGTTCTGCACTCCACCACCCTCAGTCACTTCTTTTTATTAAGATTTGCACAGCAGTTCCGCTTTATTAAGTAGCGTGCGGTAGAGGCAGGAGAAAGCCTCCTTGACTGTGAGCCAAGTCTTACCAACAAACTAACTCATGAGAAACAGCAAAAGGTCAGAAAGAGTGTCTGCAGGTTTTAGAAGGCCAAATCAAATACTTTATGAGACCACTTTAATGAATACTGGGAGCTGGATGAGGAAAAAATAATGAAACAAGACTTTCTTTCGAAATTAACCAAGCCAGCATATAAGCAAATATAAGAACATTCAGTGCTGAGAGGGATAATATACTTATTGATAATACACTTATTAAGTATCAATTTTTTCCATTTCCAATTTTTCCAAAACGAAGCACCAATCACAACCGTTGACGATAGCGCAGCGGTGGCAAGCAGCTTTTTGTTTACATTCAACACGATGGCCAACTGCAGCGCAGCAACCCGTTGATGCCGCGGTCACTGCTACGTCACCCGGATCGTTGGTCTGATTGGTTGAAGGACTATCCAATTGCACCCAGAGGCATTTGAGCGGTGTCCGTTGGTGACGCACCTTTGGAAATGGGCTGTGAATGAACCTTCCCCAGACCCACTCTTAGTTACAACTGAGAAAGGTCTGGTGTTAACCAGGCTAAATCTGAATGTAAGAATGGACACTGATTTCTATGCTCATCATCTCACCGGTGGAGGCTGTTTGCGGAGGCCGAACACTCTGGTGTCGCCCAGACTGACGGAGGCGATGGTGGGCTTGGTGCCCAAGGCGGCCTCGTTGTCACTGTGCCAGCCGATGCTGTCATGGCCGTCCCGATACAGGTTACACAGCAGTGAGTTGAAGCTGCATCCGCTCACCTGCTCCACTGCCTTGCGAAGGGTTAACAGCAATGGATGCCACTATGAGGCGAAAAAAGAGAATAAGAAAGAGACATAAACTAATGTAGTCAAATAATGAAACAAAATAAAAATGCATGCAACCACAATTTAAACAAAGAGACAGCATTAAAACAAACAAGACAACCAGACAACAAGCAACAGAATAGTCTAAGAAAAAGATAATAAGAAAATAAAAAAGCACGATAGTGAGAAATTAAGAAACAAAAAAAGAAAAATATGAATGTAAAATAAATGTGTTGTTATCGTCGGTTTTGGGGGCTTGGAGGTTTAATGACTTTTCTAACCTGTGTGTTAGCAGCCATGGTGGAGCGAGCATATGTATAGGGCAACTCTCCATACCAGCAAGTCAGCCTGGGCTCCTCGTATGCCTCACCTGGACCAACACACACAAACAAATACAACTTACCCCAAAAGAACCAGACATTGTGCAGCCTTTATCTGTAGCCAGGTACATAGTGATTGCATACAGTTCTCAACATTTTAACCATATTTTCCATAAGTCCCTTACTTACAGTCACAAAGGGGATATTATGCATGCTGAGTATTGTAAGATTTTGAATACTGGTGAAAAACTTATCAGAGTTTTTTCCCATTTTATAAAAACATGCCAAACTGTTCAATACATTAATCCTAAAGAGTAAGTTAAACACCAGGCTGAACAGAAGTGTTTCACTGCCCTCTCTGGCTGAACTCTGACCATAGCCAGTATCAATGCTGCCTAAATAAAATATAATATGGAAAAGTTTCCTGATTTAGATCAGAAAATGTCTCACCCATTTGTGATACTTGCAATGCTACAGACACATTCCAGTCAATACTAGTATAGTATTAAGGTTCAATATTCAGCCTTAGTGATGATATCTGAAAATGAATGTGGTAGTGATTTATTGATTGATGAATTAAAAAGAAAAAGCCATAATGGTGGTACTGCATGTTGCAGCCCATTAACATGATACTCTATTGAGTAACCAAATACTCAACCCCTGCAGGCTTTAAATACACTATAACATTAATCTTCCTTATGGAGAACAGCAGCTGTGGACCAACTCTTTATTGCATCAGTAATTGGGTCACAGCAATTTCAATTTCAAAAGAGAATAGATCCAGTCTGTTTTCATAGCTACCTCTTTTTTGCTGAATGACAACTATAAGTAGGGCAGAAAGTTGACACAGTTTTGTTCTTAATATATTCCTTTTCCAGCGTGAACCACATGTAAAATGATCATCTGCACCAGAATCTATTTCTAGCAGAAGGTAAAGTAAACATCTAAATCAAATTTCTCTCTTCCTCTGTTGTTCTTGGTGTATCTTTCTCTGGGAACCACAAGATCCCTTCCAAGAACCAATTCTCTGCCATTAGTGTATTTTGGCCAGACCTCTGGTACAAGAACATGGTGAAACCAAAATAAACTCAAGCAGCCATCGCTTTTTATGGCGCTGAATTATTCAGGGCCTCTTGAGCTAATGCTTATAAATATGTGTGGTCATTTCAACTTTCAAAAGCCTTACCCTTTCCATAAAAAAGATGGTATCAGGGGGAAAAGATAAACAAAACCTTAACTCACTCACAGGCTCCAATTTAGAGTTGTGAGCAATGGTCAGAACAACTGAGTCCAGAGGGTTTTAAAACAAGACAGGACAAATGACAGAGTACATAGGAGAGATGACTGGTGAGGGGTTAACATCCTTTTTCCACTACTTCCTCTTTAACCTAAACATCACGTGGACTTTGTTGACAAAGTCTCAGGAGTGATGGATTGCGATGACACAACTTTATGATCTGTGTTTGGAAATCATCTTGGTCAATTGTCTTTATACTGCTGTTTGTCTGCTACGAAGCTATTGCAGAGTAACACACAAGATTGACAAGAGCCAGCTGAGAGAGAGGCTGATTCGGAGGCAAAGTCTGGCTGAAGTTCAACAGGCTCGCTGTATATAGTCTGTCTGGGTACAATGTGTGAGTTATTGTTTTCCTTTTAAAAAAGGAAAATGCTGTTTTGCAAAATGAAGCCTTTGCACAACTCTTGCAGTTTTTGCTTTTTTCTTCTCAAATTACACTCTGCTAATGTGGATGAACAAAAAAATCTAGCATGAGTACCAAACAACTACCTATCAATATACATATCTGGATGCACACTGAAAATGTGACATATTTTGTTGTTAAAGTAAAACAAATTGATGATTTTGCAGTGTTGGCAGACATTTGTACTCTGTAATTGCTTTCAAATTTTTATACATACCATAAAAATGTCTCTAACATGAGGAAAAGTTCAACACTGCATTATTACGAAACTCGAACAAACATGAACCCAACAGCAAGCCAGCTGCAGTTGGGGAACTCTGTTCACCCTCCACCTTACATCATAGGCTCACATTTCACCCCTTCTATACTGCTTAGCCTTAAGCCCCTGGTACACACCCTGTCTGTAGTTGGTCTTCTGGGACCAGGGAAGCTCTGCTAACAGCTTACTGAACATCCAGTCAGCCTCTTTTGGGGGAAGAAACCCAGGCAGCAGCCGCAGTCTGGACAGACACACACAGACATAGTACACAGAAAATGAAGGTGCCAATATGAAGCATGTAGTTCATATATCTAGCGTTTGTACAGGATAGTCCACAATGCGGCACCCTGGTAGGGTAGGCAATCAAAAATACCTGGTTCAAGTCATAAACCTTTTTCTGTCATCTCTATACTCTACTATCTGATAAATGTGTAAAATTCCCAAAGAAAGAAAAAAAGGATAGTCAAGAATAAATTGGCAGAGGCTTGTGTGCAAATAGTCATCCGGACAAATACTCTACTGGAAATTATTTATTCTGTTTTTATATATATATTCATAGAGGTCTATTTATTACCCTGTTTTTATCTGTGTTTTTAAAAAGGAGCCATGCTTGTAATTTCTTCATGCTTTACATGTCTGTGTTTTGCTGAATGACCATAAAAGGAATCTTTCAGCCAAAATACTGGTATAACAGCAGCATAGCTGGTTGTTTACCCACCAGAGTATAAATAAATATAAAATAACCAGCCAAAACAATTGGGCAAATGGCTGGTCTTAGAGTCGGTTTATGCTCCATCAGAACCAGTTCTGAAGACGTGTTGTCCAACCATGTCGGAAATCAAAAGTGTTTATAGTTGGTCCAAAAGGATACACTGGAAGGTAGAGTGAAAAGCTGGCAGTCATAGAGAGGGGCGGGACATGATATAATTTAAGTATGGGGATAGCTGTGCACATTTTCAGTCTCTGCTGGAAGACCATCATAGCGTTGCACTCCGTTGTTCACGTGAAAAGTGCCACAAATAGTTGTGTAACAAATGAAAAAAGGCGAGCTTGAGAGAGAAGTTCAAACCCTGGCTCCTTTCTCACCTACGAGCAGTTGGCCAAAGATGGCGTGAAGTTAACACAGCCTCAAAAATCATTGGCTGCAAACTCTCCCCCATTTGTGAGATCCACGAGGCCCGTATCCACCGGAAAGGCCTAAAGATCCTACAAAATGAGACTCACCCTGCAAACTCCCTTTTCACCATCCTCCCATCAGGGAGAAGTTTGAGAGCTATTAAGACAAGAACCTCCCGCTTTCTCAACAGTACATACTGCAGAGCCATTAAATCTCTAAACAGCTCTTCATCTTTGTACCAGCACCTCATGAAAAAAAGGTTCCCCTAACGTGCCTGTATAAATTGTACATCTCTTCACACTGGTTTTCTAATACTACTTTTTATGCCAACCACACTAGCGGTAATTTATCTATTCATTGCAAAGTTGTGGATTTGCGCTATGCATCCCTATGCAACGTCTGTTATTTTAGCCTCCTGGACTGTCATCCAGGTATGTAGTGATCGGTGTCCCCTTTTTTATCTGCCTTTTTTTATCTGCTTGTGTCAAGTGTGATCCCATGTGGGATACCATATGTGTATATATTAGCTCTATGTTTTTTGTTGTATTGTGTTGATGTCCTGTCATGAGCACACTGAAGCAAATTCCTAGCAACTTGTTGAGTTGTATGGCAATAAAGTATTGAATCTTGAATCTTGAAGTGGGTGTGAATGTTGGATTGTCGGTTTTGGAGAGTTACAGAAATGGTTGGACAAAGCCTTCCCAAAACAGACGTCAGAAAAGTTAAGGGGGAGAGACTATTTCACCATTCCACAAGCAGTTCTGAAGAAGCATACTGGCCCCTTTGGTGTCTGTTGGTGCACCTCATCTAAGGTTAGCAGAAGCCTAGTCTGGATCGACAGGATAATCACCATAACATCCGGTGCTGCTGGATGTTCCGCCGGATTTCCCTCGCCTTGCAAAACTCTGTTTGTTTCAGGAAACAACAAACTTTGAGCTAGCAAGCTACACGCTGAAAATGGCAAGTTTTTAAGAAAACTTGGACCGTTCAACAAGGCAGTCTTGCTTGGTTCAGTGAATAATTGTAAAGATTTACATACAATATGTTTAACATTATGGGATTTACCATCCAAATGGGATGTTTTGGGGACCGATTGCGGCAGGATTGCTTAACTGGAAGTAACGTTACACACGGCGATACACTGGTAGAGCAAATTACGTTTAACCATTGTATCCAGCTAATTTAAATAGCTCACGTTAATGTACTGCGTGAACAGTTAACTTTATTTTATATGTGCAGTTTTCTTTTGCGGGGTGCAAATGTCCCATCAAAACAAGTTTCTTCCCGAGAGCATTTTGTAGAGCCTGTAGAGCCAGCAGCGCTGTGGAGCAAAGTCTGGCGACGCGAGACTAGTAGAAGCCTGAACCTCAAAATCTTATCCAGCTATGGCTTGGATGCAAAGTAGTCTAAAAGCTAATTCTCATTATTGTTAAGACTAAAAATTTGCAAAAGAGCAATGTGCCTATTCTTGAGAAATTACTGTAGATGTTTTGTAGCCACCGCAGATTTAAATCGGAATTGAAATATAAATCTTTCACCTTTTTCTCCTTTTATACTTCTTTCCAAAGCTCATACGTGATTAATCCAGGTAACAGTCACAGAATCAATCACAGAATATTGACTCTAAGGTTCCTATGGCTCTGAGCCATTATTTCCTTGCTCTTGGTTGTCTGTAATATAATGGCACTAGGTATATTAGTCTTGATAAAAGCATCAGCTTAATGCCTTACAAAAAAGATTGTCCGGAATGCTATATGTAAAGCACATGTTACTACATATTCAGTGTCTATAGTGTCATAGTGGGTAACATAAGTTAGGCAGTAGGCATGACATTCATTAAAGGTCCCATGGCATAAAAATTTCACTTTATGAGGTTTTTTAACATTAATATGCGTTCCCCCAGCCTGCCTATGGTCCCCAATTGGCTTGAAATGGCGATAGGTGTAAACCGAGCCCTGGTTATCCTGCTCTGCCTTTGAGAAAATGAAAGCTCAGATGAGCCGTTCTGGAATCTTGCTCCTTATGAGGTCATAACAAGCAATGTTACCTCCCCTTTCTCTGCTTTGCCCGCCCAGAGAATTTGGCCAACCCATGGGAGAGAAGAGAATTGCTGGCTTTCAAACGAGAAAATGTGGCAGTTGGTCAAGACCACACCCCCTCCACCTTGCCCCGCCCTCTCTCCTCCTCAATAGCTACAGACACAGAAATGGCACATCCTGAGGAAAGCTCATTGTGGGACTGGCTCTAGTGGCTGTAATTCTGCACCAAGGCTGAATTTCGGGAAAGAGACTTCAGATATTTTATTAGGGGACCACTAAAGAGCAGCATGTCATAGGACCTTTAAAAGCTTTATACATTGTTGTTTATGGGATGACTGCCATCTAGTGGACTTAAAACTCAATCACATATTTGTTATCCTCACTAAACACGCTGGTATGTTTATGCCCTTATTTTCCATTTGGTTTAAACTTTTTCATCTACACAATTACACTGTACTCACCTGGACACTCCTGATGGTCCAATGCTGATCACATGATCACCTGCCTGCCTGTCCAGAACAAAATAAATGAATGAAAAAAATGTAAGCCAACGTGTGTGGAGTATAGAACCAAATAACAAGCAAAAACACCATGAGATAAGAGACAGAAACACATATACCACAAATATAAAGTATATCCAGTGAAGATAGAAATGTGTTACTTACTCCATCACATTCTCTGGTGGAATATCTCTAACTGGCTGCAATGTAGAATAGACAGAACAGAGAAAGAGTAAACACTTCCTTATAAACCATTCTAACAGGCTAATTATCCTAAAATTCAACAGTGACGTTTTATATTTACTGTCTACCTTGGTGGGCTGGTGAAACTCAAATGTCTTAGGTGTTTTCTGTGGCCCACATCCCCAAGAACTAGGGGCCGAATTGACATTTCTGGGTTGTTGGTTGTTTGGGACTGCACCTGGTAAAAAAAAAATAAAAAAATAAGAGGTAGTCTTATAACAATAAGTAGTAGTTGTCTACACATCAGGCAGGTTAACAGGACCATGAATCCAGCATCCAGGGACATGAATAAGTAAATATAAAAAATTATGTCATTCAGGGAGTAGCAGGTACAACACAACAGTATATTCATTGATTTGCCCTAAAATTACCTGTTGGTCTAGATGGTTTTGGCAGTTGCTTTGCCCAGGAGCCCTGGACTCTGGCACGTTGACGCTTATCTGACATTGCATTACATCTGCGGGTGACCAAAGGAAGAAGACCAAGCTTTCATCAATATGGAAACCAATTATCCGTAAACTAAGAGAAATACAGAAAGTTAATCACTTGTGCTAGATTTCTCCTAAGAAACCCAGTTACACATAGTATTTCTTAAACCAAGAGCTTCCCGAGGAATTATGGGAATCTAATCTTTCCACAATAAATGATGACAACCCACAAATTTTATTTTTTTAACTTTTTCATTTCAATTTTTAAACAGGACAGAACTAAAAACAGATTTAGAGTTATGGCATATCTGCAGCAGTAGGGCTATCGCAAATGCTTTCTCGAATTGATTCGTGCATTTGCTTAAAAGTTTTGTCTTGCATTATACATCGTGCTGAAAATGATGTATGCTGTTGTTACTGACATTTAGAAAAACAGGATTGGCGATAAATGTACACGTCGCATAATACTATGAACTAGCTAGAAGCAATTTGTATTATCATCTACCCTGACTTTTCATTTCTACACTCGCCGAAAGACATGCATTGATTTTGACTTTGTTCTATAATCAAATAAGCAGCAACTGGATAATTTAATAATTAAGGTACTGATAATTGCTTAGATTAAATTGCATTTAGGTGCCATGTTTACAGACAACAAAAATCGATAATACATTCTTCACTTAATCGGACAATTTCTGAAGTCAACGGGTATTTCAGCTAAAGTTAAGGGTTAAGCTAGCTAGTCTGGCTGATTCCTAGCTAGCTATGCTAGCTTAGATAACCTACTTAAAGATAAATAACCATTTTAAGATAATATCCAGTTAACTAATGTTGAATCTTTAAACTAAGATACTTACCAAATGGCTGCTAAAACGCAACACTACAGCTACAAAGAAAAGAGCCAACTCTACATAAACTACGGCAGCTGTGCTTTAATACATCCATGTTTGACAGCCATGGCAAGTGTGTTACAAAAAAACAAATCCTACCCGGAACTGAGACGAGTAAATAGGTTCCGCAACTTTTTTGTCTCTGTCTCAATATTTGGCTGGGTTGTCAAAGGCAGCGGCTCAGTTTATTCCCTATGAATCTATAACAGTGTATCATATCTCATTAACGATCATATGTGTTGAATGAAAACTCTTAATCTCCAAAGCAACTAGTTACAGCTGAAAAATAAATTAGTGCAGTAAAAAATGAGAATATTTCCTACTGTCACGTAGTGGAGAAGTATAAAGTAACAAATGTCAGTATAAGTACTTTTAAGAATAATACTTAAGTAAATGTATATACTTTCCACTGCTGGATCTGGATCACAAAAAAAAAACAGTGTTAAAGTGATCCAGATCCAGTGGTGGAAAGTAACTAAATACATTTACTGAAGAAGGCTACTGTTAACAATGACAGTTTTGAGTTACTCATACTTTACTTGAGTACTTAATACTTTTTCTCCACTACATTACAGTAGGAACTATTCCACTAATGTCAGCTATTACTAGTTTCTTTGCAGATTTAGATTTTCCATTTGAAACATGATCATTAATGATTATATATTGTTTTACAGTATATACACAACAATATAACTACTTACAATTAGCTTCACCTTGATGAGCAACAATATTTGTGTTATTGCAACAGTACAAATAACCAATTGCATAATACAGTACACATTTGTGAGATTATTCTCCATAGGCCTACTTTGATAATTATAGGCTATAGTATGCGGATAATTATAACTATATTGTTTTACTAATTTATTTTAGGTAAAAAGGTTTATTGCAGGATTTTTAACCAGATACTAGTATATTTACACTAATACTTTTACTGAATGAGTACTTCTTCCAGCACTGTAAAGATCTCATTGGGTTTATTGTGCTACTGAGCCAATATTATAGCCCAAGAATCCCACAAGTTGTCTTTTAGTCAACTATTAGGGAAAAAATAAAATAAAGTAAAAACCACGCAATTACACAACACTTTTTCTTTACGCCATAACTTTTATTAAACAGTAGAAAACATGAGATGCCAGGTATATAAATGTTAACTGTGCATTTTACAAGCATATTAAACAACTTAGATCTTAGTTAAGGCACAGGTCAGACCAAGTCATATGGGGTATCCAATTGTGCACCAACAGTGTAAAGAGGAGCAGTTCTGTTTTTGAAGCAAACAGTATGTGAACCAATCTGTAGGTAATGATGCAAAACCTTCACATTTGTTTTAACTTCAACTGGAGGGATAATTGCTCCACAATGAATTGAGAAGATTCTCAATTCCTGTGAATTCCTTTCAAAACACACTTGAGGAACCACCGTAAATATGCAGCGGTTAAGGAGGTTTTCCATTGTCGGTTAAGGTTTACATCTTTAATAAAAAAAAAAAAAAAAAAATAAAAAAAAAGCACAAAAGAAGAGCAACTGTGTAGTTCACATGGACATCGCACCAGCTGAATTACATCCTTTCATAATACATTTTAAACCAGTCAACACCCGCTCATTGAATCTGACCATTTTCAACATTAATGTCAGTAGAAAGGGAATGTGATGAATGAAACAGTTAATAACCATGTGAAAAAAACGGTTTATAACAAGTGCAGCAACAACCTACCACAAAGTATCATCTTTAAATATACTGTAAACACACTAATTGTAGAAAAAAGGTAAGAGAGCAAATTCATGATAATAGCAGTTCAGTAATACAATTAAACAGATGTGTAAAAAAGCAGAAATTGCCAACTTTAAATGGCTCAATGATTTGTAAACAGGACTACGTTGAAAAGGTCTGAGTTTGTCTCGTGTGTTCAAATATAAAATAAATATTTATACATAAAAAAGATGCCCACCACCATTATCCACTGCTTACAACAGCAGGGCTAACAAAGCACTCTTATTTAAATTTTTTGGGTTGCATTATTTCCACCATCAGTGTCAAGATGTATTATGTCCTTTGCCAAGAGCAGCTTTTTATTATCACTTCAGCTCATGCCTTCTTTGGCTATTTCTTTCCAAACAAATCACATCAGAGTTGGTTTTAAACACAAAGTTATACACATGCTTTTATGTGCACATTTATTGAGGGCGCAAATGTGAAATATCAGGCAAACCTTGATGATAAACCAGAGATACAAAAGAGAATATTTCCTTTCCTTAGACGCTGCACCGGGTCGGGACACAGTGGCTGCCTGCAGATTCGTCAGCCCGTCTCCTATTCACTCTTCAGACGTTGTCCGTTCCTCTGCTCCCGCAGCTTCCTTCTCTGCAGGTATCCGGTACGCTGCTGACGGTTCATTTGGGCTCCAAAGAAGATGACGAGGTTGATTGGCACAAGCTTGGTGGTCAGCCAACCCTGCAAGGAGAGAAACGACACAACAAAAGAGGTGTGTGGGTTTACAATCAACTTGACCAATATAGGTTTCAGGATTTAATCTTAAAATGAATTTGCAAAAAAAAAAAAAAAAAAAAAAAAATGGAAAGAAATAATGCAAATCATGCAACATCCAAGGCTGCCATTTCTATTATTTTATAGCATTTAATAGTTTCTACAAATTGGTTGATTAAGACAAGCAGCCTGGATGTTTTTGCTGAAACTGGATATTCATTTCATTAAAAGTCCTCAAGGGGGATTAAAATCAACTCCTAAACCAGAAAGTTCAGTTTAAGACAAGTTAAAGTTCACCCTAATGTATTCCTGGATAGGTTCAGTATTTTGAGGTTTGCAGTTCTTACCATGACAGCATGGGGGAAATAGCCATTGGTCTGGCCCTGCAGACCCACAGTGGCGAGCTCAGCTGCCACATAGCGCTCTGGGGTGGGCTTGTCTAGGGTGGGCTTCCTGATACGAGTCATTTTAGTGGCCACAAAGAAGGGCAGCACGCTCTGCAGGAAGACAAGGGAAAATGTGAGATGAGCTCAAAAAACAAAATCAAGCTCTTGGAAAAAAAAAAAAAAAAAAAACAACAACAACTTCCTGGCCCAACCACAAATTAAAATAAGAAATTCCTTGGCCTTCCTTAGGTTAACATTGTTCAACTCCCACAGTTGAACTCCAGATTTGCAGCAAACACAAAGATGCATCATGTGTCCCAACCACTGGCACTGCAAGATTAACTCAAAATACATAAAATCATTGCTGTAAACTGGCCTGATCCAGTTTTCCACTCGCAGATCAGTCTGGCATCTTGATAGAGAATATTTGGAGCCATTCGCCAAACGACCGGGCCAATCAGTGTTGGTTTTGAGGCAGGTTTAGGTGGTGATAGACAGATGGTTTATCCAAGCAGCTAACTAGTATTTTCGCCCCTTCCCAAAAGTTCTCCAACGGAAAGTTCCCAGATACATATGCTGAGCAAATGCAAAGCGATCCATCTGGCGGAGTCAGGTTACTGATGACTGGGGTTATCAGGTGAAAATACACTCAGGGTTTGCTGAGGTGAAACTGCTGTACACACTTCAACCATCAGGTGGCACACGAGTGAATGCTACAGAGGTTGCTAAAAACAGAACAAACAAGTCTCATGTGGAACAACATATTTTCAAAAATGCCTCTGCTGTAAAAATGCACAAGTCATTCATTGCCCTTTAGGCAGGATTGGCTGAGAGCAACAAGTTGGATTTTTTTTACTTTGAGTAATCTATAGCAAAGGTTTCTATTAACCCTCCTCCCCCACCCCGAGTATGGTTTGAGCTACCGCCTTTCAAAGTTAGGGGAAACAGTTCCCTCTTCCTAGAATCTGTCTTGCTCAAAAAGCTTAATCTTAGGTGTCCCAACAGTTGATAACATCTTGGGCAAAAACTAAAATCATATGCAGGGTGGAAGAGAGGAGCAGACAAGCCCCAAACTCACCTGAATGATGATGCCATGACGCCTGTATTCTTCCTGAAGGCCACGAGAGAAGAAATCCACAAAGGCCTGCACAAAAGGAGGATGAAAGATGGTACATTTTAATACATAAGTCAGCTAAATGTTGGTCTGTTATCAGAACCTCCAAATAGGGCAATACAAGGAAGGATTGGCTTGATGAAACAAGCAAGATACTGACCAATATTATGACACATTTCAGTTTCCAAAGAGAAGTTTTGTTTGTTTATTAGGTAGCAATGGCACACATACCTTTGAGGCAGAATAGACTGTAAGCAGAGGGAGGGGGTACATGCCACTGGCAGAAGAGATGTTCAGGATAACACCTTTGGACCTGAGAAAAACACAAGGTGATTTAGGACAATAACTTTACTTTGTTGTGATGGCAAGAGTCAGTCAGAGTTTTGGAGGACTGAATTAAATTAGAGGACTCAAAACTCATGTTTTGATGATGTGGCAGTGGTCAAAGTTACACATCACAGAGGCTTCATTGTTCACTTGGAATTTTGTCAAATCAATAAAGCCTGCTGAAAATCCTCAAATTTAAAAAACGCTGCTACCATAACAATCTACATAACAGGGCTTTCCTCAAGATGTGTAGCACTGCTCCCAGATCAGTGCAATACATTATTTTCAAAAGTCACACTTACAAATACACAAAGTGATGCTCAACACACAAACAGTGTGGTAGGGGCCGTGTGTGTTGCCATGGCAGCCTGTTGCTGCAGTGATGTAGTGGAGCTACACTCTAGCCTCACACGGCACCAAATGTGCCTGTGCTGCTATTGGCCAGCAGGAGTCACATGGGAACAGAGCAGCCAATCGGGTGGGAAGAGCACTTTGTGTGAATTGAAAGCTTGTCAGCATTGCGAACAAAGGAGGAGAGAAAAAGAAATGCAGTGATGGAAGTGCTTGGTGAAGATTTCTTAGCTCCCTTCTCAATAAAAGAGTCACCTTTATGAAGTGTAATCTACCAGATACTGTTCTTGGAAAACAAGGTTTTGTTTAATTTTGAGATTCCTTGTGCAGCTCTGTGCCACCATCCCTCATTTACGACACTGATATTTGACTGCAGTCATGTTGCAAAACATGGAAGCCTATCAATTTAACTCACCTCTCAGCCATTCTAGGCAGCACCAGACGGGTCATCTAAAGAAACAACACCACAAGCTCAGTTATCATCAGCGGTCAACACAAAAACAATGATAAAACTCATGAAGGAGAACAGGGGGACTGGGAAATAGTTTTATTTAATAAATAAAAAGACTAAAAGTAAGAGGGGGAGAGTGAGACAGGCAGAGACCAACAGAGAGAGAGCGTTGCGTGGGTGGCAAGTACAGACAGCGTTGGTGTAGTCCACCGTTGCTTTGGGAACAACAGAGACACTGCAGGTACCATGGTAGAAACAGCAGAAAAAGGAGGAGAAGAACAAAAAAGGGGGAAAGTGATAAGAAAAGTGATACCCATGAATGAGTTTCAAACTGTAAACAAACACTTTTTGAATACATTTTGAATATTTCGTCCCTGAAGAGCAAAAGTGTGACGACGTTCAAGAGAAACTTACCTGGCACACTGAGGTCATGTTGACGTTGATCATGTTTGTGATGAACTGAAACACAGAAAACACAGGTCAGCTAAAATTTATCACAGCAGATATAAAAGAAAGCAGATTGGTGTATTAGATAAAACTATGGGGCATGGGAATTAATTTGCTTCCCCTCCACAGGCTTAGGAGTCAGCTCCGTTATTTTCATTTGCTAAATAATAAAGAAAACTCACGTTGTCCAGATCAGGAATATGGAGGTAGTACTCAGGGTAGGCGTAGGACACACCAACATTGTTGACTGTGGAAAACAAGAAAAGAGATATATATATCTATATATCTATATATATATATATATATATATATATATATATATATATATATATCTATCTATCTATCTATATATATATATATATACACACACACACACACACACACAGATGCTGGAGAAATCAAACTAGCTAAAATTTCTACCATAAGGTGGCAGCAAAAGCAAACAAGATAGAAACCGGCTTTTACGCCACACCTTACAACCAGTAGAGAACAATTGGCATAATAAGGACAAAGAGTTCCTTAAATGTTCCAACCTAAATGTACGATGTGAACATGATTCTAAACGCCTACAATTACAAACTTGTAGTGCAACTTTAAACATACCATGAGTCCTGATATCAGTGTTAAAATAATGTTCCCTGAAAAGTCTTGAAAGCTCGAACTGCAGACACATTCATAAAAAAATAAAAAATAAAATAAAAATAAAAAAGCACAAGAGTATTCATCCTTTGGGTTCTGGTAATATGTCTCCTTTGGTATAATCTCACCATTATAAAACAGTCAGTCAATGTGCACATCACACTTTTTCTGTCAGGCAAAGTTGACAAAGAAGTCCAGTATCTAAATTAAGAGTTTCAAATGAATCAAATTGCTCCACTGTTCAGAGAGTCAGGAATTCACACCACAGTAAGTGTTGAATTATTTGACTGATGCATGTAGTGAAATAGGTGGTTTGCCAACAGTGAAATAAAGGCCAAACTGTCTTTGTACATGACAACACCCTTCAAACCCATGAATTATGTCCAATTTTGAATAGTACTGACTATAAGCGTCTCACTTCATGCTTTTTACCCCCCCCCCTGATCAGATTCACACAGTCATACCTGGAAGCTGCCCAGTACAACCACAGTCTGATCTGCTGGCCACTGAGCAGCTCCACTGAGCAGCTCCACTGGAGCGGTTGGGGTTTAGGTAGTGGTGGTAATGAGGGAGGGACAAGTGCTGTTCTTTCACTTTCCCCACCCAGATTTTATCCTGTCGGTCTGGGGATTGAACTGACGACCAAGCTTGTGTCTCTAACCTTTAGGCCACCACTGGTATTTTTTCCAAGTGGTAAGTGATTTATATAGTTTGCCTTGTACTGTTTGGCTCTCTTATGTGTGCAATACAACATGTTCTTACAGTACGTTAACTGCACTGAAGACAAAACCAAATCTTTTTCAAATATGTTGACATGCAACTGGTGCCTGCACGTCATCATTGGACAGAAGGATGAATGAACACACTGTCCTGAAAACAAATCAGTTCTTACCAAGAACACCTATCTCAAGACCAGCCAGCCCTGCCTCGATCTTTTTGTAGATGTCCATCTTGCCAAAGTCAACTGCAATGGTCCTGGTCTCCACTTTAAACTGGTCCTCTGTGAAGGGAGAAACAAGTGTCCTTTAAGGTTACAATGATCGATGCATGGCAATGGACAAAAAGTGTTTATAGGAATGAGACAAGACCAAAGTTTAGAAGGATACCAGTTTAAGGTAATGAATTTGTATTCACACTGAACTCACATCACGCATTCATGGGTCACAAATAAGCCAGCATTACATGGCCCAACAACAGAGCAATCCCCAGTTTCCTGAACACAGTCACTGTCAGACTTGAACTGAAGAGGGCACTGCATACCAACAAACCAGCCGAGTGATCTTCTCTCCCCCTCTACCCTCCCTTCACTCCCTCGTCATGTTTGACGCGCCTGCTGAAATTAGAATTTATTGTCCAAAGACAAGCTGATAGGTGGCGGAGGGAGATGTAAAAGCAAAATTCTTGGGATGTGCCTCGGCAAAGACCAGTAGCGTGTCAAGGTATATTCAGCTTTAAGACAAGATAAAGAGGGGAAACCTAGAAGGAATGCAAGTAACAAACAAAAAGGGGTGCTAGGGGTTGGGAGCCTCCGTGAAATCTATATCCAGATTATTTTTAGTCATCACAACCACTTTGTGTCCATGTCAAAGAAAATGATATAAGCTGCATTGAACATTGTAGCAAAGCAGAAATTTAAAGGCTGAGTAATGGAGGAGTAATTTGGGGTTGCCAGGTAGGTGCGATCAAAAGTCAAGAGCCGTTTGCATAAGAGAGAGGAGAAACATTGACAGTAAAATTATAGGTGGGACAGGGTGGGTTGCCCGGTTACATGCCAAGGAGGTGTTTTGTCAGACTATTCGTGAGGGAGGAGTGCCAGAGTTTGGCACGCCGCATCCCGCTCGTGACTACCCATCAGCCCCCTCTGTGGACTTGAAGCACGACAGGGGAAATTGCGCTGTGGGAGACGTCAGAGATAGATGGAAAGAGCGAGACAGGGAGAGGGCACTATTTGAACAGGGGAGGCCACTCACCATTCAGTCTCTGTTAAAATCTGGAGACAGGCCAGAAAGGAGGAGGGGAAAAGTTTTTCCTTTGCAATGGAAGCTCATTTTCCGTTTGTGTAGACTTGAATGAAGAACGCCTGGATGGTTTCTAACAAATATCTCAGATGAACATGTCTCTCAATACGTTTTTTTTTTTTTTTTAAATCAAACCAGATATTTCAGTTGTTTTTCTTCATATCGACAGTGAGGAAGTAAAACACAGCCTGACATGTTGGCTGCATGTTTCCAATTCACCAGCACTCAATAAAGGCATGACTTAACGAGGTTTAGAGCATGAGAGAAAAAAGGGATTTAGGATAAATCTGAAAAGTGAAACTTCTCACAAAATAAATTCTGTTAAACAAACATTCTGTTTATGAAAAAGGAAGTTGCAACACTTTGAAGAGAGATCATCCAAAATAAACATACGCCAACTTGTTTTTTGTCCTCAAAACCCCTTGATTATTTTCTCTCCTTTTTTGAGGCTATTCTAAATCCTTATGGTCGAGGGGATGCCCTGATTTGGCACTGGCAGGTCTGGATGACACACACACTTTACACACTTACTAAGTGACTTTGCCACATCATCCAGCTTGTCCTGGGAGCGACTGATCAACATCATGGCAAATCCTCGACGTGCCAGCTGGAAAGGAAATACCAATTTGTAATAATTTGAATATATTGACATTAAAATACAGTCCTGGCAACTACAGATGGAAGCAAGAGGAGACAGACATTTTTTTACTTTAGTGCCCAGAAATGTGAGACATTTTTCTGTATCATTTTCATATAATATAATATTCTAACTCTGAAGTGTTGTAATTAAGTTTGCATTTCTCAGCTTTCGATGAGTATGCTTCAACTCTTGATCTGACGATGGGAGAGCAATGCCAACAGATAATCTAAATGTATGCAGTGGCCATAGATGATCATTTATCTCTGTCTGGATGTGTAAACTCTGTTGTTGTGCTCACTTTGTTGGAAGCATGCTTGTTGGACGCACTTTAGGGCACAGAGGTGGAATTATCATGTTCCAGGTGACACCAGAATTCAAGACGTGCATTTCTGCATAAACCTAACATGCCGAAAAACCCTGCAGCATAAATGGTGGACTACTGTTGCGTGACAAGCGGCTAGTCCCACTGTGGCACCAATAGCTATAGTATGAGTCAAAGGCCCTACATGACATCATACAGCTAGCACACCCACACAAGTATGAGCCAAATATGTGGCAGGGTAGCCCCTGTTCAATGTGTGCTTGTTACCTCTGTATGAGCTCTTGTTGATGAGCCTGAAGTGTGTGTGTGAGGACCTTCTTCCACATTAATAGGCCTGTAAGAGATCTACCTTACCGTGGCCTATGCGTGAACACGGGTGTGTGTGTGTGTGTGTGTCAATTTTGCCAGGAACGAAATAAATATGGGCAGAGGCGCCTTACCTCTTCCGCATAGGATTTCCCGATTCCATCCGTGGCTCCCGTCACAACTGGAGAGAGACAGAAGAAGACAAAGAGGTTACCATTGGTTTTCTTTATAGCATTCACTGTAGCAGGGCAGGGGTCTGTTCAACTAATCTTCTTAAAAGTCCAATCACAGTTTGTTATCTTTGTATTTTGTGACAGCAACACAACCTAATAGGATCCTCTTTGTTCACAGGCTTACGACACACCTTCACATCAGGTTTGACCACTTCCAGTTGTCACCATAATAGCTGCTCAGTGACCCAACATGGAGATAAGCCCGGGGCTCTTTACGGGTGACAGACGAGACCTTCATATGAAAGCTTTAACATTGAGCAAATCCATTCTGGGCCACGCCCCGCAATACTATTCACCTTCCATTTAGAAAAGCCTCTCTCTAAGCTCTACAATCAAAGCTTTTTCATCAGTCAAGTAGTTTTCTTTTGGATGAGATGCTTACATGGCATCCATTCTCAAAGTACACACAAAAGGTAGTGTGCAGTTCAATATTGGCGCCGATATGCAAACAATACAACCCAAGATAATGAGTCAAATAAAGATTAAGCTACAAAGACAACAGAGGGGAAGGAGATTGTATAGAGGCGGAGATAAGATGGTATAGATTAAAGCAGAACAAAGTTAGAAGACAGTAAAGGATTCACAAAGCCCTACCTCACTGGGAGCAGCTCCTGCTATGCAAAATAGGATTTTGCAAATAATGTTTATCTGACTGGTAAATGAAGTGCAGCTGCAGTTTAGACAAAGAGGGAGTGGAATGGTAAAAAACCAGACCGGATCAGAACGGTTTGGCAAAATCAGAGGAAAGATTTCATAGAAGAGCAAAAGATGGTAAAGAAGCTGAATTGTGGGGAGACTGAGACCGAGAGAGGGAGCTGATGTTCCTGTGTTTAGAGTTCTCCTCACCTTGTCAAGCAAGCAGGGCTATTTTTAAACATTCACTGCCTGTCAACCCCGGCTCCTTCATGACTGACAAAGAAGGGGTGTGTGTGTGTGTGTGTGTGTGTGTGTGTGTGTGTGTGTGTGTGTGTGTGTGTGTGTGGGGACGGGGGGGACAAGACATAATAAAAAATAAAAAAAGGGGGAGGGATTGGGGTACTCAAAGACACACACACACACAAAGACACACACACACACACACACACACAGTTGTGCATTATGAAAATATAAGCAAGGCTTGATAAAAGATTAATAGAGGTAGAGGACATTCTCTGGCAAGGAGCTGGAGAGCAGGAAAAAGACAAGATGAGAGAGGGGATGCAGAGAGGAGGGAGTGATGACGAACATGGAACAGGAGGAAGGAGGAGGGTGAAGTGGGGTAGGAGGGGGAGTGAGGAGGGATCCTAGGGGTGGCTAAAAATAGAACTGGAAGCAAGCAAGCAAGAGAATGAATGAGTGAAGGAGAAAAAAAAAAAAAAAAAAAAAAAAAAACAGAATAGAGATGACGGTGGAGGAGAGAAGATCAAGTGACTGAATAAGGGAGAAGAGGGGAGAGAGAGAGAGTGTAGTCAAAAGAGAGCAGAATCCCTGGTTATTTTTAAAATAACTGTTAAGAATGAAATGCTCAGCGGTAGAAAAGCATCAATGGGCACAGGCTGGACCAAATCAGGCTCTCGTTGCAGATACAGGTGGGGGGCAAACAGAGGGAAGGAATGGCTACATTTGCTGCAAAGTAAAATGGCTGAGGAGCGGGGGACAACAACCGCTGCGACATAAAATAAAATAAATCCGCCTTTTCCAATATAATCTAGTGATGTGAATAAGACTGTTTTGAGCTACAGGGTTCATACTCTACACACAAATCTATAACATGTATGCCAAAATAAATTACTTATGCAAGTTTTGAATTTTTCTGATGAGTTGAAGGAGTAAAACGAACAAGAAATGAGAATGAAACCGTTTAGAACATAAAACCAAATGACAGTTACAAGGTTTCTCGATGGTGACAGCAAGACAGCCTTTGAGACATACGGAATAGTGCACTGACCACATTCCTGTCACACAAACCCCACAGAAAGGCAGCTGGGATGTTACGCGCTTCCATGACAGAGTTTCAGGTGCAGAGAATCGCACCTGCATGTGAGAATGTCAAAATACACTTATATCACCGACATTTGAACTTCAAGGAGAGTGTGCAAGAATGCGTTACGTGCCAAAACATAATGAACGTTTGTAAAGAACATTTGGTACTTAGCAGTGTGCCATGTGTCAGTTGTGCATTGTGTGTCAGGCTGTACTTATGTTGAGGCTATGCATGCCATGCATTTTAAGAAAACAAAAAGTAGTGTCTGTATTATCTCCACTATTCAGGCTCATTTCCTCCCCCCCACCAAAAAATAAATATCCATCACTAAACAGGTAAAATTCTTCCCACTAGCCAAGTCTGCTGCATTTCAAGTGGAAAGGCTCCAATGAAAAATCTCCACTACAGAAAACAGGAAAAATAAGTCACCAATTCAACTCCTACTGATGAACAAGCATAACACAACATCCAAACATTGTTCAGTCACAAAAACACACAACACCCCAGTGCTCCCAGCAGAACTTAATTCCCCTCATGTGAGCAATGCATTACATCTGATACAAACAGATGTAATGTAACAAAAAAAGGGTATACACAAGCAAGCACCTCACTGACGCTGAGAGAAGACGCACACACACTGACAACAAAAAGGATAAAAGTGTGTTGATGGGGCAACTACGTACGAGAGTGATGTGTACAAATGAAAAATAAATGGAGATTTGGGAGAGGCCAGGGAAGAGGAGTGTGCGAATCCATGAAAGTATTAATGTGTCTGTTGACAGAGAGGATGAGTGCACTGCTGCCTCTTATTCATTCCCAGCAACGACGGTCTGAACCCAGTTTCCCCCATTCCAACGTCTCAGAGAGAACTGGTCCACCATGTTGGCTCTGAAGTGCCCTGACGGTGGCGCAAATGTGCCGCAGCTCTGCTTAGTGCTGCACATCACGTCCAGTGGTTTTGACATCCCCCAGCCTTTTCTGTCTCCCTCCCTCCCTAGCAGCGGAGCAGCCCCTGCCTGCTCACTATTCCGAGGGTCTAAAAAAAGCAGCAGGAGGAGTAAAAATAGCAGCGCGCCTGCACTGCCTCGTCTGGGAGCTGCCTGCCTGCTGCAGCACCTGAATACCAACAAGATCCCCCACCACCATCACCACGACGACCAGGCCGCTGCTGCATCCTCAGCCCTCCACCTATAGCCCTGATGCCACTGCACTCCACTGCAGGCTGGGAAAAAATAAAAACCAAAAACACAAGATCTGATCAGATGAGCAGTGGAAAAAGAGAAAAACGGCAATCACAAAGGCCACCGATACATGTGAAGATTTTTTTAATTTAAATTAACGTGGACTGCATGAGAAGGGCACGTGTGAGGATGAGCAGTTCATATAAATAAAAAAAAAAAAAAAAACATATCTTTATGAATATGGAGATTCAGATTTCCATTAATTCACTGATTATTCCCTCTCAAGATGAAGGTGTACCGATTAGTAAAATAAGATAAGAGTTTGGTCGTAGAGAAAGCTGGCATGCTCTCAACTATCAGTTACCCACAGGAGTTCTTTTTGGAAGATTCAACTTCCAATGCAAAAGGGAGAGCGAGACAGCTAAAATGAGCACAAAACCCAAATCCCCAATTAAGATTCTCCGTGAGGAGAGACTGCGGTCCTTGTATGCCCTGCTCTCGTTACGTACAGTTATGTAATCTGTCGCACCCCAAATTCTCCTATCAACGAGCAGCACTTCATATACACACACACACACACACACGCACACACACACGCGCGCGCACACACGCACGCACTGTCCCACAAAAGACTGACGGCGACACCTCCCTATTACATTTCAACAGATACTCACAACTGAACAAACTTGCCTTTGGCATGTTAGACTGCAACCAATGTGAGACGTCACTTTCCAGAAGCCAATAAACCACCAATTCCAAGTATGCTGGTGGTCCAGTATTTTGCGTTTAGAAAACAAGACTGAGCATCTTCTTCATTATTGAACTTAATGCCCTCATTAAGTTGGTTGGGTATATGTGAAATGTGGCTAAGCTGGAAAGTCGTTAAACTTTAGTTGTAAAGTACATGGCTTAAAAAGACCAAAAGTGTAAATAAGTATTTTGTGAGCTGCTGATGCTTGGACTAGAAATATAATGCTGAAAAGGGGCCTTTTCTAGGTTGATCATTTAAGAAACTCAAGCAAATACCAGTTCACTTCATCACTCAATAGCTGAAAAAAAAAAATAAATAAAAAAATAAATAAAAAAGTCAATTAGTTGATCAACAGAAACATTATCTGCAATTATTTCAAGCAAAAATACCCAACATTTTCCTTCTTTCTAGCCTCTCAAATTGTGAGCATTTGCTGCTTTTCTTCGTCTTATACGATAATTAACCCGATTTGTCTTCAGGTTTTAGACAGTTGGTTGGACACAAGCAATTTGAAGATGCCACTTTGGGCTTCAGGAAATTGTACAGGCTTTGACCATTTTCTACAGTACAATGGAGAGATGGAGTGAGTGAGGGAGGGATTGAGGAGAGCTTGAAATGAAGGAGATGCTGAGGATTTTTTTCTCCTTTTTTACCGAGCATCCCTGGCTCTGGCACGTGTCACAGAGCGTGTTTATCACATGAACCACGGTTCTCTCTCTGCCCACACAATCTCTCTGATACAAAGCACTAGGGGGAAGCACATTCACAAGCATGAAGAAGTTGAAACAGATAAATGTCATTCACATGTGCATTTTTCTTACCATGAATGAAAACTAATGGCTATTCATTAAACACTGAAATTTATTCTCCCATAATAATTAAAACACCACCCTGTGACTCTTGAGTCACTGCAGTTTGTGTTGATAAACTTGCACACCCCCCAATTGTTTCTTCCTGGAGTCAAAGCAAACTCAAATTCTTGCGCAAGTGCTTACCCAAGTCGTTTTTATTCTTGTGCTGTTCTTATGAGTGGCTGCATTCTTATATAATAAGACCATTCAATAAACTATAATGTCAAAGGGAGGAGGGCGGCACTTCTAAGGCACATGTCACATCACTACCCACGCAAAAAGCTCCCTTTGGTCTAATTTACTTCCCTATAATAGAGTTTCTCACACACTCAACAGAACAGGCACTGACTCTTATATAATATGAGATGCTGGAGGCTAAGAGTGTGGAAAACTGGGTACTACTACACATAAGAGTGAAAAGCTGCTCCACTGGAAATAAAAGCATAGATATTGAACACTGCATCATAAAGAAAATCTACTAAAATACCATAAAATACTTAAAAAAAAAAAAAGTCAACTCCAAGACTAAATATCTTTAAAATTTCAGGAATCTACCCTTCTTCTGATGCACCCATTAGTCTTCCTCCAAATCTGCTAAGAAATTAAACAGATAAAGATGTGCGTGTTCTTGAGAACAGCCAGGATTTTGCTCAAGGTTTAGAAAAAAATAAAATAACTGAGCTGCAGACTGTGATTGGGCTGGCAGGAGGGTAAGTATGTGCGTGTGTGGATGCCCAGTGCAGTAGAGAGGCTGGGGAAGCCGCCTTCACCCATTCTGCAGTGCTGCCGTTCTGCCGCTAGGAGTCTCCTCCACTAAGGGGGAAGACCAACAGAGGAACTCCAGAGAAATCCGTGCTCTCCTCTGCATGTGGAGCTGCAGAGCTTCAGCACAGAAAGATGTGCAGTGATAACATGGAGGAATAAAAAAAATAAATAAAAAAAATAAAAAACTAATTTACTTATGGGAAGTAGTGGTTACCAGGCTTCACCTCACCTGCACACACAAACCTGTCTGACAAGGAAATGCCAGTTGTCTATGTTGTAATAACAGCCATGTGGATTAGCAAACGTGGCACATTTAAAAAAAAGTCAGTCTAAGAACCCCTTCTACTGGTGAATTAAATGTGATTCCTTGAAATAAGTGTTCAATGGTTGCTTGACTAGCAAATATCCTCCCCTTACTTTATCACATAAAGTCAAAGTAAAAATACAAACCCACAGACTTATTTAGTCCAACTAACAAATTAAACTTATGTATTTCAAATTACAGTAGGTTGATGTTAAGGTCTATTTATCTTCAGTCCACAATTCAGATATAGCATAAAGAAGCTTCAATGACACTGAGTGAATATGTACTGCCAAGGGTAGATACAAAAGGTTTGGTAGGTATTATGTGACGGAAAGAAAGAAAAATATTCAGGGGAGATTTGAAAAAAAAAAAAAAAAAAAGGTAAATGCTTAAAAATCCTACAAAAAGCACTTTCTGTGGAGCAGCTTCAACACCGCATTACATTTTCACCGAGCCTATTCAATGAATAGTTTTAACTTGTTGCAACAGGTGCATAAGGTTTTTTTTAAGTGAAAAAAAAGGTGGAGACACGAGTCGCACCACTTAACGTAAGAGTACGAAATAAAATCACAGCACTGCCTGAGCTGGTCAGACCTGCACATCTGGTACAACCAGCTGAGGAGGACACCTCATCACTAGCAAACATCTACCCTCCTCCACTTGTTCACTTTCTGCCATGGGTTCAACCGTTTGCTTGTCAGACTGTTGCCAGGAACTGGTTTCAGGGAGTGGCATGAGAGTTCAAATGTTAAGAAAAAAAAAGGTTCAGGGAGTGGCATGAGAGTTCAAATGTTAAGGAAAAAAAAAAAAAAAAAAGGTATACAAGAATAAATGTGGCTGGTGTGGAAAAGTTATAGTTTCAATTAACCCATAGATTAGTAAAAGATTATTTTCTAAAACAAAAAACCTGATGGTTTAGAACATTTCCTGCACTCTTAAAACTGAGTTCTACAGAATCACAGGAGTTTCATTTGACTCATAATACTTGATGCAATTAAAGCCTGAGAAAAAGGTTCTTTACTGCACCAAAAACGGGCACAAGCCTGAGGAATAATTTCTTAAGAGCGCAGGAAGGAAACAACTAGTGCGAAGTCAGAGCTATATCTGAGAAGGTGCTGGGGGTGCTGGAGGTGGAGTGAATGGGGGGGGGGGAGAATCAGTTTATATACAGTATGACCAATGGATGACGAAGCGATGAACAAGCGCATGACTCATCGGTGTGCACCGGTATTCCTCCGCATACTCCAGCAGAACCACAAAAAAATAAATAAAAAAAGTACATTACACAATCCTAAATGCACCCTACCTTTGAGTCATGCGTTCATTCCCTCTTATGGCGCAAAGGGCATCAATTAAACACTTCATTTAAAAAAAAAAAAAAAAAAAAAAGACGATTTGGGAGGCAAATTGCAGATAACCGTGGGTTAAAACAAAACAAAAAACACTAAGCATTCAAATCATCCGGGTCATCTGGTTTAGGGGGGTTGGAGAGGGATTATCAACCTATCCTGATGCAAAGGGGAGCGTTCGGCAAATTGCGCAGCAAGAGGCTCCAGACGCAGCGGTCTTCTCCAAATAGGAGACTGGAGAAGTGGGTCAAGCTATGGCAGGGCGATTCCTATGAGACTAGGCTCTACCAAACCAAAATGCTTAGATTTGACTGCCAACTCGCTCCAATTTATCCAAGCACGTTGAAAAAGTACATTATAGTGTCAAATCCTATTAAAGACGTTTTAATCTTATCTAACAACGTGTAGGGCAAACGGAATGGGACAAGTAATGTGGCAAGGAATGATGTGCGAAAGAAACCGACGACACAAGCAAATGCATGACAAAACACCGCCTGAATATATTCATATGCAGAGTGAGGTAAAATATTAACACTGGTGTCCAAATGTTGGACAACCTACCTCAATGTGACATATTTTGAGGAGTAAAAAGCTATGAAAATTATCTAGATGTAGGTCACGTTTTAATTGGACATATGGGTTTGTCCTACATCATGCGGATGGGCTAATGTGGTTCAGTAGTGCGCTGGCTGAGAGCTCACCCACATAAAACAGATCTCTGAAAAGTGCGCATAGCCTGCGCAATTTGGCTACTGGCTCACCAATGTGGGGCACCCACCTACTGCTCCAAATGTGGGTGAAAACGCTGACTGGAGCCCGTAGCAGCAGACGGTGCTTGAGTTTGCCGCGAGAGAAGAACAAAAAAAAACAATTGAGCTAATAAGGACCATTATCTCGCCAGTCAATCAGCTGCTTACCTGCGCTTGTTACGCAACACCAACCTCTCCTTGAATTAAGCCACAAAACCGCTCCAGAATGCGCTCTTTTTTGTGCCAAAGTGAAGTTTGAGCTCAGTAACCTCTTGCTGGTGTTCGCACGTCGAGTCCACCTGCCTACTTTAGAGCTGCCCTCTTCGTGACCGTGATGTAGGTGGCGTGAAAATTGATGTGACCCAACTCACCTGCCCATTTGCCCAGCTTCGGAGAGAGCAGCTGCCCGTTTCCCAAGACCCAGATCCTAAAGCCTGAGAGCAGCCTGTAGAGCAGCCACAGCGCCAGAGAGGCCACAGTGAACGCGCCGACCCAGAAGAGAGGCGTCTCGGCCCTGCGGAGCGTCTCCTCAGCGTTCATCCAGTTCATGGCAGCGGCTCTCGGTGACTCGGCGTGTGTGAGAGTGTGGAGACCTCAATTTTAGGCAATGTGCTCTAATTTCCAAGCCACAACGTGAGAGAGAGTCCCTTTATAAGGAGGTTGTAGCATCACACACTCCCCCAACACTTGTCTAGCCTGATTTAAAGTGCACCGCGCACCTCCTACTCTGCCCCGCTCTCCTTTGCTCTTCACTCGCTGCAGTAGCTGTCTCTCGGCTGATCCACCCCGCCGGTTGGAGCATTTGCATGTCAATCAACTCCAGAGCTTCCCCCATTCATTCGATTTTCTGTATGAAGCAGGGTGGGTCAAAAGGAGACCGGGATAGGAAGCGATTGGGCAAACATTACGGCAGCTCCCATCTGGGGTCTGTCATTGGCTCTCGCCAGAGCAGGTTTGTCGGTTTCAGTCAGGATTATGAAACCCTCCAAACCCACGCTTTCGGAAAAAAACTGCCCACACCACTTTATGAATGAAAGGATTCTCTCATTGGTAAAACATGTGCACGTCCTCCCGCCCCTTGGGGTGCGATAGGAGAGAGTTTATTGGCTAAAGTGGTGCCAGTGTGGTGAGGTCCGCCTGTTCCCACCTAGGCATGACTCACTCGTCTATTTTAGGTATTCTATCTGCATCATACTGCTGAAAACCACAAAAAAAGTGGAAACAGGTGCAGTGAGACATTTTGGCGCATAGATTCACCCGTGTTGCGCCAGGTAACTCTTCCCCACTCGCCTCTGCCGCAACATGCGCGAGTACAGGCTACCCAAATGGAAAAAAAACTACAATCCCCAGTCCAACTTTCGCTTTTCAGACTCTCGCGAGAGTACCCCCATCGTAGTAAGTTCCTCATGCCAAACATTGAGGGGAAATGAGATGTGATGTGTGTGTTACATAAACACTGAGACAGGCATGTGAATTTCCATCGCTTTATTTCCTTTAACATTCCTATGCACATGAATAACCCAGACATGTTTACAGGCGCTGGATGTTTCAGCACAACCAGCTGTCCCGATTTTCTCCTCAGCAGTATGTGATTTCTGTTCCCAACTCCGACCCAATTTGCAACAGCATTTTTTTTTGTCTCCAACTCAGCCCCTCTGCCGCCATGCTCCATGTCTCTCTCACACCCAAACTAAACATGATATTCTGACACACCGAGGCTCTGTGGCAAAACAGCAAAGCCTGACATGTACTCAGCAGAGGGACAAGAGTATAAAAATGTTTCTACATGCTGACAGTCATCATGCAGCTGCTCGCATTATTTGACACAAGTGGAGGGATCGAAGTCAACGTGACACCGAGAGGAAGGAGCAGCACGTTGTGTAACAATTATCAAACGGGATGAAATTAAATGCATTTCTGGCCAGCTGTCTCTCAGTCATAGTCATAATGTGCAGGGTAAAATATATTTACAAAATGTCATCTTTCACAAAATAATCTTTACAAAAAATACTTTTACAGCACCGATTTTATACTTTGACATCATTGCACATTCATCAGTCATTATTATACATTGATCTTCAATTTAATAAACATATATGAAGTAACAGGCTCTCATATGTACCTATGTTTTTCACACAAATATTTGCCAACAATTTCAATATTAAAAACAGCATTTAAGTGTAGTGTAACAGTCATCAAAACGACATCGGTTTTGTAAGAGAGTAGCCTCAAAGTGTGTTTAAACTGATAGCATTAAATATAATTAAATTTCACACATGACACACACACACACACACACACACACACACACTGCTATTGGACGTTTGAGAGTCCACCTTCACGTCTCGGACAAGAGAGGAAATGTGGATTTAATTGTGCAAAATTCCCTGTGAAAATCTCTACATGTCTCTGTGCATTCCAACACGAAATGCACACAGAGAAAGCACACAAACATGTTGAAATATTAGAGTAGCTTCTACTGCTCTCTAATTGCACGTGTCTTGTTTTTTATACACACAAAGTAAATTTACCTTTCCTTGCATCGATAGCCCTGAGCACACACACTCACAGACACCACCTCCCTTAAATCCTGCAACACCAAGCTGTTTAAGTTTCTTCCCTCTCCTTTCAACACACACACACACTCTTTCTCCCACCCAATCAGAGTCACCACTAACACACACACCCTTTAAAAATCCGACCGTCCACTTTAACACTGCAACATGACAAATCAGTTACTCCACTCATTGCGTTACTGCTAACTTATCTGTCCATACATTAATCTAAATCTTATATTTATTTAAATGTAGGCTTACTCATGATGAAATAATTTTTTTAAGGTGAGCAAAAATTGCTATAAATTAAAAGAATATAAAAAGTGTCACACCAGCGTTTCGGACTAATGTTTCCTCTGTGCTGATAATTTCTCAAACGGACAAAATGATAATAAAAAAACATCCCGACTGCCATGACTGTTTTCAGCAACTGCTGTTAATTACGTTAATACACACTGAAGTTTTGCTGCCAATATTATAGTTTACACACAAACTTTGTCAGAGTTTACAGGGCAGTCAATTAACGTGGTTTAATTATCTGCTTTTTGTGTGACGCTCTCCATCTCTGTGGTGCTGAAACGCGCATTTCAGCACCGTAGAAGTGGACAGCAAAACACACACCAACCCTCCTTTTACAGTTTAAAGCTTCTCAAATGTAAATGATCGACTTCTGTCCTGCACATGGGTTTCCACATCTGCAAGAGCATCAAACACATACCTAACAACGATCAGTGAGCAGCCCACTCCTGCCCTGTCATTCACACACATCTGTCCACCCTGCAGTGACTAATCCTGGTCCCGTTTAGCTGATGATATTCACCGTTAACGTCTGTCACACAGCATGCTTGTATCAGCGTAGAGAACAACATTTCAATATAAGTAACATCAACACAACATACCCAGCCATATTACTTCCAAAAGCTGTGATAGTTGCAACATTAACAGGAAGAAATCCTGCTCGATTTACAGTGGACCCCCAAATAATGCCACCATCTAACTTACCTTTCTTAACTCTAAATAATGACAGCTCTTTCATAAAAATCTGCCCAGTGAGTCATAGTTAAAGGCTCAAAGGTATCTGACAAGCGACATAGCTTCAGTGCATCCTCTCAACAATATTACTAAACTCATTTACAATTGAGGTTTGTGTTTATTTTATTTTATGCATACCCATAGTCCTATTTCATCTGACAACCACAGCCAGCTGCATCTGAGGGCACAGAGAACCGAAATGAGCTTCATTTCACATAGCAGTACTACTTAAAAAAAAGTCCAACATTTGAACCAATTATTTTATATTTTCATATCTGTAACTTCACAAAAATGACTGACAGATATGACTGAGGCATTGCAGCCAATATAAGTTGTCTGAGTTGATTTTGACAGCCACAATTCCAGCCAAATATGAGTTTTTATTTGACAATTTTCAGCCTTTTGAAAATATAAAACTCTTAATTTTTACTCAATGGGAACTTCAAAATACATTTTTATAAAATGAAAGCTGAGAAATAACCTAATTTGTACAGTGTTGGAATTTAAAAGATAGTCTTTTGGTGGGTCTCTAACAAGTCTCAATGGATATATTTTCAGATTAGCTTTGGTTTTTCATCAAACTATATTTTATAATTTTTCAGTAATTAAGGTTTGAAATAAAACAGGAATATATTTAGAATGCGTGTATATGTGCAGTTTGACAGAGTATACAGTATATGTTGTTTGCTGTGATTAGTTTTTGTATAACACATAACATGAAACATGTAACATACCTGTGTTCATGTGTATGTTATGTCCAGTTACAGCTGCTTTACATGGTTTACTTTCATAACACACACACATGCAAGCATTAATTAAAGAACTAAACAACCCTAAACACCATATTTAACGTTTCCTGATGTCTGAACAGTCTGATCAGTCTCACCTTCATATTCCAAAAGTTAAAAGGAATCAACATAGGTCTATGTTTAAGTCCAACACACACACACACACACACACACACGCATGTACATGTGCACGCACGCACTCACACACACACACACATACACACACCTCAATTGAGCACGTATGAGACTAATAAACTTGCACAAATGAATAAAACATCTGTTTTCCTAAATCCACATTGAAATTAAGATAAAAATTACTTGAAATTTAAAAATGGGGGGTCATTCTGCCTAAACCTGGGATTATTAAGAATGCAGGGGAAATATTTTCATTATAAAATTTTCTCTCAGTTATCAAATAAAACAGGAAAAGAAGGAGAAGAAGTTTTAGAGTTAAGCATCATGTTGGTGTTAGAATCAGTCAATCAATCACCAGCACATAACACAAAGCTAAAGTTACTTTTGTAAACCTGTATTCAATCATTAAATATTATGTATTATAGTAAAATATAAATGCCTCCTTATGTATGTTATCTTATGTATAGTTAGTGTATGTTTAAATAAGTGTCTCTCAATTTCATCTATTTAGGATGATACATACACACACACACACACACACACACACACACACAATAAACCTGGTAAAGCACAAATAAAAAGAAAAAATGTCTTGGGAAGTTTTATATAGTTTTAACTTAAATAATGTGAGAATTGTGGTTTTACATGTGTGTTTACATTTAATATAACATTCTACATTTAATGTACAGTTTGATATGTCATCTAAAGGAACCTATATAACATCAGCAGGAGCCTGTAACGCCATTACACTGCGTGACCTACCCTCACTGTAGTCACCGTAGTGGGCTCCATGCCTCCAAGTCAGTACTGACTTATTAATACTGTACACACACATAATTTAGGACAGCTGCACTGTTTGGATCAAATGTCTGAAAAGTTACTACAGTATCCAGATTAGACTCATATACAGTATCACCTGATATTGGCCTTTAAATAAAAACTGAATGAGTCTGTTGATGTCATCTGTCTTAAATATGATGGACATGATTTTACTGAACCAGCTTTAAGGTATCACTCTGCAAAACTGGCTATCACGCCCACCTTACCCACTGTAAGTTTCAAATGAAAGTTTTTGTGACATAAGAAGGCATAACTGCTGCGAATGACTGAACAAACACTGAGGCGGAGGGCACTGAATATTTGAATTTCTTTGCAATCAGAATAATCACCATTAAAGGTACTCAATATACACTCAGCTGTCAGTTTCTTAGGCTAAAACTAATTCAGTCTGATACAACAGACCTGCAATAAATCCTACCTTCATGAAGGTTATGTTCAGTTTTAGAGAGATGTTGATTGAATGCTGGAGTATTGTGTTATCCTGTCAGATCTTTCTATTATTTTGTCCACCCCATTTATATCATTGAGGGTAGGCTAAGTATCATAAACACCTCTCTGTATAACACAATACAATTCAACAGCACCACAAACTACATCCTCTTAAATGATCATAAAGTTAAATCAACACCTCTGAAACAATTTCGACAAACACTGAACATTATAACCTTAATGAAGGTTGGTTTATTGCTAATCTGTTGTGTTGGACTGCATTAGTCTTAGCTAGGTGTATCTAAAATAAACTGTCAATTGCATGTAAGCAATCAGTGGATTTAATCCAGAAATACTAGTACTGGGACTGACAGTCCAAAACCCTCAATGGACAAACTCTTGTTAAGAGACATTCTTTTTACAATTTTAGGAGAAAACAATGAATACTCTAGGGTGAGGATAGCTGATGTTTACATTGTTAAGACAGGTTGCTTTCTTTTCTGGGACGGTTAAGGCTCTCTCATCTTTAAGAACAGGGTCCTCCAGTTAAGTTTGATGCCCCAAACCTGACTCTTGGCAGACTTGCGTGTGTGAGTATGTGTGTGTTTGTTTCAGACAATGTTTTCTACTTTTACAAAACATCTCATACCAATTAATACTTCATCCAAATGCATACAGCGATCATATGTGTGTGTGTGTGTGTGTGTGTGTGTGTGTGTGTGTGTGTGTCTGTCATACTGAGCATTTACCCTGTATGTCTTTAAATAAACCTACATCCATGTTTTAGAATTAATAAAATGAATACCATACATGCCCCCTAAACAAACACACACACACACACACACACACACACACACACACACACACACACACACACACACACACACACACACACACATGGACAGTCACTCACACTCTTGTGATAATAAAGCTGGTAAAGCACAAGAGAAAAAAAATGTCTTGGGAAGTTTGATATAGTTTTAACTAAAATAATATGCTAAATGTTTTTTAGAATTGTGGTTTTACATGTGTGTTTACATTTAATATAACATTCTACATTTAATGTACAGTTTGATATGTCATCTAAAGGAGCCTATATAACATCAGCAGGAGCCTGTAACGCCATTACACTGCGTGATCTACCCTCACTGTAGTCACCGTAGTGGGCTCCATGCCTCCAAGTCAGCAAACACAAGCTTCTAACACACAGACAAATACTGTACACACACATAATTTAGGACAGCTGCACTGGTTGGATCAAATGTCTGAAAAGTTACTACAGTATCCAGATTAGACTATTATACCACCTGATATTGGCCTTTAAATAAAAACTGAATGAGTCTGTTGATGTCATCTGTCTTAAATATGATGGACATGATTTTACTGAACCAGCTTTAAGGTATCACTCTGCAAAACTGGCTATCACGCCCACCTTACCCACTGTAAGTTTCAAATGAAAGTTTTTGTGACATAAGAAGGCATAACTGCTGCGAATGACTGAACAAACACTGAGGCGGAGGGCACTGAATATTTGAATTTCTTTGCCATCAGAATAATCACCATTAAAGGTACTCAATATACACTCAGCTGTCAGTTTCTTAGGCTAAAACTAATTCAGTCTGATACAACAGACCTGCAATAAATCCTACCTTCATTAAGGTTATGTTCAGTTTTAGAGAGATGTTGATTGAATTCTGGAGTATTGTGTTATCCTGTCAGATGTTTCTATTATTTAATCCACCCCATTTATATCATTGAGGGTAGGCTAAATATTATAAAGGCCTCTCTGTATAACACATACAATTCAACTGCACCACAAACTACATCCTCTTAAATGATCATAAAGTTAATCGACAAACACTGAATATTATAACCTTAATTAAGGTTGGGTTTATTGCTGATCTGTTGACTGTTGACTGCATTAGTCTTAGCTAGGTATATCTAAAATAAATTGTCAACTGCATGTAAGCAATCAGTGGATTTAATCCAGAAATACTAGTACTGGGACTGACAGTCCAAAACCCTCATCAGACAAACTCTTGTTAAGAGACATTCTTTTTACAATTTTAGGTGAAAACAATTAATACTCTAGGGTGAGGATAGCTGATGTTTACATTGTTACTGTAAGACAGGTTGCTTTTTTCTGGGATGGTTTAGGCTCTCTCATCTTTAAGAACAGGGTCCTCCAGTTAAGTTTTATGCCCCAAACCCTCAACAGAAATGAGAGAACCCTATTTAGAAAAGTTGTTAGTTGAGGAAAACAGACCTCAGATTTAATATTTGGGAAGCAAAACTCTTCCCCATTTCAGCAGGGATCTCCCAGAGTCCCCCAAAGGTCCCCTAATGATTTCCTGCACCATTTTTGCTAATGTATATTATAACAAAGTTGTGGTGACAACAAATGCAAACACTTCTCCAGAAGCCAATAATGTCACCTTTTGTCACATCAGGTGTGCTGGGTTTGATCCTAAGGCTCATCTTTTTTTTAAAAACACTCTAGAACTTAAACGAGAACTAATCAACTTGCACTTGTTTAATTCCTGAACCCTTGTGATTGTGGTGATTCATAAAACACACTTATTCTGATGCTTTCAAGTTGCAGCTAAATTGTTGAAATTTCAAATATCCTGACAGGGTCTGAAAAGTGGTTTAAAAAATGGGTACAAGCAGGTGTGCTTTTAGGCTCAGCTTGAGCAAAAAGCTTCTGCATTCAGGTACATGAGCTGGTTGGTTGGTTGAATTTTTTAACAACTGAAATGATTTGCTACTGTACTGTACTTGTTGGAACAGCTATTCCCCTTTTTCTGCTGCTATTTCCCATCTATTTTCCTTTTTTTATCCACCTGCAGATACACATCCAGTTATGTGGGAAATGGACAAACCCTTCAAGGCCTCACTAATACAGAAAATGGACAATTAATCAAATAATGAAGAAGAGCCTCATAAGAATCTGACATAAGAACTCTGTGTCAACCTCTGGCAGCCTGCACCTGCTGCTGACATCCTGTGCTCTTTCTGTCACAGCAGCAGCAGACCACAGCATCCGGCCTGAGCTGCTGTAGTGGCCTTCACCATAAACTATGTTTCCAAAGAGTGTTGGGATTGAATTAAGAATTCTTTAGTCTTAGATATTTGATGTTAAATAGCTATTTTCACGTTTTGGGTATTTGCATTAAATTGTATGGTTTTTAGATTGAAGTGTCTGGCTTAAATATTTCTCAGTTTAAGAGTATTTTAACGAAACTGAGTATAGTTTTCATTGTTTGCATTTAGTTGACTATTTTACAGCTTTGAATTATTTGAATTTGGTCCACTAACACAAAGGTTAGAAGAGGCTCGCTGCTGCCTCATTAAACCAGGTGGGACCCTTTTTGACTGGGTCGAGTCTCTCTCAGGCTCTCTGAGCTACTACCAGCTCCCTAAAACTTGTTCTGAACACTTACTAGGACACAGTTGTCTGAAATAAGATGGTTGTACGGCCAGTCATACTTATGTTTCCTAAGCAGGCCTTAACTTAATGTTTAACTGCGTATGTAGAATATGGGAATCTGTCTGATACCTAGGACGTAGGGCATCAGTCAACCGTCTCCAAGTAACATCTGGAGGAGATACTGGTTAGGAACCACAACAAGACAAACTAAAGATCAATGTAATACATCATATTAGCCCTAATTTCACACTTTTTGAAAGATTAAGAAAAGCCTAGTTTTAGACATTTATAAAGTCAATTTTGCTCTACTTTTTTCACCTGCAGGAGCTTTTACATCTCACATACAATAAGTTCTTGAATTAAGTCTTGTGTTCATTGAAAAAAGGTGTCTTATTTCAAATTTTTTCGGTATGCATACTCTTTTGTTTTCATCTGAAATCATGGAGTTTATTGAATAGGACCCATTCATATTTAAAGTCAAACTCATTTACCTTCCCATACTGGGATAAGACGACTCTCTGTGGTCCTGAGGACAGGGAGGTACGGGTGTGTCCCACTCAAACTGGCTTGACTCTCAGGGTTTCGGGTGGTGCTGCTGGAAAAAAAGGTATTGGTTGATCCAAGCTCTCTGGCCGCCCGTCCAGCTGCCTTCTCTCTCCCTGCCAACCTTTATTGTTCCTTTCTGCGTCATCGGCTATGTTAGTTTCCATTTTCTTCATTTTTCAATCATCATTGAGCTCCTAAGAATACACAGAAATGACAGATTCAAGAAAAAAATCACACTTTTAAGTGGCATGCTTGCACACTAACACACAACTGAGTGCAACAAATGACCCAGTCAACACTAAGATGTCATGAAAAAACACACAAAGTTAAATACTATACTGCAGTCAAACAGTGAGTAATGAGTTTTTTTTTCATATCCTGAAGCAAATATTTAACACATGCATGGAGCTAGGACTGTAATTATTAGAGAAACATTGTGTGTGAGTGCAGGTAACAGGGGTAGAACTTCTTTTGGGGTCGGTACACAAACCGCATGTGTCCTGCTTTTGCCAACCCCTACGGCCCACAGGACAGACTGCTCACAGTTCCTCTTTTTGGCAAGACTGATTCTGCATCTGCTGGGACGTTATGGTGAGATACACACACACACTCACAAACTCACACACATTAATAAATTAATAGTAAATTAATAGGAATATATCACATGGAGACTATACAGTGTATGTCAAAAAAACACACACTGTTTAACATGCATAGAAAAATTATAAAGTTAGGTAATGTCACAGAAATACAAAATGAATGAGTCGACATACACACACACACCCACACACCTACAGACATACAACTGTTGTTTTTTCTTTATTTCTCTCATACATAAATAAAATAAATGGGACTTATTTGATACTGGACTCTATAGTATAGTATAGTATAATGTTTATTTACAATTGTATGGTTCTTTTTGGTGTCTTCTTCAGCTATCTAATCTTATTTCTTCATTTTGATGTGCATGACACCTTCACCAAAACAAATTCCTGGTAAATGCATACTTGGTGAAAAATGTCTGATTCTTATATTTTAAGCATTCAATTGTAACATTTTCTTATACAACTGTATTTTCTTATATTAGTCCCATATTTTTTCTCTTTAATACTTTGATCATAGAGATTTGTATCAGACTTAAAACAAACTCAGTGTATTTGTGAGTCTTTGTTCGCATAAAGAAAAAAATATGCAAGAAAAAACATCAACCCATTCGAAAACAGATACATTTTGTATCTGTTTTCGAATGGGTTGATGTTTTTTCTTGCATATTTTTTTCTTTTTTGTAACATTTGATTTAACATACTCTTGTTACTTGCGGCTCTATGCATTTTGACGTAAAGCAAATTGAGTTTAGTGTAATAACATCTGCTAGATAAACATATTTGCATTGCATTGATAAAAAAAAGACTGCACAAATTACATTTTACAAAAAACAAAGTTGAATAATCTGTTATGAAGGGTTTCCATTAGTCTAATTCCTCTCTTTTACAGCATGAATTGTCTAAAATACTATCAATTTAAATTTCTGAGAGTTTGACAACCACTTCTTCAGCACCAGCCTTCTGAACAAACAGCCTGTGAGATGCAGCAGTGCTGCTCTGCCTCTCTGGAGCACTGTGCCTTCAGCTGTACAGTCAGCCATTTTCTGTCTGACATGAGGAGGCTTCACTGAGGCTGCAATGCTTATGAAAGGAAGGCTTTTGTAACCTGTTTTGCCTAACAGAACACTCATACATGGAGAAAAACACATGTATGTGGTAAACAACAGTGGTGCTATCATTCAGTTCTCATTTCATTTCATCATTTCTCAGCAGAAGAACTCACATGTCTGAGTGCCGAACCAATGAGTAGTCACAACAAAATGGCCGACCTGCATCTAGAAGGATAACTTGTACATATAGGTTTAAATAAATATCTGGGAGGTCACTTTAAAATGCAGAATCTCTGATTTTACCTGCATTTGTAGCTTTTGTCATTAAGCTGCGTTTGAGACATCTGAATTGACTCAACCTGCAGTTTCTAAGGTTTCTTTCAGGAAGATTGTGATGAACATTGTTTTTGGTGCATTAGATGATGACAATGAAACAAATGTCTTTAAAACTGCCTCTTCTCATAATAGTTGTGAAATACAATTTTAAATAGGTATTATAGGTAGAGTTAGAATTTTTCCTTTCTTTGTTTTCATGTGTCCTGAAGAGAGATTTGAATTCTGAAACTTCAAGTTGTAACATTTTAAAAAATCTATCCCTTTTTTTTGTTTTTTACATACACTGATAATTATTAAAATACTCACAATCAGGCAAGTTTTCAGTTCTTTTGTTGAGCAGGTAAGGACTCAACCAGTTAAAGTAATTAAAGGTTTTGATTTTAATAAACAAACTTTAAAGCACATCCAAACATGACATCAGTGTAGGTTTCAAAAGGTTTTTGTGACTTATGAAGATGTATCTGCTGTTGTTGAATGACTAAATAAACATCAAGGTTAGACAGGGACACTTGGGGAAACTGATATTTGACATTTGTTGGCATCAAAACAATCACATTTAAAGGGAAATCTAAGCAATCAGCAGCTTTAACCGACAAATACTAACATTAGTACCAGCCTTTTAAAAAATCCAAGAAAGTGAAGTTTAAACAGATCCTATTGGAAGAGTTAAACTTTATGTTGTTAAGATTTCTCTTTAGTCAAAAGACTACATTTAAAGTTGTTGCTCAAATTCCCACAATCAGACAAATTTGAAGCATTTAATAGGAAACACAGAGTCAGCACTCACTCTGAGAATGTATCCAGGAAAATACGAAAAGTAAAGTATTTCCAAAGCTTTAGCTAAAGTTAAAAAAAGCATGAAGAAGAAGAACATCATTAAACCTAATATCAGTGATGAACAATCTACTTGAAGAGAACTATGTGAAGTGGTGAGACATATGTGAGAGTATTTTAACAGTGAACTTTTGACTTCCCATGAATAAAGAGCGTCTTGATGATGTGAGGTTTTTCCAAAAATAAGCCCCATAATGTGACAGACATAATGTGCTGTAAAAGCAAGAAAAACACCTGGCAGCATCTGCACACAACCACACACACTCACCCAGAAGTTTATAAGTTAATAAGTGCATGAACCCTTACAGACACCGAAACCCCGGCTCTCTCTCCCTCTCTGTATCATTTAAAAACAAACACACAGACACACACAGACACAGACACACACATACACACACACACACACAGACACACACACACACACAGTAGTCCATTCAAATTGTTTACCGTACCAATTTAGATTTGGAGAAAAAGAAAGAGCGCTGAACGTACAGCAGCAGGTCATGCAGACCCAGGTCATGCACATCCAGTTTGAGTTGGTGTGAGTTTGTTTTTGAGCAAAAATTGTATCAAAAGTTTATTTTTTTAATCATATAGTAATCATATCACTGTATATACTGGTTGAGTGCTTCCACTTGTATGCAGATAATTTAGATTATAAGGTTTTTTCAAAGATGAATTTCACAGTTTTTTCCTTTTTCTCTCTGCATGCATCTGACTTCTATATCAAGCTGCAAATGAAAGCAAATACATTAAATTATTTTAAACTGCTGCTGTACATCACCAACATAATAGCAGCTGTAAGATTGGAGTGTCAAAGTCAGTGCAGCACTGCCCTGATCACAACAATTTTATTGTGGATCATAGATGAGCAAATGTGGTGATATTGATATATTGATATTTCCTTTATACATTTTACATTGAAACTATTCAAAGTAATTGAATAGGTTTGAAATAGATAATGTTCTCGCTGTAATCTAGAACAGCTTCCTGTCTGATCGTCACCCTTTTCTTTGGCACCACTCTAACAAGATGATAAAAGGACCTAAAACACAATAACAGGCCAGAAAAAGGTTGAAACAATCTGATTCGAACAGTTCAGCAAACTGTATTTTCAAATCAAACTGCTTCTGGAGTTAACATGTGCACGACTTTGAAAATGTGTCTTAAAAAAGTAAAAATGTCCACAAACTTTCAATACCTTTAGGTGTGTCTAAATTAGTTGAAACAAACAAATTAACAGTCACAATTTAACCCCCAGTGTCCTTTTGTTGAGTTTGGTTACACTGTTTTGGATGTGTGTGTGTGTGTGTGTGTGTGTGTGTGTGTGTGTGTGTGTGTGTGTTGTTGTGTGTGGTGTGTGTGTGTGTGTGTGTGTGTGTGTGTGTGTGTGTGTGTCTTATTGCATCTGACTGATATCCAAATTGCAAATTAAAGCAGAATAATCTTACATTTCTGTTATACATCCTCAATATAACACACGTTTTGACTGTAAGAGTTAAAGCAGCTCTGCCCTGATCATGATCCTGTTACTGTGGAAAGATTTTAAAAGAACCAATGTGCTGTGGGGAAAAGAAAGTCGAGTTGATACACAAGTTTATTTTATCACTCACTACAATTAATATGTATCAAAATAAAATTAAGAGTTTGGATTGGATGACACATTGGGAATTATACTGCCTATACTTTGATTTTCCACTGAGCTTGACATAGTTTGATCAATTTAGTCCACACACACACACACACACACACACACACACACACACACACACACACACACACACACACACACACACACACACACACACACACACACACACAGACACACACACACACACTGAACTGTAATTGTCAAGAATCTAAAACCTTACAGAGTGTGGTTGCAGGAATCAAACAAAATTATATTTAAATTTGAAAATATGTTGTTATATGTTGAAAAGGTAGAAACTCTGCGGACATTATTATTTGGGCATAAGTCAATTAACTGTACGATACAAACTAACAACGCTGCAATGTGTCAGTGATAGTAAAAATATGATTTAATCAACACAGGCTGGTTAAAATTACTTCATATCTTTCACTTCCTAACATTTTTCATATTTGTGCATCTGGTTTTGGGATGCCACACACTGTACAAGTCAGTTTTTAAAATCAGTTGCTGGTTTACAGACTCTTTCAGTTGAGAAACATTTTTGCTGATAAACCGTTATTTAGCTGGAAAAAAGACATTCTGTAGTTACTAGAATTTCCTAAAATATCTGAATGCCGTTCATATGTTTTCTCTTTTCCTTTCCCACTCTAACTCTGATGTCCTGTTTTCTACTGACGTTGTGAAGTGAACATATGGAAATATGAATGAAAATGAGTAAGAAAACAGGAGCAAAATGAGTGAATTGTGTGTCCTCATCTAGGCTTTGGTCATGGTACACACACAATTGATTCTTAGAAATGGTTGTGCATTTGATTTTTGTTTTACTTTTAGCTGTACTTTTCCCAGTTTGTCTGACAATAGCTGACAATTTAAGTGGATTACTGGGCACTTAAAATCTTTTTTCTCTCTCTAAAGTAAGTGGTGGAAAAGGGCGTACATTCGGCTTCAGAAGTGGGGGCACACAATGAGTACTTTTAAAAAAAAACTCTCTATTAGTTTCCTTTATATACACCTGACACTATGACTTTATGTACTGTTCTTTGCTGTCTTATCTTACACTAAAGTTCAATTTTAGCGTCTTCTTAGCAAAATATGAGCTGTAAAAATGCAAAAACCTTAACCATAAAGATAGGACATCTATGTTCGAGGCCACTCAGATCTTCTCTCTCATCTGGACGCTGATAGCCGGACAGCCAGAGAACACTGTTCAGAGAAACTAAGAGGACGAAGAAGCAAGAAAATAAACCTGATGATGTTGATGAAGCACAGTGAGAGGTGAAATAAAAGGTTTGGAAAAAACTTTAGCAGAGAAGATCTGAAGGAGGGAGCAGAGACGTATCAGCAGCAATACTGACCTGTCTAATCATGTTGTCTGAAAGTTCAACATCTGGCAACAAAATGGAGTCAGATTTATGCCTGGCTGCCACGTGTGGAACAACTGACTATTGACAACTGAGACAAAACATGTTTTCAACATGCTAAAATGTTTAGTTAGCACATAAGAAATGTCAGAAGAGGTCATTGCTTTCAGGCGATGAACAACATCCATACTGCAAAACAGCTCGGACTGAGCCCTAAAACATTCAAGTTAAGTGGATATTTAAAAGGTTTTAATTGTGTGACTTTTTATGTTTTCATGTTTGCATTTTTTTTTTTCTTTTCTTTTCTAATGCGGTTATTCTGCTGCCTCTTGTACCTTTCTCACCACACATCTCATTTGTTTTTGTGTGATTCATTCTTTTAGTTTTTAGTTTTTTGGTTTGAGGCTCGGATCAGATTTGACACTTTGCTTTCAATTTCAATCGTCAGTTTAAATGTACTACTTTAGAGGTCACAACAACACTAATGTTTGCATGTGGTGTCAGAAACACACAGAAAAACACATTGAAAGACACACTGACTTTGGGTTTTTTAAACATGATTTTTAGCGCCCTAAAACAAAATTCCACTCATGTCCATTATATTGGGGTGTTGGCACAAGTTTTAGAGGCAGATATCTTATAAACTCAACATATAAAACCAAATCTATGTACAAGGTTAGGTTTCCTCGTTCTTTTGTGTGTTGTTTTTTTAACTGCTAAGCGCTTTAAAGTAAAAAAGGTATAAAACATTTTTCAAAATCATAACTACAAGGTCATTTCATACAGAAATTAAAAACTTTCATTACATGATGTACAATCTAGATTTTAATCAGAAGAAGACTATCAATCAGGAACATATACTTTTCAAAGTGTGTGATAAAATGAGGGTTAAATAAAATGTATGTTGTGGACAACGACTTATACTCTAGGTGCTGATAAATGTAATATTGTAGGATGAGGTTTATGGATGAAGAGTATATAAGGATTAACTCATAAAAAGTCAAAACACTTTTCAAGCATCTTGGTTGGTCTGTGTTGTTGGATTATTTTATTTTTGTGCTTTTACATTTGTGTGTATTTGGGTTTTTGATTCTCTTAACTTATACTTACTTACTGATAACAAATACAATAGCCATGTATTTACATTTACATTTGGTTTTGAATGATTGTTTTAAAAAAAAAAAGTATTATGGAGGGAAACAGACATCATGATTTTCAGTTCCGCTATTAAATTAAAAACACACGCATTCACTGGTTTTTACAGTGCATGATTAAAGCATCTGCATTATGTTGTAACTCCTTTATTCTTGTTTCTCTTAAAACAGATGTGATGCTGCTTCTGGAATTTGCATAAAATCTGAATTACTCATTCCTGTAGATCTTGAAAATAATGTTATTTTGTACAGAATGCAGCATTTTAAAAGGGTTTCACATGAATTTATCAAAATGTTAAAGAGGAGAATCAAAATACTCTGAGGAAAATTTAAATCTCATCAAAGAAAAAAAGAGTTTTGTCAGATTCAGAGCTGTTCCAATTGGAAAAGGAAAAATGTTTTTTGGAGTTAATGATTCATAAAACATGGCAGTGTAACTTTACATGTTTGCAGTAGATTTTGAAATTCAAAATGATCATTTGTGTGCTTCTGCATTCATGTAGATAAATATTATTTATTAAGTGGAATGGAGAAGAGAGAGGCAAATAAATGATGAAAAGTTCAAACAAGATTGGGGTTAAAATCGACTGTACAGTGTGTGTGTGTGTGTGTGTGTGTGTGTGTGTGTGTGTGTGTGTGTGTGTGTGTGTGTGTGTGTGTGTGTGTGTGTGTGACAGACAGTAAAGAAAGATCAAGAAGAAGAAAAAAGTGTGAGAGTGAGTCAGTAAGTGTCAGCACGAGTGCGTCAGCATACGGCTGAGAATTTACTTGTGAAATTGTGTATTCCTGACATATGCAAGTGTGCAAGTCCATTAACCGTAACGACCAAGTGAGGAAACAAGTTTGTAATCACTTTTGATTCAACTTGTTCATGAAGGGCTCTTGTTGAAAATTTAAAAAAGAGATATAAATTAATTTAAATAATATAAAGTATACCGTACAGTTTTTGATTTGCTTTATAGTTTAAATTGACTAAATTACAAGTCAACTGAAACAACTTAATTAGAAGTCTTGTTTTGTCCCATCGACAGTTCAGGAGTCCTTGAACTAGAAGTAACAGCCGCAAAGGTAGAAACTATTATTACTGTGTGTGTGTGTGTGTGTGTGTGTGTGTGTGTGTGTGTGTGTGTGTGTGTGTGTGTGTGTGTGTGTGTGTGTGTGTGTGTGTGTGTGTGTGTGTGTGTGTGTGTGTGTTTACGTGAGCTGCCTGTGTGGTGATGTTTTGACCAACAGCGTATCACAAATATCCTAAATCCCACAGCCATCTGATGTGTGTGCACAAATATGATGAATGTGAAACATGAAATTTTGTCTTTTTATGTGTGTGTGTGTGTGTGTGTGTGTGTGTGTGTGTGTGTGTGTGTGTGTGTGTGTGTGTGTGTGTGTGTGTGTGTGTGTGGGTGTGTGAATTAAATGGACTGTATGCTGTGATGCTTCATTCTCCTACGTCTACGGAGCCTCAGAGGCAACACTAAAGAAGTCCGGACATGCACGTTGTTGTTGTTGTCTGTATAAGTGTGTGCGTGTGTGCGTGTGTGTGTGTGTGTGTGTGTGTGTGTGTGTGTGTGTGTGTGTGTGTGTGTGTGTGTGTGTGTGTGTGTGTGTGTTCTTACGTCAAGGGCCACAGAGTTCCTACTTTCCTGAATTAATTTTCCACCACCCTATGGGACGGGCTGGCTGCTTTCTTTTGACTCATACACCTTGAAAGAGTGTGCGTGTGCGTGTGCGTGTACGTGTGTGTATTGGTTAGTGGAGGTGAAATGACATGACAGGTACAAAGGTCAGATTCAAAGTCATTTAAACTGTACATCTGGGTTAAACGTATGGAGAGACGCTGCCATAACCAGGAGGGAGGAGTCTGCTACAGGACATCCTGGCTGAGAACAGGAGCCTCCAATGCAAACTGACATGGCATTTTGCCCTCCAGCACACACACACACACACACACACAAACACACACTGCACCACACTTCCGTCCGGAATTGTTCCCACACCACACAGCTTCATATTTTGGTGCAGAGCTCGGCAAAATAACAGGTACTAATTAGCTCGAAAACGACTTTTGTGTGAAAAAATAACATGAAAAATAAGAATCACTTCCTGAATCTGAATCAAATCATCAATCCAAATTTAATGCTGCTACATAGTTGTCAAATATGTTGTTATATCCTTATGTAAATCACCACAAAAATATAAGACAGTTAATATAACTGTATCCAGTGCTGCTGATTGTCAAAGTCAATATTATGCAAAGGCAGGAAATAGTAAAGGCTCAATCAGGAATATTCTGAAAAGAAAGACTTGAGGTATATTAATGTGGAAACAGAAGAGTTTGGCAAATCGATGAGAAATCTGTATTATATATTTTATTTCTCAGTTCATCATAATCCAAAGTGTAGGCTTGTTTTGCTGTTGAATTTAACACTATTGATGTGAACAAACAGCATAAAAAATATGAAAAAAACTTAAATTTAGTTGTCTACTGTTTCCTTTGCTAAGAGACCTGTCAATCACAACTTAAGAGGGTCAAATGTTTTGTGCCTTTAAATTCATTCTGCCACATAGAGATATCTCCACAATGCTGCTTCACATAAGCAGCACTCAATTTTTCCACCAGTGTAGCTGATTTGCCAACTAATTAACTGTATGAAACTGTGCACAGCAATACTTGAAAATATGAATTTGTATCGTTTCCTGTACTGCAACGTGAGGAGTACTCACTGTAAATGGAAACTAAATAATAAAACTGATTCTGGATGTGAGCATGATAGCATATGTTCACTTCATTAGTTCTTTTCAACTCATATATAAAACCATATAATAGAAAGGAATCCAACTACAGACTCTACATAATTGATATTCAATGGAAGGAAGAGTCTCAGTGGACAGAAGGTGTTCTAAAAAAAAAGGATAATGTATATTTTATCACTGTTGAAATGTAAACTTTTAGTAATATGAATAAAACTGGAGGATTACTTTGTTACCATTGGACAGACCCAGGCTAGCTGTTTCCCCCTGGTTCCATTCTTTGTGCTAAGCTAAGGTAACTGGCTGCTGGCAATAGCTTAATATTTTACGGACAGATATGAGAGTGCTATTAATCTTCTAATCTTACACTCCGCCAAAATTCATTTAAGATTTGGTTAGGTACAAACGCTACTTATTTAGAAGATTGTGGACGTGGTTAAAAGAAGAACTAGACTGACTGTTCGTAGGAAATGGGAAATGAACATCAGTCTTCTGTGGTACACACTTTCTGCCCCAACCTCCTCTCTAAGAGATTTTGCAGTACGCTTCAGCTTTTTTTTTATTCTGACAGATATGAGTAATAACTCACAAGGCAATTAGAGGTAGGGTACATGCCAGATAAACATGAACATAGGTTATTTGAGACATTTAAACAAATGGCTAATGCTGTCTGTTTTTTTTTGTTTTTTTGTGAGGACAGCGATAAGCTGATAAACCAACTGGCTGGTCATCAGGTTCATGGTGATGGTAAAGAGTAACTGCCTCTGTCAACTAAGTTGGTACTTGTTCATTTATGCTTTGGTGTGTTCACAAAAGCAAGTGTCCAGGGTCCCAGAAGTAAAAACATGGTTAATTTTTTGCAAAGACAATATTTGGGTACGTGCCATTTAAGCCTCTAACTCAAGCATTGGACATGAAACAAGATCAACAAGAAATAAGGAGCAACTCCATTGAAAAAAATTGGATTACTATAAAGTCAAAGGCACAAGACTAGAAACAATAGTCGAGATCTACTACATGCCCCAAGGAACACTGCACTGTCATACCACTGAATACTGTACACTCAGCAATTTATTTAGCAAATTCTCAATAAATGTTGTCATCAATCATGCAATAAGCATTTTGAAAATGCTCTCATTCATGCCTTTTTCTGGCATCACCTCCACAGCAACTACTAATAAGTACTAATCAATGGTACTGTAGTATTTGTTTTGAATATATGGAAAAGGTCAGAAAAACTGACAAAAAAATGTTTTTATAGAAATCCAACTGATTATCTAACAAGGCATACTATGATTTTATCATATATGGGAGACAGCCATAAATCTGTAAAGAGTAACATTGGAGTTATTCTTAAAAGTAAAGTTTTAAAAGAAAATATGCATCTTCACCCAGTTTGTCACTTTAAAAATGAATGAATATGGAAATGTTCTGTCATATGTCCACTCTCATACCTGCATTTAAGGTAAGAACGCACTCCACAGGCCACCAAGTGTTGCTTCAGTGCTGTGGGATTGCATACACCAAGTCCTATGTAAAAAGAAAAAAACACAAGAAATTAAACTAAATGTTAAAGTAATTTTGCAATTTTTGTGAGATTGAAATATCTAATTTAATGTACATTTCATCAACGCTTATATCTCTCAGATTCCTCTAAAATGTACTAAGCACTGCCTCAGGCTTATAACCTTTTATAATACATATTTTTCTCCTATTATTTTGGCTTTAAAACAGGTTCACACCCCCTGTAACAAATCATGAAATTCCATAATAAATTCAAAGAACTGACACAAGGCCCACACATTGAAAAATGCCTCTAAGATACAAAGAACCCAAGTCTGACCAAGTCTGTTCAACCTGAAACCCCAAACCTGAACAAGTATTTAATTCATCTCATTAGTGTCTGACGAGTCAAATGAACAAGTTTGGCTCTACAGTTTCCTCTAAATATTCCTCTAAATGTATACACTATCTCAATTTAACAATTAGGTAGTTTAGTCACCTGCTACATCAGCCCTCTGGCTTCCCATTTGACATGTTTTAAATGTGAAAATACCACATTTGGTTAATTTAACTTGTGATGACCCATTATTGTTCTGGAAATATCCATGTATTATCTGACTAAAGTCCTTCTGGGGCGCAACGCAGTCAGCGACCTGTGGCTTGTTATTGTTGCCAGCTTGCTAATCTTTTCTTTTCTTTCTCTTCTTTTTTCTTTTCTTCTTCTTTCCTCTCTTTTTTTTTGCTACCATAGCACACAGCACTTTATATCTAACCTTGATTGAGTCCACACCATCGAGTACACGGTGATCCTTGTAGCTCCATTTGTGTATTGTGTTTTTATGTAGGTATTTTTTTATGTGATATATGTTTTTATGTCGCCTTTTAATTGCAGATTTTGCACATGCAAACCAAAGACACATTTCTGTCTTTTTGCACACACAAAAAGTAGATAAAGTATCTACTTCTATTCTATTCTACCATCTATTCTATTCTGTAAGAAAAAGTAATATAATATATAATAATATATAAATATCATATATTAATAATGTCTTTACTGTTCCACCATTCCTCTGGTTGACAAAGTCAAATCTTCAGAAAATGACTTTTTCTTGTGTATTTAACATGTCTGGTTTTGTGTTTTTTGATCACCACAGCTTTTTACATTCTTGTGACACATTTCCAGCTGCATTGTTCTATGAAACAAAATGTTTTTAGCTGTCAAAGCTGCATAATGCTTTATGACCATTGTTTTTAAAAGGTGGAGACTAAAGTGTGTGTGTCACATTTAGACAGCCACATGCATATCTAAGAGAGACCTTCTGCAGGGGAGATGTACCTTAATCCTACAGCATGAAGCGAGTAGGTTGAGGGGGAAAAGCAGATGCACAAGTTGGAGAGAAAGGACAAGAAGAGGGTGAAGAAGAAGAGGGAAAAGATAGAGAAGGTGCACAAAGTGGAAAGAAGGAACATGAGACACTAAAGAAGGAGGAGGTGGTGGAGGAGGAAGAAGAGGAGAACTCATCAGCTGGGATTCAGTCAGTCAGGATTTCCCTTCCGTCAATTCTCACCTCAGGCCCCTGAGAGAGACGGAGTGAATGAGAGAGGAGGATAAAGACGGAGACAGATGAGAGAGGAGGGGGGAGAGAGAGAGAGAGAGAGAGAGAGAGAGATAGGAATCCCAAGTGAGACAGAAGAAGAAACAAGAGCTGAGGGGAAAGAATGGGATCATAAAGAAAACAATAAATATGTTTTTATTTTTTTATTCCAAGCAGGGAATATGGTAAATAAATAAAGACAAATGGATTGGAAGAGAGTTGCAGTTAGAATGAATGCATGTTACCAGATGAGATGATGTATCTTCTTCTTCATCACAGGGCAGGAAAGTGGGAGAGAGATTGGGAATGACATACAGCAAAGGGCCTTAGGTCAGAAGTGAACCCGCGGCCACTGCGACAAGGACAGAGCCTCCATACATGGGGCGGTCACTCAACCAGGTGAGCTAACCAGGTGCCCCAAATGGAATATTTCAAGTGCTCAAAAGTCACAAAACACAATGGTGGCTTTTACTGTGCAGTAGCCACACCAAACAGTGTTTTTTGCTTTGTTTGTTGTGATTTTTTAGCATTTAAGGAACACACCGACTTATTGGGAATTTAGCTTATTCACCGTAACCCCCAGAGTTAGACAAGTCCATACATACCCTTCTCATCTCCGTGCGTGCTGTAACGCTGTCTGACGTCTCCAGCGGCATCAGCCCATCACAGAACAGGCAGGTGAATGGTTCCAGTAATCCTACTGCTCCGAATAATCGTGTACAAAAAACAACGTAACATTAGACATAGCCATCTTCTAACCGTAAACAAACCAGGAACTATATTCTCAGGCGGAAGAATATAGTACTTGGGCAGAGTGATATGCTCGCAGCAAGCCTGTTTGAGAATATAGTTCCCTGTTTGTTTATGGATAGAAGATGGCTGTGTCTCATGTTACGTTGTTTTTTGTACACGCTGTGACTCTACAAATCACAACATGTAAATAGGAACATGTTGGCGTTATTTTGTCACTTTTGTCACAATTCGGAGCAGTAGGCTAGTTGGAACCAGTTACCTGCAGGATCTGTGCTGGGCTAAGCTAATGCTGGAGCGGTCGAAGACAGCGAAGGGTATGATATCGACTTTCTAACTTACTCTGGGGGTTAAAACGAATAAGCCATTAAGTCGTCGTCGTTCCTTTAAGACTGTTAAAAATGTGTCTATAGCACAAGACAGGACATTTTCGGCATATTTTTCGTCAGCAGATCATTTTAATATTTGCAAGGGAGTAAGTGAGCTGTTAGATGAAGAGCTCCTTCACACCTCCAACTCCTCAGCAAGGCAACCAACTTGACCGTGCCTTGCTGTTGTGTGGAAAACTCATCATATTGCTGTTGCATTTTTTTTGACAGACTTCTTTTTTAAAACAACATGAATTGATTGGGTTGCACTGTAAACTGATACAACAGTTGCTCTTGTTTCTCACAAAGTAGCTGCTTAAAGAGTGCTGTAGTATTAAACTAGGCTTGCTGTTACCATGGTTACCACTGGTGTCACCAAATCAACCAGGACTGAAATTGTTTGTTTCCACCATTATCAATAGTTTTCTAAATATTTACAAAGTTTCTCAACAACCTGAGCCTTATTCTATACTCTCAGGAAGTGCAATATGCCTATTTTCATATCCGCTTTTACATTTGATTACACTTATTTACGATACATTTTATGGTTATGGTTTTTGAAACCTCTCAATTTACCATCTGGATAAACTTGCAGATTTGAGTTCAGCTCTCTGAGTTCTGGCTCTGAGGTCTAGCAGGAGCTATTCTTCTAATGTCTTGTCTTCTCAGACTTCTAGTTTGTTCCTTATTTGAAGTCACATGTTAATTCAGGTAATTCAGTTCAGCTTTTTGCATATTGGGCTATGACAACTTAAAAATGCCTTTGAATCATTACTGCAGAAATACAACGTATTCAACAGCAAATATTATCCATTATCCATGTAGTCTCGCATTTCCAGACCTTCCTCCACAGCGCTGCGGAGGAGGGTCTGGCTAGTCCACACAGCATTCTGGGATGGGAGAAAAACGTGCTCTGGTTTACTGGCATTTCTTTAAACAAATCACAATCGTCTTGGGCAGCGCTATGCGCCGTAAGGAGCAACGGCACCTCTGCAAAATACAGTAGCCTCGGTAAGGAACTTGTTTTGGTGGAACATTAACATTATTGTACGTTCAAAGGTCGTTTTAGTCGTGCAACAGAAAACTTAGATTGGACAGATAGTCTAGCTAGTTGAGGAGAGATCTGAGGAGCAGTTAACCATACTCCTCATAAATCCACCAGAGTTTAAAATGTCAACACAAAGAAAGCCCAAGGTAACGGATATCCGGCCTAAATGAGTGAAATCCGGCTGAATTTCCTTCGGCAACGGAGCAATCCCGGAAGTGGAACGTCGTGGATATAGACTAATATACATGTAACAAAACTCCAGAGTCTGTCACATGGTGAAACAGTAACTAAAAGTCAAACAGCAAGCAAGAATGTCTACTGTATCTATTTTGACATCATCAGGCTCAGTGCAGACAATGTAGGGACGGACAGCAGACACACAGACACACACAGACACACACACACACACACACACACACACACTTAGAAATGTGAACTTTGATGTGTATTAACCAAAAAGTCTATTTGACCTGTATGACTGATGGACAAAAACAGTATCAAAGAGTGCGTGGATGAACGGAAGTATGTTCTGCATCACGCGTGTGTGTGTGCCTGTGTGTGTGTGTGTGATCTTGTGTGTGATCTTGTGTGCAGGCCTACAGTTCGGGCGTATAAAACGTTGCTCAGCTAAAAATAAATAAAGGGCTTGGGAGAGGAGCGAAAAGCATTGTGCTCTGTGAGTCACGACCAGGAGTGGTGGTGATGATATACTTCCCACCACAGACAGACAGACAGACAGACAGACACACACACACACACACACACACACACACACCTTTTCCTCCCCGCTAAAATACTGAGAGAGAGAGTACCGGTTCTCAACACCAAGAGATCAAGACCTCCAGAAACTCCAAAAGACTTACCTCAACTCTGACACACATGCATGCATGCATGCATGCACGCACGCACACACACACACACACACACACACACACACACACACACACACACACACACATACACAGAGATGATTTTCAAATTTCAAATTTACAGAAAAACATTCCTTCCTGTGTTTTCTCACAGAGAGGTCACAATTAAAGTAAATCTTCTCGCACTTTCATGCTACTTTATTTACAACATCATTTTTACATCATACAGATATATACCAGGCAAAAGAAATTGTATGTCATACACATTTTGGTGGGTTTACTCTCCACGACATCACTGTGTTCTTCCTGTTTCAAGACACAGACTTGACTCATGCCCAAAATGAATAGAAAATACAAATTATATTACTCCTACAAAAGGATGAGTCATATTCAAAGCATCCGTCTACTGCAATACAATATATGCTTTCATACTAAACCACATTCATTTGTTTTTTACTCTGTTTTTAATTCAACCTGTCTCTATTGCCAAATAAAAAAAACTGTATTGCTGCTTGCTGATATCCAGCAAATGCATGCTTTTATATTAAAAGACAGGTAAGTCTTTCCTGGGACAAGTATCACAACATTACAGGAAAAGGGACAAAATGCAAAAACACAGATTATGTTTTGTGGACAAGATCAGGTGTGTAGACATTAATTGATAGTTAAACATTAAAACTGTTTAAGGTTTAACAACTTGGTTAAGGATTCGATAGTCTATATTGATGACGTTCCACTTCTGGGATTGCTCAGGTGCCGCTGGAAATTCCGCCCGATGGCCCTCTTTTTAGGCCGGATGTCCGTTACCTTCCGCTTTCTTTGTGTTGGCATTCTAACCTCCGGTGGATTTCTGAGGACTATGGTTAACTGCTCCTCAGATCTCTGCAGGGTAAATCCAGACAGCTAGCTAGACTATCTGTCCAATCTGAGTTTTCTGTTGCACGACGAAAACAACCTTTGAACGTACACATGTCCACACATGTACACATCCAACAAAACAAGGCACCGTCATTGTGTCCCAGATTGCTGTGTGGACTCGCCATACCCTCCTCCACAGCGCTGTAAAGGAAAGTCTGGCAATGTGAGACTAAGGATTTGATAATCTTCAGAACAGTGTAAACGTTTTGGTAAGTAAATGGAATCTAGACCCTCTATGCTCCTTACTTACTTTCTATTAAAGTGTAAGTTTTTAAAAGTATGGGACATTTGTGTATTTTTTAAACATTTTGGGAGAACAAGCACGTGATTTTGTTTTACGCCTTGGAGGAAAAAATAAAACTCATCAGTTACCTCAACTGACTAAAATCTCTATTCGCCCCAGGCTTGGTTAATGTCAGACTCATGAAAAAATGTCAACCCAAATACAACCCTCCACTGCAGAGCTTGTCCTCCTCCAGTTTTCAAAGTAGTCATTCTCTGATTTAATAGGGAAATACCACTTGCATGAGGAACTAATTTATTACTCAGTTTTTCCTGTGCTCTTGGACAGATCAATCTATATTTGTCAGCATGCACATCTCAAACCAGAAACTAGAATGAAATCACCAGCGTAATCTGGGCTGTTTGCTCTTTCTTTTTTAAAAACATTTTCCATCCTTAAAATGTAATTTATACTAATTGTTGCACGTGTATAAACTTCCGTTTTGTGAAATCAGTTGAGATGATTCTTCATCTTCTCCAATTTATGTTTTTTCTCACCAAAATTAAACTTAAAACTTCAACAAACTTAAAGGAACACGCCGACTTATTGGGAATTTAGCTTATTCACCGTAACCCCCAGAGTTAGACAAGTCGATACATACCCTTCTCATCTCAGTGCGTGCTGTAAAGCTGTCTGACGGCTCCAGTGGCATCAGCCCATCACAGAACAGGCAGGTGAATGGTTCCAGTAATCCTACTGCTCGAATAAGTGACAAAATAACGCCAACATGTTCCTATTTACATGTTGTGATTTGTAGAGTCACAGCATGTACAAAAAACAACGTAACATTAGACATAGCCATCTTCTAACCGTAAACAAACCGGGAACTATATTCTCAGGCGGAAGAATATAGTACTTGGGCGGAGTGATATATTCGCAGCAAGCCTGTCTGAGAATATAGTTCCCTGTTTGTTTACGGTTAGAAGATGGCTGTGTCTCATGTTACGTTGTTTTTTGTACACGCTGTGACTCTACAAATCACAACATGGAAAAGGAACATGTTGGCGTTATTTTGTCACTTTTGTCACAATTCGGAGCAGTAGGCTAGTTGGAACCAGTTACCTGCAGGATCTGTGCTGGCTAAGCTAATGCTGGAGCCGTCAGACAGCGTTACAGCACGCACGGAGATGAGAAGGGTATGTATCGACTTGTCTAACTCTGGGGTTACGGTGAATAAGCTAAATTCCCAATAAGTCGGCGTGTTCCTTTAAGAAAGATGTCTCACTATAGTCTGAGAATTAAATAGAGATGAGTGCTTCATTTCACACAATTACGGGTTAAAATTTCAATCAAACACTTAGCACAAATTTCACCTTTGGTATATTTGTACCCATCAAGATCTGTGAAATTCAACATAGTACTGACTACAAAGCAAATGATGTGTTTAGAAAACAGTTTCTCTTCTCAAAGGTGCTATTTTATTCAGTTTTCCCCTGATTTTATCAGACGGAGATTTAGACAAAAAAATAATGCTTTTTCTGTTCTTGCAAATAAAATTAAATACAAACAGAATTCAATTAGTTAAACTGAATGCATTTCAAGACTGTTCAAGTGCTGACAGGCCGACATCAGCACCCAACCCCATTCAAAGGACATTAACCTGCTGAGTGGCCTCAAACTCGTAAAATACGGACGTTTGGACAGTGGCTTTCAGCGTCTGAAGCGACGAAAAAAGCACCCTTCAGCGTGTTTGTATAAAGTACCGGGGAGAGCAGCAGCTGACATAAAGATGACGTAACACTAATAGCGACTACGGTAGCAAGTCGTATGTAAGGCCGAAATTCCGCGTAGGGAGGTGGGTTGGGGTGGTGGATGGGTCAAACACAGGACTTTCACACAAGACACCAGGGTTCGTGTTCCGTGTGTATTGTTTCCTAAAGTCGCTTTCTTCTTTTCCTGAACCCAACCGTCCCGTTCTTCCCACGTGTCATGGAACCGTAAGCCCACCCATGACCTTTTCCTGAACCCAACCGTCCCGTTCTTCCCGCGTGTCACGGAAACGTAAGCCCACCCACGACCTTTTCCTTAACATAACTGCGTCAAAAGGGACGCCAATAGTCCCGACCAAGCGCGTTTAGATAAAGCGCGTTATATGACGCTAAAGGAGACTTTCAGCGTCAATAACAACGACAAAGGCATCTGACCAAGCGTCCGTATTTTACGAGATGGGAGTGAGAATCTGTTGTGAGTGGCGGATTTTCAGTCCAACAGCTTAGTGAGGGAGCCAATTAGGAGTAAGTCCAGATGTAATGCATTCACAACTGTTACAGCCACAACCCACGGAGCCAATTTCAAAAAAGTCATGCCAACAAATCCCAATCAAACACCTCAAGTTACCTATGTATTTCTGTTAGAATATGATCTTGAACTCACTGCACTGGACGACCAATCGACCATTGACATGCACGTATGTTTTGCACCCGTGAGACCGAATGTAGTCAGTAGTTTATGTTCTTAAAAAGTCCCATATTATGCTCATTTTCAGGTTCATACTTGTATTTTGGGTTTCTACTGAAACAGGTTTACATGCTTTATTGTTAAAAAAAAACACGTTATTTCTCTCAAACTGTCTTTCTGAAATATACCTGTATTTACCCTCTGCCTTAAAAGCTTTGTTTTAGCGCCTGTCTCTTTAAGCTCCTGTCCCGAAAAGCCCAGTCTGCTCTGATTGGTCAGCGTTTCCGAGTCATCCGCATCTGCACTCTCAGTCTCAGCACCATCATTGCAGCCAGGGAATGACTGTAACGGCACTGTAGCAACGCTTTCTGACTATATATGGTCCTGACGGCTTGTTTAAAGACCCCGTTTTTGTTGTTTTTTAAAGATTATTTTTTGGGGGTTTTCCCTTTATTTGATAGTGACAGTGGCTAGATGGTGGGAGTGAGATGGGGGATGACACGCAGCAAAGGGCCGCAGGTCGGACTCGAACCCGGGCCGCTGCAAAGGATGCTCTTACTGGGTGAGCTAGAGGTCGCCCCAAAGGCACCGTTTTTGAATACGGGCTGTGTGCATTTCTCTGTGGAATGAGCGTGTTGATACGATCACAGTATTTATATAGCACCTCAACCTGCTTTATAATCACAAAAGCCATGGAAATCTCACTTTTTACAATATGGGACCTTTAAGACAAAAACAATGGGGGAAAGACAAACTCAAGACTAACTAGTTAACCATTTTCATTCAATTGTGAATCTATTTTAACCGAAAACAGGAAATGAAAAGGTGGAGGAAGGAATAACCACACTAAATGGCTGAAATCCCTCATTGGCAGTCAGAGCTCTCTCTCGCTTGTTAACTGCCTCAAACATCAAGTCAACATACTGAATTGGGAGAAAGGCTGCAACTACTGCCAGTGCTGCCTGACTAAAGACCCTTAACAACAACAATGAATGAATGAATGAATTTATTAATGAAATAGTTTTAATATTTTCTATTTTAACAAATTAAGTTCCTACTATATGGACCCTTTGAGTAGTTAATGAGGAATTTATAGTTTTTTTTAAGTATGCATCAAATGTCATTGGCCCCAATAGTAAGATATAATGCAATAAATTAAGACACCACCTCCGACTCTGACTCTAAAAATGACCCTGCAGTTGGCATCAACACCTCTCTGACACAGTCAACAAGAATACAATGATTCAACAAAGAAAGCATTTGTTGCACCAACACTGTATTAAGTTCATCACATTGCACAGGTGTTGCTTTTATGGTGTTCAACCCCTGCACATTATAATCACGTCAGAAAAATGTATTGTAATACCACATAATCTTAATAGAGAATGAATATGGTGTGAATATGAGATTAAATATAAACGTTCCAATCCTGTCTGCAAGAAATTACTTTTCTACATTACAAAATAGTGTAAGTGTGAGCACCTAGACATAACCAAGAAAAAGGTTAATATAACTGCAATTGTTACAATCTGATATTGTATGGCAAGATTGAATGTTTTGGCAGGGAAAAAATAAAATACGTTGTCAGTGAACACTTTTTACAGACTACAACATTTTAGAGACTAGCCAGATATGTTAAGCCTATATGCATCCATCATATCTGCATCCTTGCTAAAGAATTTAACTGTTTAATGTCACACGGCACAACTACTTTTGTATTTCTTTAAAGTTACATGCTCATGCATCTCAACGGTCAACTCAAATTAAAAGAACAATCCTTATGACGGGCCTGGGGATGGATGGGTAGGAGGAAGAATAGCTCAGAGCAGCTCACTTTAAAAAACGGAAGAAATTAGCGTGAACTACTTCATGTTTTGGGACTGTGAATTTAGTTAAAATTTCTAGTTCATTTTAATCTGTGTGAACTAAACTTTGAGCTATCTCTTGTGAAGTGTGAACTTGGACAACACTTCATCTGGTTCACTAGAGTATTTTTTGGAAACAGGACCGCGTATGTGGGATTGACTCAAAATAAACTACAGTAACCATGTTCATCGTAATGAAAGAACATGTAATTCAGTGATGTGTTTTAATGGTTTTTCGGCAACAATGGAGCTCAGTGGTAAAGAGGAATATAATATATCAGGCTTTGACAACACAGGCAAAAATTTCGTTGTACAAGTGACAATGACAATAAAGTTCTATTCTATTCTATTCAATTATTGTTTGTAGAAAGTCACTGTTAAGTCACAGCCTTATCCTTTAAAACCAATATATGAAAAAAATACATGTTTTGTGTAGTAGCCCAATAGTATCTTAGACACTGAGAACCAAATGGAAGATGAATGATTATTTAAGCATTCTAATGCTTAACTAATCATTCGTTAATGATTAACCACTCAGAATGATGCATCACTTTATTTGCAGGTACGCACAATGCTTCAGTAATGGTAAATAATGGTTAGGTAATCAATCGTTAATAAGTAGCAGCTAACTAAGGATCGATCCTTCTTTGGTCTTTAACTACAGCTCAACAGCACACGAAACCCAGGGTGGCAGGATTAAAGCATGCCCTGCAGCAGCATACAATTGCTTTTAAGCCTTCAACAATGACAATGCTACAGAATATATCTAGTTTGTCAATGTAAATGTTTTGTGAATATCATTATTAAAATATATTATGAGAATCATCCCGTATCACGTCTATTCTTTTTATTACTATGAATCCCATGAACAGAGTAACTGATTTCCTAATGATTCATTAATACAGTAACCCACACACCCAGTCCCAGTCATTCAGTAACTAATCATTAACTAACCAGTAGTTCCTCATTCGTTCCTCATTCATTTAACAGAAACTACCAGTCTGTTTAACAGTAACTAATCATTAGTGCTTAAATCAAAGTCAATTAGTAACTACCCATTAACTAACCATTTGTTCCTCATTCATTCTTCATTCGTTCCTCATTTGTTAATCATTAACTACTTACTTTTTTGTGTACTTAATTGTAAAGTGTTACCAAAGATACATTTATGGAATAAGTCAACCACATGGATTTTGGCTGACTGCAGATGTAAACATAGCCACACTTTTACGTTTCTCAGCTAAAAACAAATGGATGTTGCTCTCCATGGGATAATGTGCAAAGATACATGCATAAATAAATATTGTCCGTATTGTCCGTTAGAACACAGCACACACTGTGTGCTGTGTTGATATAACCCAGATTTGCCTTTGTGTAGCCTACGTCTTCAAAGCCCCTTGGTCTCAGGTTTAACCATGACATCATCTCCCCAAATATAGCTTTGCATTGCTTGTATTAAACAAGACAACAAGATTGTCAATAGATATTTAGGAACATGCTGTGATTTGTCATACGCAGGAAGGTGACATCAGGACAGAAGTACTCTCTTTACACTTATAGGTAAAATATACTCAGAGCATGTAAATGTCAAATCAAATGTCGTGAGTCACTATAGATACTTATGGATTATTATGGGTATATCTTCTAAGCACTGTGTTACTGTATTTTGACCTGGAATCAGTCTATTTGCAGTGTTTTAAATATACGAGTTTAAACAGCCAACTAAGTATATTTTTCACAAAACTAAGTGATGATTTCATGATTGTTAAATGATGTAACAGTGTTACTATAACATCAATAGCTTGAACAGTAGGATAGAAAATACACACCAAACAATTCCCACTATTTGATAGTTGACCATTTTGCATACCCGGTTGAATAATTGTGATTTGGTGTATCATTATTCTAAGAGAAAAAAACAACAAAAGCATCACGTTTAAGGGCGTACAAGTGATTCAAGTCAGGGGGAGTAAACAATCCCCACAGCAGTATAAAACACCAAACTAGTAGCGAATAATTTCTATAAAACACCAAAGAGCTCATGAACTAAATAATGTTAGTGTTTTCAGAAATACAAAACACACACAGGCTAGTGTTCATGAGAAATTGATTTTTTACACAGAAACAAATTTCCCTTATTCATATGATTGGTTCAAAAATCATGAGAGCTATAAGGACTCAATTTGGTTAGCTTTTTTTTAAAAGTACAGTTAAACAGTTAGTTCACCTAAATTCTAAACAAACTTTATCTCACAGACATCATGTGATATCTAGCCATGCAGGTTTTATCGGTTTTATTTGTCCGAGTTTTGAGATCTGTCTCTGAGATTTTTGCCAACACACCCCTGCTCACAGCATTGGAAAATAACATTAATAAATGTAACAGCAACATATCTTTCTCGAGTCACGGTCCATGTTGAACAGACTGGATAATAAACAGACATCGTTGTCAACAATTTTTATTGGAACTACTTTCTACTGAAGATATAGTCCCAGAGACAACTGTTGACAGTGTGTGTTGTAGATTTTCCTGATAAATGAGGACACTGTTAATATAACTTTTCAATGCTACGAGCACCACAAACAAAATTCCATTGGTGGAGGCCAAAATATCAGAGATGGACATCTCAAAACCTGGACAAATAAAAACTAAATCTCTGCATGGCTACAGAATACCATAAGAGGTATATGAGGAAAAAACTTTTTTGGTAGTTTGGGTGAGCTGACCCTTTAAATGAATCTAAAACTACCTAACCCAAAATAATTTACCCCAACTTTATTATGATTTACTCTACACAAACCTGATGTCATGGAATGTTATACTTACAGGCTATACAATACAAATGTGTAGCATGTTGCCAAAAGCAATGCTATAGGCTACTACTTCCAAAAAATACTACTCCAAAAATAACGTTTTTTTTTGTAGGATATTAGCTGGTGTTTTTATTCACCTAGCACACACACACACACACACACACACACACACACACACACACACACACTAATACATCTATATATAGCATCCATGTTGTTGCCCTTGTTGCAAGAGCAAATGATTGCCAGATCTACTGTGATTGCCACTTCCTGTCTTAGAAGCATGGGGCTTACAAGGAACAACTGAATGCATCATCAAATGTGTCAGGGATGCAAAATAGCTGCCATGAAATGTCTCCAACTGTCTCCAGTTGGCCTGAATTGCTGCACCTGGTCACGGGGCGTTTTCTCTCTGCTCATACATGGTAACTACAGCGTTATGCACTATAACCAGGGCAAGTAAATCTAACATGACGTCGAGGTGTTGCCTGAACTGTCGACGATATGATGACTCACAAGAGGTAACATAACAGGTATTTGGAAGGGGAGATTACAGCTGCTGGTGCCAAAAACAAATAGTCTAAAGTGCAGACACAGTGGATGTTACAGTCAGTGATAGCTTACATGCACGCTCACACCTGCCCAAATATCATAAATACACCTTTATAGTCACTGAATAACTTTTTGTGACCACATCGTTTAATTTATACCCAACAATGACAATAAACACACAAACACAGCTGAATACCCCAGTGTGAACGGTGACTCAACAAACAAACGAATATCTTTGGAAGTTGGATGACTGATTCTAGACATAACAATTACAATATCAGATTAAATGGCAAGCTGTAGGCCTACGGGTTTCTGCCACGTTATCTGAAGATGTGATATATATATATATATATATGATCCGTGAAAATGTTTTGTAAAAGATACAGAACAAAAGCAAAGCACGATTCAAAATACCGGATGACAAAACACACAAAATGTCGCCGAGGTCATTTCATATATCACAACAATCCTGATTAGAAATGTTATGCTGATACGACAGGGCTTTTCGAAATACCGGGCACACTGTTAAATCACTAATACACACCCCAAGACCCTCCTGTAGCTATTAATTAAAGGCTGTTATTATTCAGGTATAAAATGTTCATGCTGCTACTTTAAGATGCGTTTGACAATATGGTCTTAAAACATGATAACAACAAAATGCGTCCACGTTTGAGACAGTAATTCAACATACAGGGAACACAACACTTATTGGCATGTATAATTTAAAGGCCTATAATGAACTGAAATATAAGAAGAAAAAGAAGAGAAAGAAATCAAGGACCAGATGCCCCTGCGCAGACACAACTCCTGCTCTTAAGCAGAGAGCGGTAATAACGAGCTTCACGCAAAATGCAATTAAAAGGGTGATTTGAGTTTGACGTCATCCTCATCCTCTAACACATCTCAGGCCGTGCAATTACCTTTCTCGGGATGAGGAAGAGGAGGAGGAAAATAGGAGGGGAAGGTCGGTCGGAGTCTCTCTCTCTCTCTCTCTCTCTCTCTCTCTCTCTCTCTCCGTCTGCGCTCCTCGGTGAAAACATCCAAAATGTGGGTCCCCTTTTCTCCTCCGGCGCACAGCTGGAGGCTCCCACAGCAGCAGCAGGGTCCACCCGGTCACACAAGTCACCTAATTTCCATACTTGCTTTTGTCGTCACTGTTCTATCCTGTTAAGACAGAAAAACAGGACATTTAACCGTTTATAAAGTTAAGCTGCGGCCGTGCGTGCAGGCCTACGCGGACAGGAGACGTGACATGGGGAAACTTTATCACCTGCCGCCGGTGGATCTCAGACTGTAGCCACAGACAGCCACAAACATTTCAGAAAAGTCTCCCGTTTTTGCGCACCATAATTGATACAAATCCATACAGTAAACTATACAGAGCAACTACGTCATCCTTAAGCGATGCATGGGCAAGTTTACCTTCAATCACACCCCTAACTAGAGAACTAGCCTCGCGTATCCTGCACAAAACTGTGGCCTTTGTTATTATAGTAGCCTATTAATAAGACATATAGAGAGAGAGAGAGAGAGAGAGAGAGAGAGAGAGAGAGAGAGAGAGAGAGAGACGCAAGTAGACTCCACAGGTCAGAGGTCAGCTGTTTCCCTTTATAGAGAATAACGTCATCCGTCTGTTTGTGTTTTTTTGCTTTGTCTTGTCAACGTGTATTAATAGCACATGTCCTGCTCTAGCATATGTGTCAGGCAAGGATGCAACCGCATCTTCTTAGTGCTTTGCTCATGGGTTGTGTCACTCTCGAAAATTACAGAGACGCCTGCTGGGATTTGTTTTTAGCAAGGTGTGTTCAGGTTGCTAACTGTACGTCGTGAGCTTTTTTTCTAAGTTTCCTTTTCTGTTAACTCATACTTCGTCGCCAAAAGACAGACCAGCCATCTAAACGATTTCAATGTTTTTAATTACGTCACTTTCTGCTCTTTGACGTGCACTTTTTCTCATCCTGACAATATATTTTCTTGCCAAGCTTCAGGCCTGTAACTTGCAGGTCTTGCAGCGTAAAAGGGGCTTAATATTTCATAGTGCACGTAATTTATGAGTAGGCCTACTTCTACCATTTTCAGACTGCACTTGCTGCTATTTGGCAATGTATTGCAAATATATATTTTAACATGAATCATGGTTATTCACTCGGATATTGGTCAACCGGACAGCCGAGACCAAACCATAACGTTGCATGTGCTTTTCTTCTCGAGGCTAAATTGAATTGCATCTTGTTTTGTTCTTTTTACACTAACTCTTCAGAAAGGGAATGCTCATCTCTATCTTTTATTTTCATCGGTGTGATCAATTGTGTGCCCACATCTCTCATAATTCATATGCAGCCAGATAGGAGGCAGAGTTTTGATGTGCTGCAGAACTTGTGAGTATATTGATCGAGTCGTTAAACTCCAGAAATGTAGGGTTGTTTTCTGTTTTTGTTTTTGGATCTGGTAGGTCAGGCTGGAAGAACGTGGTCGTGCCCGGTTCTCTATGTGCTATTTGCGGGGAACGTTGACAGGGAACAGAGGTGGGCGATGCTTGAGGTGGATTAACTACTATTCACAAAACTGGGAGGGAGACACGTGTGCGTTTCCACGGCGTGTGTGTGTTACAGGGGAGGCTGTGGGAATGTAAGTACGAGGATACAGAGAGAGAAGAGAGAGAGAGAGAGAGAGAGAGAGAGAGAGAGAGAGAGAGAGTCACTACACGGTCAATGTATGAGGTAGGGATTGCAGATGTTCCTTATTCCTCTCCATCTGCTAATCTGGGTTTCTCCCTATGTTAGGATGGCCTTGTTGGGGAATTCCTTGCCTTGCATGTGCACCTAGCTAGGGAGGTGTGTGTGTGTGTGTGTGTGTGTGTGTGTGTGTGTGTGTGTGTGTGTGTGTGTGTGTGTGTGTGTGTGTGTGGTGTGTGTGTGTGTGTGTGTGTGTGAGTGTGTGTGCTGGGTGAATAAAAACACCAGCTAATATCCTACAAAAAAACGTGATTTGTGTGTGTGTGTGTTTCTCACATTATTTTTTGGAAGGGGGTTGGGGATTCAGTGACGTCCAAGGAAAGTGGTTCCCCTCCCTCCAAACACACACACACACACACACACACACACACACACAACATACACACACATACACACACACTCCACTGTTTTGCCCACGTGCAACTTGCTCATTGCAAGGGTTTCCCGTGTTTACATTCTGCTTTGCTGGGGGGCACTGTCACTTGTTCAGTGTGGGATGGGGGTGGGGGTGTGTTTGGCTGAATTGACTCAAAGTTTTGGGTCCGACGAGATATTTGTTGGCATGAATACCAGAAAAAAAAACTTGGGTGCGACGTGGCTGCAGAGCTCCGCCACAAAAGAAGAAAACTGTTGACTAGGAAAAAAAAGACACACGTATAGGGCTGAAAAGCAACCATGAAAAAAACGCCACTGCTGTGGCAAGGACGAAAATAACAAGAGCAAATAAGGACAACAATAAAGCAAAAAGAAAATTTGAACATAAAAAAGGAAACAACCCCTTAAAAACATAAAGATTGTAAAATTCCACGAGTGGAGCCGTCTTCCAATGTCGATGTCTCGGCGCGGCGAATGCGCCCTTCGCAAATGCTTTTTGGGGTAAGGGCTTCCCAGATTAATAGTTATGAACAGCAAGCCCAGACCGCAAAAAGATTCGTGAAGGACAATATCTGCTGCTGCTGCCGTCCGACGGAGACTCCGTGACACCCGGGGAGTCTGCTCTCTTTTTGCTTCCATGAATTTATCTCCCATCCCGGCTCGGTTGATTGTATCTCCAGCCATCGGCTACCCGAGGCGAGTGTGTCCCTCTAACACATACACACAAACACAGGGAGGGGGATAGGATGGATAGAGAGACGGAGAGCAAGAAAGACAAAAGGGGGGTCTCCGGATGCCAAGGCTGCTGCTGCAACTGAGAGCTTTCCAAGGTCCTTTCGCTTTGATTCCCCACTCCTTCTCCAGCTTGAATTCTCCTCTAGCTTCCGTTTCGTCTCTCCTCCCTCATCCATTCCTTTCTCCTCTCCCCCTTCCTCTTTCTCTCACTCATATTTTCCTCTCTGTCTTTTTTTCCCCCATCCAAACGCTCGGATGTGCAAAACCCGTGTGATCATTGGGAGCTGTTCATCGATGCGTTTTGTTGTCAGTGTGTTCTCTCTCTCTGTATTATATTCCCTGGACCGTGGTGTATCTCCGTATAGTGAAGCGCTTGCTCTCTGCAGCCGCTACAGAGCTCTGGGTGAGGAGAGAGCAAGGCTGTAAACTGCTGGCAATAAATATAGAGCAGGGAGATATCTTATTGGATAAACCAAACCTCGTCATCAACCAATCGGTGTCTCGCTCATATAGGGACCCCCCTTTTTGAAAGAAATAGACAGGGCTAACCAAATTGTGATCTATACCAGAGAAAGTGTATACTTATATGCATTGATGTAGGGATATGAGCATTTGATGCGGCTATTTGTTAATATGCATGCTTTTTGTCACGTTTGCAAGGCGTCTGCGAGGCTGCGAAACTGACCGTCGATCTAAATGGGTTATATCGGGATAAATAACACTGAATTATAATGAAAATAATAATAAATGAGATATGTGACAGCAAGAATGAGCCATTTTCACCTGATCACAAATAACGCCCACCTTTCCTTTTCTTACGAGCAACATCAAATGATGGGAAATGCAAAGATACCGAGCCAAACATTATATTGAAAATAATAGTTGCATGTCGACCAAGTGTGGGAAGCTTCGCTCAGCTCTCCACATCGCATCACAACATCAGCAAGAAGCATCTGGGGCGACTCATGGTCACCTATAGAGTTCAATGGAGGGTACCACTGCAAAAGCGACACGGGGGTCTCCGAACTGCAAATTCAGTCCGGAGCCGCGATGGTTCAGTTATTTAGAGCGATTTTAAGGTCGAAACCAAACAGAATAACAATGATATCACCACTACGGTATACAGCAACGATGTACAGCTTAACAAAACAACACATTGCTGGGCATCGCATCAAGAGTTAAAGAGTTCATCACGACCGTACTCATTCTCACACATAATCTTTAATATGTTTTTTTGGGTCAAATTTGGCAAAGTAGACTAATAATTAAATATAATTATATATAGAATAACTTACCTGTTTGTTTTTTTTTGCAAAAAAAAATTCCCATTATAATACCCCCTCAACAACTCTCAACTTCCCCTTCATGCAAGTTACTGTATCGAGGAGGAGGCCGGGTCACGATCTGAATCCGGAGGCCCCCTTATACCAGGTTTGATCCCGAACCAAACATACAACCCCCCCCCCCCCCTCCCTTCCTCCTTCTCCTCCCTCCCTCTCTCTTCTCCATCCACACCGCCCCACTATCACTGATGCAACTCGTCTGCATTCGAGTTGGCTGCCAGCAAACAGCAGGGCTCACGCTAAAATCAAGCTTTGGGGAGAAAAGAGATATTTGGGATTAAAGGAGGGGGGTGGTTAGTGCATCTCCCCCCTCCGTCCTGGTGTGGGTATCTTTTATTGGGTGGTCTTTTCATTTGCAACCCAGTCAGTCACGATTCTCCCCCACCGTCTGCACTGCACAGTGACTGCCTCTCCTGACGCAGCCAACGCGCACATTACTCACTTTAGCAGTCACGACTCGGGAATCCGTGTCGTTTCCACCAAAATTACACGCTCGGTATTGAATTATTGAGCAAGATCTGGACCCTCGAATCTGTATTTGCGCGACTAAGAATTACAGAATTGTTTTTTTTGTGTGTTTGGAGAGGTGGAGGAATGTATCGCAGGTGAAGTACAATCGGGATTTTGCATGACAAAGACAGGTGGTCGATGTGGTTTTTTTCCGTCTGTGGCACGGTAACCTTGTTGCCTGCATTCAAAATACTGGGAAAATTGGCCAAACAACCACGCTCATCCCCAATCACAGAGCGCGGTTCTTGTGACCCAGTCGGGCTGCAGAACTGTGCAGACGCCTGTAGCCTGCCAGTCCTAATTCAATACTGATACCTTGACTGAAAGGGTGATTCCTTCAAACTCTTTCTTGGGGTAAAGATGCGATAACAGCGACACTCCCTTTGCCTCTTGCGCCCTCATCGTCGCTAGGACGCAAAGTTATTGTGATGAGAGCTCTTAAACCAAAACCGTATAACTATTTTGCTACTTTCTGAAACATGTACGTGCACTGCAAACTTGACACTGGCTACACATCTTCTGTTCATTTTAACGTGACGGCAAAGTTGTTTCACTTAACAAAGGCTGGATTGGTAAAGAAATCTGACTGATGAGTTGGTCAGGCACGGGAGGAAATGACGGGACTGACGTGAGCAGAAGAAGAGCTGACCCAGGTCTCTCTGTGTGCCTGCCTATGGCCTCCGATAAGTCCGTTCAAACTATACAGGCGGGAAAAGCTCTGTTTTAAGGCAAATGTCTTCCCTCAGTTAGCGCAGGCAAGTTAAAGGAGGAGGGGGTGCTTCAGGATTTCTCCTCCAACGTCGCTTCAGGAAAGAGGATTCACTCAGAATATATGCTGTTGGTTTCCAAACAGGAGTAAATAAAGCTCTTAGCTGCCAGGAACAACACAAGCCACCCCCCTACACGCACGCACACACACACACACACACACACACACACACACACACACACACACACACACACACACACACACACACACACACACACACACACACACACACATGCATACAAACACACAGGCAACACCACCAGCAACAGCCCACTACCGCCACTTGGTGTGGTTTCAGCACCATTGCTTCTGGACAGCTCCCGGGTTTCCCCATGCGGTGCGCCTGGTCTCTGCTGCAGCAACAGCTCCTTCACTTCACTTCACTCCCTCCTCCTTTTCTTCCTCCACCGCAGCTTCTCTGTCAGTACGACTCCTCTTATAAACAAGAATACGGAGGGAAAGGCGTCCTTAAGCGCTCATCAGAGAAGGGTTCCCCTCGCTTTCGCGGTTAAGCAGAGAGATGGGAAGGGGAAAAAAATATGTGATAGAGACTCAACAGCGCCAACAGACAAAGGGAGTTTTTGCACTTGCTTATTTACCAAAAGAGGTGATTCCTACTCTGCGGGAAGGGTTGCTCCTTGCTTCGGCTCTACAGTCAAACATGGGTCGTAAAGCATGCCAATAAAAGCCATACCTTCGACCGGGAGTTGCGTGCGTGAGACAGAGGCAGAATTGTGAGAAGGGAAACAGCAGGCCCTCGGGAGCATTCACTATCAAATACACAAAAGTACACGGAATTAAAAATGTGTGCATGTGTCTTACTCACCATGGTGCAGGCACGTCCTTGTTCTAAACAGGAGAACGAGAAACAGAAATATTAAGATTTTAGTGAAAAGCCGCAACAAGAGTCTGGAAGAAATGCAACAGATTAAGTCCTCCATTTGTTATTATGTAGGCTTACAGTGGCACGTCCAAGTTTGCTCAGGATCGCCTCCCTTTTTATACAAGTGATACCCGTCTGTCTATTTCTGGCGCACGATCAAAACTATGATGCTATTTTTAGGTCACAGTATGAGGAAGAGAAAAACACTCACAAAAGGCATCGGGTAGGAACATTACGTGAAGTGCATGTAATGTAAATTAATTTTGCCTCTACAACTCTGCACAACAGCCCCGATTCCCCTCCGTTGCATCATTGCAGTGATTTTTTTAGCAACCCAATGTGCCTTCAACAGCCCCACCACCCCGTTCTCCTTAAAACACACTACTTTCACCCTCTACAACTAAAATCTGGAACTCGTCGTCGTTGCCAATATTATTGACAATATTTTATGTCTTGTCGCCCTCTTCAGAAGCTTCTCGTCCCAGTGTCACTTCAGCATGAAACTCATGAACGCAGGTCCAAATACTGATGAACGCGGATTACCTGACGCTCCCTGAGGGATTTTCTTTTTTCTTTTAGTCGACGGAGTACTATACAATTTAGAAATTAAGCTTTGCTGACGAGACGAAGAAAAAATAATAAATAAAATGCCTTTTTTTTGTTTAAGGGCTGCGTCAGTTACTAGGCATTGACGTCACGTTTAGATTCTCTCATTTTACAGCCCGTAGAGCCTGATTAAAGACACTGCCGCGCTGTGATCAGATCTTCGTAAATGTGCCATGGAAAAAATTAGTGACAATAGAGGAAAATATTATAATGTGGCGTGGAAACTGCAGCTTTGGAGAAGGTTATTTCCTGGTAAAAAAAAAAACAAGGAAAAAAAATCAACCCTCCTCTAGTACCAGAGCATCTGGGTTTCCATCCAGCCTCCCCCCTCCCTCCATCCCTCCTCTCTCTCCCTCCCTTCTCTTGTCTCTATATATCCCCCACCAAGCGTTGGTGCTGTTTTGGTCGTGAAGAATTTTTTATCACAGCATCCAGTACATTTGGCGGGCAAAACACTGTGTCTCTAAGCCGAGGGAGAGGAAAACACAGGGAGCTGAGCTGCTGCATCCTTCATCTCCTATATTTATTGGCCGTGCCCACGCACCAGACCCAGCTCACCCACGGAATAGACCCACGGGGAGCGCACACTTGTTCATGCAAAGGCACACAAACAAACCTCCCAACACAGTATGCTGTGTCTCTCACCCACTTCCCCTTCAATATCTATTACACCTTTACTGTAAGACCCTCTCCACACACCCCACGCCGTCCATCTGCACTCCTGCCGCGTGAAGATTCACGAGACTTAACGGGTTGGGATGGGGTGGGCTGAGGTGGATGGTGTTGGGGGTTTAAAGATGGAGCTAGTGGGTATCCACTGAGCAGCTACCTAGAAAAGTCGGCTCTGAGAAGGGAAAAGGGCTGCGCCTGTCGCATCGGTTTGTGCTATTTTTATCCCTGCCTGTAGGCCAACTGTATGTCCGTGACTGCTGGCGAGTGCATGCACTTTATAGGGACCGACTCACAGAGCGGATTTAGCCCTGTCCTCTACACTAAGAAAACCAGCATGAGGAATCACAGAATCATAAATAAAACGAAGAACATGGCCAGTTGTTATGCTCTGGATATTTTGGCATCTGTTACTGTCTGGCTCTCTTTTTTCACAAAATCAAGCCGAAGCACGAAAAGATGAGTCAATAGTCAAGTATCCCATCTACCCCACACAATTACCACCACCACCACCTCGAGCCACCCTACACACAGAGACACATTTACACACATGCACAGTTCCCTGTAGTCCACACTCATCCAATCAAAGAGGGAGCCGTATCAATGGGAGTTGCAGCCGAGGTTCCTCAGTGCAGTACGCCAAGATCACCGTGTGGTGTCGACAAACTCAGCCAGAGATCCTCCTTATTCTACACCACCCCAGACCTCCCACCCTACCCCCTTTAAAAAGTATGCACTCCTGACTCCTGCAAGTTGCAAGCAGCAGCAGACTTTTTTCTTTCTTTTGTGAATCCTTTGTCCGACTTTATCTCCCAATGATAAGGGACGGAACACAATGCAGCTCTCATTGTCACAACAACTAACTAATACGTTAAAGCCAGAAATGGATCTCTACAACCAGCTACAATCAAACTGCCGACTTTAGGTTAATGTAAAGATGTCTTGCCAATTTTTTACAGGTAAATTTGATTTAGGTGATTCCTACCGTTATTCACCACCAAAGCATTGCTGTAAATTAACTTTACCTCCGGTGGTGATTTTGGACTCTGCAGTGAAGAGCTAGGTGCTGTCCATGGTGCTGAACAGCCCAGTCTGTCTGTCTTGTCTAACCTCCACAAAGCAGCCGGTTTGGGGAGATTGATGCTTGATCATGTTGCTTCAGCGAATGCAAGTACAAAGTTAGAGTGCATGCAGGGTTTTTCAAATGCAGTTACATCGCTGCCATGAAAAAGAAGACAACATGTAGCTAAAGTCTGAGGTGGCTGGCAACACGTGTGGACTGACGCAGGTCCGCTGCGAGAAGTTTCTTACACGTGGATAATTAACAGCGCCTCAACTCTAAGCTAAACAAATATACGTGAATAAGGCTCTCTCTCTCTTTTCTCTTTCTCTCTCTCCCTCTCTCGACACTCACATTTGCTTCTTTGGCACGACTTGGAAGAAATCAGTGTTGCTTACAGATATTACAAACGTAAGAAACAGGGTAAGGAAAATCTTTTTTTTTCCTAAAAATTCCCCTCTCTATCTATATCTATCAAAGTTGTTACTAGGCATCTCAGCAGAGCAGGCAGCCTAAAGCAGAGGATCCCCAACACGTGAATACTCCGCATACGCATTACTACTACGCATTACCGCAGCCCGCTCTCTTTGAGTGTCTGCAAAATCGCCTCCGTGGTCAATATGCATACACACACAAAACCATAAACTTCCTTCATACAGTTTCATAGCTGTGTTTTTATTCTAGTCTGATCGTTCCTGAAGATAGCAACGCTTGACACAGGCATGCCCTGCGGTGAACCTAAATAAAGTCGCCTTGATTGTCTCATGGGCAGCGAAGATGGTTAATTAAGAGCTTCCGTTAAACTTCTCTATGAGGCAAGAATCCACAGTTATAAGCAAAATGTTCGCAAAAACGCACACATGGCTATGCGCTCCCACTTAAAATGCCAGCATCCTCATAAAAAGATGTATTAAGTCTAGAAACCTGACTTTGAATGGTGTTCCCCGCCACAACATTCCTGCTCGTGAGAGTGCGGTTTAAAATAACTCTATGTCCCAAAATATCTACACATGGTCTGACTTCAAACTTCCCTCACTAGTACAGTACATTCTGGGTCGGGATTCGCGCCCTCTACAAAAGAAAGGACTTACCTTTTTGATTTTGATTTTTTTCTTTTTCTAAACTAAACCTAAGAAGGATTTTGTGCCGGTTGAGACAGAAAGAGGAAACATAGAGAGGATAAAAGCTTGGCAGCCTACAGTCTCTTCTCCTGCGTCAGGATGGAGAAAGCAGGTCAGTCCGATGTGCGTCGTCTCCCTGTTGCGGAGACTAAAATATTTGGTGTTGCTTTTTAAGATTCAGGAAGCCATCTCAAAAGGGTTGGTTGGGTGGTGGTGGGAGGGGGGAAGGGTTTAGCAGTGGAAAGGTGGCGGTAGTGGATAGAGAGGAAGGGGATAGTACAAAGAGTTACAAATGTGAGCCAGCTGATAGAGCCCGCCAAATCAGGAAGACTTTACGCAATTGGGAAGGCGCGCCACACGATTCACCTCACTGCGTAGGCTCTCTCTCTCACTCACTGTCTGTGCGCGTGTGTGCATATGTGTTTGTCTGTCTGTATGTGTGCGTGAATTACTTCCAGCCAGAGAAGGAAAGCATGAATGGGGCAGGAGAAGCGCGACTGAGAATCCGGGCAATTATCGGCACAAACCCCCCGGGAAGAACTATATCGGGCGTAATTAAAAAAGGCACGAAGACCAAGGCAAAAGCAGCTCGCGGGAAGGAATTGGGAATGCATTAAAAAAAAAAAAAAAAAAACTAATAACCAGAAGGAGAGAATCACTCATGTAACAACACAGGGAAGGGCTTTGTAAAAGTGTTGACGAGACCTGCAACCACCTTTGTATCTCTGTCCCTCTCTCTCTCTCTCTCTCTCTCTCTCTCTCTCTCTCTCTCTCTCTCTCTCTCTCTCTCTCTGGTCCTCTTCTCCAGCAGTGTGCTATTGACCTGCATTGACGTCATTGCGTCATTAGGTTTCCCTTAGAAACACTGACTTTCAAAAATAGTATCAAATTAATTCAGCTGGCAAAGAGAGAGGGGTGGGGCTTATGAGTGTTTGGGGTTGGGGTGTTTGAGGTGAAGGGGGTGTGTGGGTAGGTATGGGTGTGGAGGAGTGGGGGGACATCGTGTTTTATTTTATTTATCCCGCACCACCACCATTTCCAAGCCGACTGGGGTGGAGAGCTGAACCAGACACATCGATATCTGAAGCCTAAAGACCCAGTGTCCAATGAGGAGTCCCAGTGGGACAAAATAACTCAAATTCAATTTCTAATATGCTTATTAGTCATTGTTGCAAAAGCAAGTATATAAGCACAGACTTTGAAAAACGAGGGCATAAATAATCAAACATTGATTAAGATAATGATAAATAAATAGTAATAATAGCTTTGGTAAAAAGGCCAAATAGGTTTGTCTCTTTCTGTCTCTCTCTGTCTCTTCCAGTCTAAAAATATCCTGCAGCTGACCATGCTGAAAACCTTTTCCCCATTTAACCAGCAGCTCTTAGAGCCAAGGGAGCCAGAACACCACACAGACAGAGAGAGAAGCAGGCAGACAGGAGGAAGAGAGACAGGAAGTTTAATTGTGCGGGTTGTTGGGATGCTGCGTTCTTCAGGGATTTTCAGTTAGGACAGCAGACCAGAAAAAAACAAATCAATATACCAAACTCAGCATTGTTTCTTATTTTAAAAAAGTATTTATTAGTGATTGTGGGGGGGGTGTTGGAATAGGGGGGGGGGGGGGGGGGGGGGGGGAAGGGGGGGGGCCCGGGGGGGGGGGAGTGGTGAAACCAAAGTTGAGAATTATCCTGTTCAGGTGTCACTCTGTAGAGGTTGAATATACAGGGACATTGTGGTTTTAGTTTCAAATAATACAGCATCTAGAAAGTTGTATTTGGATTTTGTGGAAGAGTACACTGTTGTGTATTTGGGGAGCTGTCCATGGTGCTGAAATGTCATTACAACCTGAAAACCCTCAAGATGTCACTGTTTAACTCTAAATTCATTGTCCGCATTTTTACTAATTTATTCAGTGTTGTTGTAAAGCTCCTTTTTGAAAACTCTTCAGAGGCGTGAACTACGTGAAGTAGTGTTACTGCTATATATTTTGACAGGCCTCTGACTCATCTGCAACTCAGAAAAAATATCAATAACTGATAATGGGCTGATGAAGCAAAGTGGCAATATACTCACCAGAATCACTACAGAACTGCTATTTACATGTCGCACGGGATAAGTATTACCTGGTGACCTCCAGTCATTTGTAATAATCGCGGAGGTTGTCTGTGATCTTAATCCCGTGCGAATCGGTCATGTCTGTAATTTGTAAAGTAATAATTCCCCCGCAAATGACCTACCATATTTCGCCGAAAACGGAGGTCCTGTGATAATATTAGTCCCGTGCGAATCGGCATCTCTGTGATTTGGGGTCTAACTGGCTGCGTTGTCAATTATAAATGAAAAGTTTTGACATCATATCCGGGGGATAATGTCTGTAAATTTGAGTAAAATACAGATTTCAGTTATCCCGTGTGAATGCGCCAGACGAAATACAGACGTGTGGGGGTAATTTATAAACTACAAGAGGTCCCCAGGTAATACTAATCCCGTGCGAATAGGGCTTTATTTACATACTATTGGAGATAATATAGAAATTATACACAATGAGAACCATGTATCTCTAAATTAGGGGAATTTTTGAATGGGAAAAAACTAGAGGAACTCCATAAAGGCTCTTCCTTATTCCCCATTCTTCTTAAGCTAAACAAACACTTTAAAAACTCTTTGGGTTATCAGAAAATCTCCTTGTTTCAGATGTCAATTTACAATTCATGATCTTTGGGGTAAACAGAACAAAATTATGGATGAAAAAGAATAAAGAAAAAAAAGACATGCAGTGTTGAAAGACTTACTGCGCACAGTGTAGTTTACTCACATACATGTGACCTTTGACCCACCTGTAGAGTTAAGAAAGCAAAAAACAGAATATCCCAGGAAGTATCAGCAGAAAAAAACTTTTACACTTGGTATTCTCCTGTCTGTAGCCAGTTATTTTTAATTGTATTTTTATGTATGATATATGACGAGAGGAAGAAGAAAGGAGTATAGAAGAAGAAGAGAGAAGACGATACATACGGAGAGGGAGAGAGAGAGGCAAGCAGAGAGACTGTGAGAAAAATGCTTCACCATTAGGACTGAATTAGGCTTTATGATTCATCCTCTTCAATTGAGACACACATTTCAAATGTCGTACGATGTTCCATCTCACGTCTGGTAGCACTACACCTTTGAGTTTTTTCGCTGTGAGAATTGTGCACCAAACACACTAAAAAAAAGGGTGTGAGTGCTGTTTGGGAGGAGAAAGTGGAGTGTGTGATCAACAACATAGAGGAAAGATGCTCCATGTACGCCCAAGTGTAACCGGTGGACTTCTGCCTTGTGTTTCTTTAGACAAGGCACCGTACAAATATGACCCTGTTACATAAATACATGAATGTGCCACTAACCTGCGAGGAAAAGGTAGTAGATCAAACCAGTGGGTGTCTGTCCTGGGTTCACACAAATTTCTGGCCTGCTGAAGCGCCCTTGAGAAAGTCCCGGTGCTGCAAGGAGGCTCTGTTGCTGCTGCTGACCTCTGAGCTCCCTGCGAATGAAGAAAAAAGATGAGTTTTCTCACAGGAATCAATAAGGAAATTACAAAAGTAGTAGAAGTAAAGAAATCAACAACATTTGTTTACTTGTTATTGTTTTCTCATTTACTGTGATTTCCGGGACAAGCTTTGTGGGACTCAGAGATGTGTGATAGCATTAGTAGGCGGGGCGGACCCACATGGGGAGAAATGGATCATAGAAGACGTCATCAGCACCAATGGAAGTCACGCAGCATTCAGGGGTCAGTGCCAAGGCTGACGGCAGATTTAGAGAGATAGAGAGAGATCCTGGGTGTGACTAAGAAACTCTGAACATGGAAAAACTGTTTCCTCCCCCATAATAACATAAACACACGAGTCAGTCAGCCTGTTTGAGCGGAATTGTAAGTCTTGATAAGGAAATGAAAATGTTGCTCCCTCTATCCGGCCTATTGAGCTTAAACCCTCCGCGTTGTCGGGTTTTTTTTAAGCATGTCAATACAATAATATTACCTTCCAAAACATTTGCCTTGGGTGTATTATGGCCCCCCGTCTTTTCCACTTGGATCTCTGCCTGTGTGTCTGTTGTATACACACAGGTCCTTTTAATTTGTTTGATGTCCCCTCCCATCTGCCTTGTGGCTTTCCATTCCGACTCATAGGCTGTCTTTCTAGGAAACAGTGGGTGTTTTGGTCTGGTGTTTACTATCGGGCCCCTGTGGACGAGGGCAAGCATACACACCGAAAAGAAGAGATTCAAGGGATGCTTTGTCAGGGTAATGCTTTACGTATTGAACCATCATGACTGAAAAAAGAGAGAGAAGGGTACAATATGAGGGATGTCCTGTCTTTGTGGATTTTACTTGGTTTCATTTTGGTTTTGTTTACTCACAAACTGGCTTAATAAACTGGCAACTCCCACCCCTCTACTGTTCAAATGTAAAAGTTATTTTTACACACAGTGAACAAATATACATTAAAATCAAAATATGAATAAAAAGATCTAAAATATCTTTTAAAAGAAGAGCTTTGAAGCCTTTCAAGGTGGTTGATTAGTAACATTTCATGCATTATTAAGGTCTGTGTGGGATAAGTTAAGACTTATTTTTCGTCCAATTTGTTTTGTGGTTTAGGTTGAGTGTAATTCACAAAATAACTCAAACTAAAACAAATAAAAGAGAAATTTGAAAATATAGGTTTCATGTCTAGAAAACCCATTGCCAGGTTTACTATGTAGGACCGTTTTTGTTGAGTGTGTACAGAGGGATGGCTGGCCAGCTTTTGTTTGAATTTCAAGCCCAGATTAAGGAACCCTGCGCCGGCTCCTCCCTCCCCTCCCCCTATTTATTTTTCCATCTCTCCTGCCTAAATGATGTCAATGGAAGCAGAGCTACAGAGCTATTTATAGAACACCCCCCTCCCCCCACCCCTACACACACACACACACGCACGCACAGCATCCTCAGCATCACATGCTTGGTTGGGAGCTCTGCTGCACACAATAAACCACCTCAAGAGAAGAATCCGCATTAATCAGCCGCTGAATATTTATGAACGGCTTTGTCACATGTGCACCGCGCGCCTCTTTAGTGTGTGTGTGTGTGTGTGTGTGTGTGTGTGTGTGTGTGTGTGTGTGTGTGTGTGTGTGTGTGTGTGTGTGTGTGTGTGTGTGTGTTTGCTCTCCATGCTTGGTTATTGCCCGTACAGCCGTACTTCCCTCTGCAGAAGAAAAAAAAAAGAAAAGAAAACCTATTGAGAGGGATGCGCGATGCGCGCCCTCTGCCTTATTCTTCTGCTGCTGCTCTTCATTCACTCATTTCGTACAGTCATTCATTTAGTCATTCATCCATCCTTTCATTTCCCACTCAGTCATTCACACAATTCCTCCCGCATAGTCTGTGAATGGGCGCACAAATGGGATGTATGCGGGAAGCCACCTGTTCTCCTGGTGCCCTGTTTGCTGCCGTTTTTTTCAGTACAGTTGGAATTACCAACTTGTGCGCGTGTGCGTACTCGTGCGTGGAGGGATTGGGGTGAAATCTAACATACAAAGTCTCAGGGGACACCAGAGTACACTGTGTTCCCTGGGTATGAGTTTTGGGAGATCTATAGACCAAATACACCCTCAACCTCCTCCTCCCCTCTCTCTCTCTCTCTCTCCACGACTCGTTCTGTCTCTTGACATTTACATGCTAGATTACGTAACATAGTTGGTGGGGTTGAAGTTGAAAGCTGGAGGAGCGGCGTGGTGGTCAGGGAGGGTGGGGGTGTATAAAGTCTCCTTCCATCACAAATAAATGCACGGTTTGCTGCACAGGCGTCTTCGATTAAGAATAACTCATGATGTTTTTTGTTTTTTTAGACTGCCTTCTATTTCTGAAAGGCGGTCGTGATAAAAATAAACTACCCTCCTCCCCTCCCAAAATCCACCATCCACCCTTAGAAGCAGAAAAGCTGAATTTCAAACTCGTCCTACATCAACGGAATCGTGTAAATATATATCGAACGGCAGATGATGCGGCTTTATCGGCAATACGGGTTAACGGGGGTGTAACGGGGCAAAAACACGCCCAGAAATCAGTTAGATCGCTGTTTTTGACTTCCAGGATATCTTACTTTAAAGCTGATGTAAATTGATGAGGTGATTTTGCTATCATTTCTGTCTTTTGCTTCTCTTCAACTATTTTACATTTTTCTTGATTAGAGTGCTTATTATTTGTCTCCGTTGGACTCGTTTCCTTGTATGGTTTGGCCATTTGTGTTTTGTCTTGCGACAGGATGAATTAGGCTAAAGGTTGTTTTTGGTTTTTTAAGTAAACCAACCACGGTTTGCATACAGAAGCAGAGAGAAGGGCTGGTTTGGTATTTATAGCGATACTGTGTACATTCACAGCCGCTTCCCTGCACTGCTGAAGTTGACACGTTAACACTCACTGGCTGCTATATTTAGCCCAGCCTCACAGTGCTGTTACTATTCCCAGCGTTGTACATGAGGGGGCGGACGGTGCGTTTTTTATGAAAGGGAAGAAAAAGTTCCCTTTTCACAAGTGATTTATTTTTCTGCGTACATCCCGGCTTGTTCTCTGCCACTGATACCTGTAGTTAAAGGCCATCACGACTCCAGAAATGAAAGGTGATGGCTTTTGATTCGTAATAAATTAATTTCTGAACAGAAACAGCTGATAATGCTGCTGGGTGCAGACATCAGGCCATCAGTCCTTAAGCAAAACACTTATAGTGTGTAGCTGACCTCTGACATCTGTGAGGAGCAAAAGGCCAGAACAAAATAGGCTTTTCTCAAACCAGGAATCTCAAATTCTATATAAATATTTTCAAGATGTCTGGACATACTGGTTACATAATACGATTAAACTCACAATCCTCTAATGTGTTCATCTATGCTTCACTCAAATGCTGCTGTCACTCGTGTGAAATGACTTTGTCAAAATGTTTTTGTTAAGCAAACCTCGGCTTTGATGCACTTTGGGCAAACCCTGCGTTGATTAAACTGCCAGATTGAAGTCTGTTGGGATTTCAGCACCACGGACAGTTCCCACCAGGATTTATCCACACACACCCAGAGGTTCAGGGTCACAGACAGCTCGGTAACATTGTGCACTCTACATTTCTATGGTCCAGGAACTGTTGTCTAGCCCACCGTAGTAGGTTGTCCTTTCCCCTCTCCCAACAACTTTCCCTTGCCATTGATGAAAAATATCATGAGGTCAAGGACGGATGCAAAGCAGATTTCACAAGAAGCTGGGAAAAGACAACTGTGGTGCTAAGAAAACATGCAGGTGGCCTTTCACTGGACAAAACTAATGTAGTGCCAGTTGTGATTAATGCAAAAAAGTGCACCGGTAGTGGACTTCATAGCTTGTTATTCTGATAACTATTTGGACGTCAGTAAAGAGAGCTCAGTTTGTTGTGTGACATATATTTCTGTTAGTGGCCTCCAGGAGGTCAATTCTTCCTTTCTGTCTGTACATAAAGAAAAGGCTATTAACTTGGATCATTTAAGATCTGAAAATGACTGATGCTAGGGTTCCAGTTATATTGACATATTACAGTACATGCAGCTTAGGACAATGTCCCTTCCAACCATCACAAGTGCGGGTACTCAAGACTCAAACTGTATCAGGTGCTGTCTGCTGGATCTGAAAACTACATTTACCTAAGAATTGTTTTTGAACACCACTTAAAATTGTAGAAATGCTTGCAATCTGCTCAAAAAGTTGTCGTTGAAGTTGAATTTGGAATTACAGCAATGAATAGGCTACACTGCATAGTTTTGCAGGTTACAGTACAAACGTATAACAATAAGGCAGTAGTTTGGCATACAACTAACACGTTTTGTTGTGTTTTTAATATTAATATATAATTATAATTTTCAGAGAGTACCAACGGAATTTCGTTGTGATACTGTCAGTAGTGACAATAAAGCCCCTTTATGTCTTATCTTTGTTTGAACAGTAAATATTCAATTTGCATGTTATGTTACATCATCTTATTCAGGACACACATCTTGGACTGATGTTGCCGGGTCTGTTTTTTCCAACAAAATAGCGTCACTTAACGCAACACACAACAACAGTTAGAGTGGGCTAACACGTAAAGCACAACACAGCAGTGTGGCTTAAACTCAGACAACATTAAGATAATTTCTGAGATCTAAATCACTACAATACTGGCAAGCAGAGCATGAAAATCGAAATGTTGGACCTTTAACTGTAGTAGATGTACACTGAGTGTAGGTACAGGTTGGGGTACAGTATGAAGGCCTGGTTTTATCACCACCAACACCCCCTCCCAAAGTTTGGTAATAAATTGAGGAAACCCACTGAGTTCCACCAAGTGCTTCAGGACTATTGATTTACCTTCACTTCTACTCTCACATGGACTCGTGCAGTCGCTCCTTGCTTCTCTCTTTCTCTTTCTGAGGGTCGTCTTCGCTTCCTCTCTCACTGCTGCGGCCCACTCCTCCTCCACCACTTGATTATTTTCAGCACCGTGTGTGTGTGTGTGTGTGTGTGTGTGTGTGTGTGTGTGTGTGTGTGTGTGTGTGTGCAAACGCATGTGCCAGGCCTTGGCTGGCTGGCTGGCTGACTGGCAGGCTGGTTTGGGAAATACCTGGTCACGATCAATAAGGGGAGGGTTTATCTTGGTTGCATACCGCCCCCTATTGTCCTGAAAAGAGAACTTAAACCTAGACCTTAAACGCACCGTGATGCCTGTGCCAAAATATGTACAGTATCTCTGCTGCTGCAACAACGCCAACAGCCTGCAACTCAGTGAGGATGAAAGATCAAATTAGTAAACAAATATAAATGGGAGAGGCAAATGATTATAAAGAATATCGAATTTCAAATATTGCATCAAAAGCAATAATGGTAAATTTAGTAATATCATCTCGCCGTGCAGCCTTATTTAATTTTAGCAGTGATTAGGCACAGTACTTGACTATAATTGACAAATACAGCAGACTTTTAATCACTAAATATTCTCATCTTGGGTCATGAAAAGGAGGGGATGTGATTTAGGCTCTCTCTCTCTCTCTCTCTCTCTCTCTCTCTTCTCTCTGTTCTCTGCATCACTCGCCAGAAACGCAGTGTTCCTCCATGCGCCTTAACCCGAGCAGAAATACAAAGAGACAAAAAGACATCATGAAAGCTTTAAGTGACTCGTTCGGTTGAGGATAAAAATAGATCTGGTTGCTCTGAGGAAAACCCTGGTCTGGATCGCCCTCTAGAGGGGAGACTCTGCCAAGACAAGAGACCAGTTATGGATGGATAAGCTTCTTTTATATTGTCTACAGTAAAACGTTGCTGTATTGTTCAGCAGTGTTGTAAAGCAGCAAACACTTCACCTCTATTTCTATTGTATTTATTTAATGAATCAGTTTTTTGTTGTTGCAAATACCATTTTTATAGAGACACGTTCATCCCACTTAAACTGTAATTTGTTTCTTTTTACATCCTGTCCTGAGAACAAAGCCCGTCCAACAAACGCTGGTCATCTTTCTTCTGCATGTAAAAAAAAAAAAAAGGACATAACAAATGACTTTATGTGATGTATATCCTAAATAGCATACAGTGTGGCTTATTCAGCAGCTTTTTTGTTTATATCACACTGAAGCTGATGCATTAAATAAGACACGATTACCCCCACGATGGTAGGTGCAACTGTTATATAAATGGTTTGTAGGTTTTGTTTTTCGGAGTTAAAACTATTTACAGTTGCCTCTGTTCCACAGTCGATTCAGAAAATTGAGTTTGTGAGCCCCTCCTCCTCCAAAGCATCCACCTACACACACCAGCACGTGTCTTCACATGCAGACCTGTAGCACCCAGAGCAGAGAGAGTGTGTGTGTGTCTCTTTATAAGAATCACTTTTTGACCACTTACAGTGGACATGTTCTTGTTTTTCTGTGTAAAGATTAGGAATAAGATTTGGTTTTAGAGCCAAGTATTAGAAATAGTTTAGTTCAAACTTGGATTCAGGGGTAAGACTAAAGTTAAGATTGGGTGAGTAAGGGATACAACACGTTTGACATCTTTTACATCCAATTACTATGTGCCCCAGACAATTTACAGTTTAAGACACAGAAGAATACCACATTTCAAAAATCATTTACCTTTTAAAACTTGAAATAAGGAAACTTTAATGTAGGACCAGGCTCCAGGTTAAGCACTTATCTATTGGAAATGACAACAAATATTTAAAACCGAAGACCACCTAAAAAAGGTTTGTGGCTAAACGGTTTTACAAAGCGGAAAGTTAATGTTCGCACGTCATTAGGATTACAGTATTATTTTTCAGAATAATAGTCGGTACAAGTTCCATTAACATTAATGAAGTTGATTGAAGGCCCTCACAAGTAATGTAGGATATACATTCTTGTGTTAAAATGTGCACAAAGCAGGCAGAGCCTCCACTACCAGTTAGTGTGTTTTAAACATGGCAGTGACTATTTATAGCCCGTTCAATTATTCTCACACACACACACACACGGAGGGAGAAGTGGGAGGCAGTGTTGATGCAGACATGTACAGCCAAGGAGGTACATTTGTGTATGCATATGTATTCTAAATGTAGATGCCAGATCGTGGGCTAAAATTACCCTCCTCACTCTGCATTGGTACAGATATAGGTAAGTACACATAGGAGGAGGGAAAAGGAAAGACAGGAAGGTGGAAAGGATCAATGTAATGAATGAGTGGGTGAGAGTGAATGCATTGTCAGAGGACAGAGAGGCAAAACGCAAGTCTAGAAAATGTTTTGAAAATGCAAGTCGTTTTGAATTGTGAAAAAGGTCATTTCAAGCAGCAGAATTGTGTGCAGTTGCATCTTTGTCTTGACACAACACTAGTTTGCAGCTCAACTACTGCACATTTCTACATAAAACAAGTAAAAGGACAAAAGTTCATACTTCCATACAAGTTTATGATAAAAATCCAATGGAGCATCATTATTGATTCATACAAAGTAGCATAGTCAGCCAATTCAACTTGAGCTCTAATAAAAACGAACAAAAAACAAGATTAAATAAAAAACAAAATGTAAAAAGAAATGCATTCATGTTCCAAACAAGAGGATCTTTACCTTTTCTACAACAACCTGACAAAATATATTTATCAGCTACAACTTGGCAGTCTTCTTTCACAAAATGACACTGAAAAATATTTTTTTTTTTTAAATGAAGGGGAAAAAACATTTAGATTTACTATAACTATCACCTTGACCAAGAGGATTATGGGGAGTAAAAGTCTTAGCCCGTTATCGAACCCCCACCCCCTCCAAAAACAACACAAAAAAAACTGGATGTGCAAGTTGGAAAGTGAGAAAGACGTGGAGACCAGTTAAAAAAAATAAGAGTAGGTGACAAATAGTCCGTCTTGGTGCGGAAAAGATCCTGATGTAATGCAGTTCAATGAGCAATATGTACTCTTTGTGTGTGCGTGTGTCTCAGTAGATTCGGCCTCGGCTCCTGTTGCCTCTGCCTCCGAAGCCTCGTCCTCGGCCGCCCCTGAAGCCGCCACGCTGCTCTGGAGACAAAAACAAACAAGTCAGTATGGACATATTTATAACTAACTTTATATACTAAAAAGTATTGTATGCAATAGGGCTGCCCCCTCTGAGTTGACTAATATCTTTAGTCAATTAGTAATTTTTTAAAATCATTTTTAATGCTAAATGACTTATTGAAAAATTGCCTTGGTAGCCAAGTGGTTACAGTGTGTGTGCCGTATAACCGCAACATCATGCATGACATCAGCAACATGTCATAACTCCCCCCCGCCCCATTTCAACAAGGTGAAAATGCAACAACAAAATAGTAAAAGTAACTCTATTTACTAAATACAAAAATGTGTCACATGACCAAATGTGCAGTTGAAAATAAAAAAGGTGAACATGCGACAGAACAGCAAAAATAATTCAATACAACAAAAATAATAGGAAAAATAAAAGGTGCCACAAAGTGCTCCTCACCATAGGTAAAATTGCCAATGGTGGCGCTGTACTTGCCGCTGGGGGGATTGTAAATTTGCCGTGCGTCCCTCCGGGGCAGAGGAGAGACCTGTTTCTTTGTGCTGCCACCGGAGCCTATCTCCTCCCCTGACGGGCGCTTGGGCCTACAAACACCAAAGACAAGTAGATGATGACCTAATGGTGCAACAACAACACACGGCTGCTGTGTGTGTGTGTGTGTGTGTGTGTGTGTGTGTGTGTGTGTCTTTTGATTGTTCAGTGGGAGCAGACTTACGCTACAGCCTCTGACTTCTGGACTGGTTTCCAGGACAGAGTGATTGTGCTCTTGAATGATGGAGGGTTGTGAAAGAGATCCTGGAATGAAAATAAAGATTAAGAGACAAAAAAAGAAAGAAAACAAAATCAAATGCAGAGCTTATTTTATTCTCCTGATATAATAAGATCAGAAATCAGGTACATTATAATGCAGTACTACTAAACAGTCCTTATTGTAAATACCTCCCTTGTAAAAGTATTGTGTAGTAGTTGTAGCATTGTATACTTCTCAATTATTGTCCAGACTGTCAGAAAAGTATCGTCTTTACTTTTGTGTTATTGCAGTGGATCACATTATTGTTGTGAAGGGTTTGCTTCTTTTGATACATACATGATGTGCAAAAAACATGTTTCACCTCAGTTTACCACCACAGTGATAGCCTGAAAACACCTTACCTTGATGAGGATGTTGATGTTGTTTGTGATCTTGAGGGCCACCACTTTGATCTTATTCTGATTACACAGAGAAGACAAGCTAGTCAGATATTTTCCAGCAGAACTCAAAACAACGAAGACTGCTTAGTTTGCATTTTGGTTGACTGTATGCATTAACTTTCTACTTAAGCAAAGCAATCAAACTTAAGTTACCTCATCTGTTTTCAGAGCATCTCCTGTCTTGCCTTGCAGTGCTACTCGCAGCTGTCTGATGTAAACCTGCAGGCCTCTGGCAAAATACTGTAACCTGTTGAAACACAAAGCACATTCAATTCTGTATGAAAAGTGCCCGTTTTGGGGTAAAATGACCACTGTGAGCTAAACCATCAAACACCCGACATGCTCATTTATTTTGTCTTTGTGCGATACTCCCTCACCTGATCTTGAAGTCTTTGAGTCGCTCAGCATCCACTTTCTCAAGGAGAAAGTCTGGCAGCTTCTTGCCCAGCTGGTGGAAGCCAAAGAGGAGACACTCCACGTAGCTGAACTGCAGTTTCGGCTCCTCGCTTGCAGAGTTCTCTCCGTTCTCCACCTCTTCTGGTGGCAAAGGCATGAACTCCTACAGAAACCGAAAAAACATGAAAAATTATGACCGGAAACTATTTGTGTGCCTTAGTCTATTGTCAAACATCTTGAACCATTAAGGTTTACTGGAACAAAGGGATATATGGGATAGTTTATTATTCTACTCGTATTTATTTTAACAATTATTGTGGAGCCTGCACTAAAACTACCTCTACAACAAATTATTACTATTAGGGCTGCTGTTTTAAGTTCCCCAAGTTGATTACTACTTATTTTATTTAAAAAGTGACAATGGACATTCATTCAGGGAATTTCCACAGTGTGGGATCAATAAAGTCGACCTTATCTTCACCGTCCCAGAATTCGCTTACTAGCTAAATTTTATCAGCAGTCCCTGGGCAGGCAAATCCACAAAGGAGTCATGGCAAAAAATTTTATGATTCCAGTACACAGAATAAACATTATAGGCTACATTAAACAAAATTAAAAACAAACACTTTCTATTAAAAGCATTACATCATACAAAGTAGGGCTTTGACTTTTGCCCAAAAATCATATTCGAAGTTCGTTTGTATATTAATATTCGAATATAATCGAATATTTATTAATAATATTTTGACCATTAAATGCCTTCAGTTTAAAAAAAAAAAAATGAAGTCAGACCCTGGATTAAACACAAACAGTGTGCTTTCGACAGGAAGTTCGGAGCTTTCACCGTAGCCTACGTAAGTGGTCTGATGTTTATACCGTATGTCAAGGGTTTATACTCGTGTGCTGGTGTGTGCGTCAAGCCAGTGTGTGTGGGCAGTGTTGCCAACTTAAAGACTTTTTTCACAAAAGCGACTAGCGACAAATCTGGCGACTTTCTGTAGAAAAGACAGCGACTTTCTGTAAAATAAAAAAAAGAGTCGCCAGTATTGTCCAGCAAGCACGCAATGTATTTCTCTCCTGTGGCCGCCGAAACAGTCACCTTTCTCTTCTGTTGTGTGACTGAGGAGCAGCCCCGTGTGCTCTCCTCGTGCAGCAGCACTGAGCAGGCAGGTAGGAAGGGGAGAAGGGACAGGGTGCGGCGCCGGTGTAGGTAGGCGATACAGCGGAACGCGACGGGAGAAAGACCCCGCTGATCTGGACTGGCCATGGGCAAGTCAGCTTTCTTTGAGAATTAGGGGGGAATGCAACGCTACCGAGCCACGGCCGAGAGACGTGCGTCGCCGCGACGTGTAGTTACATTTTGAAATGCGTGAAAAAGCCTCGGAATCTGAACTAAAAACATTCAGACTTCACATTTTAAACAAGCAAACGCATTTACAAAAAATAATGCCCATAACAGGTTCGAATATTAAGGGCTGGCTAATATTCGTTCGAATATCATTATTTTTTTTAATATTCGAATGACGAAGTTCGGAGTAAAAGACCTAATACAAAGCATGATTGGTTAATGGTCACGTAATCGGTTATGTTTCAGACATGATTCTGAGGTCTTTGTATTTTATAGAAACAAAATCATTAGCCTATGGAGGACATGTTTCAATAAATGCTCCTTTACTTTGATTTCAACAACACTGACCGTAGTAGTTGTAAAAAATGCAGGCTTTTAAAAAGGAAGATTGCTGAAATACCCAGACCAGATGGGACATTCTGAACAAAGGAAGTGTTCTTGAATGTCCCGACAACTGCTATTAAAGTATCCTTAGTGGACCAGGGGCCCAGAGTTGAAAGCTGACTGAAAGGATGCACAACATTATGAATGAAGCAAGGTAATGCTAAAATAAACCAGTAGAATCTTAGAATGGATGGGGGGCGCCCCCAATGTATACAGTGGCTTGCACAAGTGAATACACCCATGCTGAAGTTGACTAAAAAGAGGAATAAAAAAACATTTTAGAAATTGATCTTAATGCCTTAATAAAAAAATAAAAATTAGGGAAAATCCAACCTTTAAGGACACCAATTTTCTTTGTGAATGAATAATGTATCGTAAATAAATAAATGTTCGTCCTTAAAATACAGGGGGCATAAGTATACACACCGCTATGTTAAATTCTCATAGAGGAAGGCAGATTTTTATTTTTAAAGGCCAGTTATTTCATGGATCCAGGAAACTATGCATCCTGATAAAGTTCCCTTGGCCTTTGGAATTAAAATAGTGCCACATCGTTACATACCCTTCACCATACCTAGAGATTGGCATGGTTTTATTTCAGTTAGCCTAATAGCTGGTTTGACTTGCATTGAGAGATGATCTTATGGAAAGTACCCCATGCCAATCGTGAGATATGGTGAAGGGTATGTTATGATATGGGGCTATTTTAATTCCAATTGCCTTTCCACTTGTATTCCTCCATGTTCAACAACAGGACAATCCGTTCTCACCAGCAGCTTGGTAAACAGCATGTTGAGGTTGGCCTCTAGCTTCTCCATGTCTCCACAGAACGGACTCATCTCAGCCAGCAGCTTCAGCACCTACACACACACACAAACAGACAGACACAGCTTAGCAGATCCCCTCACAGTGTAAAGTGCATTGCTAATGAGAAACAGTGTTGCGTGGTGCAGACTAATGACCCATTAACAACATGCAGTTGGCTGACACCTCTGACAGGTGGCTGCCATGCTGACTTTGTTTACTACTACAACCGCTCACCAAATGTCAGACATTAGGAGTATCGACCTCACACCAGTGGCCATATTCATTAGGCCTCTCAGGAATGGAAGTGCTGATTTAGGATGAACGGAGGCCAGTCAGAGGCGCAAATCAGACAGGTAGCAAATTCAAAACGCTTTATCGTTATAGTTAAGCATCATAGTTGCTGAATTCATCCACAATTGAACCAGTGTTAAAAAAGTGAATTCATTTAATAGTTGCAACCCACCCTTTTTGCACTTAAATCCAACATAAAATTTGTGGATTTGTAGTCGGTAAAAGTCAAATTTATGGGTGGTATATAGGTACAGACTTCACATTTTAAACAAGGGAATTCACAAGTCTTTTAGATCTGATGAATAAATATAAAAGCAAGAATTTACCTCCAATTGAATGTCCAGCTCAGCCACAGGACTTGTCAGGGAACTGAGGTTGGGCAGGACGTGTTCACAGAAGTAGGTTACAAAACGTGTGGAATGGACATTTTTCTGCAAGAGAGGAGAAAACCATGATTAATTCACACAGTAAACAAGTAAAAAAAGTTATTTGTCATGACTGTATGCCTACATGATGAATGCATGTAAAAACAGACAATGTACTGTGTGTAGAGTAGCAACGATTTGTCGATTAATTGATTATTCGATCGACAGAAAATGTAATCCTTTAATTCCCCTTTAATCAGGGTTCTTGCAGGTTTTAGTAAGTCAAATTGAAGACCTTTTTAAGACCATAAAAGATTGAAATTTAAGACCTACACGACGCATTACCACAAAAATGGGTACCGCTTGTAACTAGGGTTGGGTATCGTTTGTTTTTTTTCCCGCACCACGAGGCTTACTAGTTTCAAGTGAACGCACCACATTGGTGTTGTTTTTCCGACAACGGCAGCCGCACACTGCTTAACGTCCCGCTGTTGGAATCCTCTACAGGGAAATACAGACACCCTTTAGCTGTCAGCATTTTAACCGTGTTTAATCCAGCTGCTAGCCAACGGTAGCCTAACATTACCTGCTGTCAAGTCAAGTGTTAACTAGCGTCACGTGCAGCGATGCTTCTGTTGCCTCTAACGTCTGTTTCAGAGCATCAGAGAGCAGCGCAGAGGCAGCGAAATCCACGCTGCAATTCAATCCGGTAGATACCGGTCGTTTAGGCACCGGTGCCGTATTAACAAAGACTCTAGAGCTCCGCTTTGTAGGCTAATACTCAATACCTTTTCTCTTTCTGATGAACGAGGGTAAAACCTTTTTTAGACCTGACTAAATTAAGTTTAAGACCTCGGATGAAAATCTGGCTGTTTTAAGACGTTTTAAGGCCTTAAATTTAAAGTTCAGAATATTAGACTTTAAGACCCCGCGGGACCCCTGTTTAATGCAAAGACGCCAAACATTTTCTGGCTGGAGCTTCTTTGCTCATAATAGTTAACTGAATTTTTGCATCAAGCGATTCAAAGACAACTTTGTGCTTATAAAACAGTGACATTCACACCAGTTTTGAGACCAAGCCATCAATCGAGAAAAAAAATTACAGTGGTTGGTTACAGCCCTTAACACTAGCACCGCCAGCCCCGACGCCCAAGAGCGTCTGTATCCTTTTGTTTGGCTGATGGGCCATAAACGCATCATCCCTCTAAATCTCTATAGTGCTCAGTTAATCTCTACAGCAGCAAGTACACACAGCCACCTCCCACTATTCACAGCCAGATTGTCTAACAGCTTGAACCCACACAAAAACTGGTGAACTCTTAGCTGTGTAAAATGTGCTATTTCGTATACATTTTTAGAATCACGCTGCCACTAAATGCAAAAACAGTCCTGTGACTGTCATTTATGTCTATATGTCGTTCAGTTCAGCACAAACAAAATCTTGGAGGTTTCTGTAGCAACAACTGCAAAAAAAACAAACATGAAAAATCACATCTATTTGGGATGTATCTGATAATGTTTTGAGTTGTAAGAAGCGTAAAACATAAAAAGGCATAAACAAATGCTGAAACATTGTAATCAATTTCAGCATTTTTATTTTGGCAAGTAAATTAATTTAATATAATCACGGTGCAAATGATTAGCCTAGTTTTTCACATTTTGCTTAAAAAAAAAAAACTAACTTCCATCAGCATTTATATTTTCAGTCAACACACAACTTGCCATATTATCGCGCACATCCACACCAACCTATAAAAATAATACAATTTAGAAACAGTTAGTGTTTAAATGGGTCACATAAATGACATTCCTGAAATGATATAGTGCACATACGGGACTCCCGTGTCGGGACACAACTTTTATAGTCAGACAAAGTGTGCTTAGTCCCATTCATTGCCTCAATGCGCTGTATGGCCAATATGCAAATGTGTTAATTCAGCTGCAGAAGAGAGGGCGGAGGAGAGTACCAACGTTAATGGGCGCTGCTCCTGGCAACTGAAAGGGGTGTTTTTGTGAAAAACAACACCAAAAACCCGTTTATTTGGTTTTCTAAGCATTTTTCTATCATTATGAATAATGTGCAATAACGGTTTCTATCATTATGAATAATGTGCAATAACGGTTTATTAACGGTTTATCATCCCCTCCTTTACACCAGTTTGTCAACATCAGAACAGCCGATCACAGTAGAACTAGAGGTGCAGCGAGGGGAGACTGTATCATTCCATTCAGGAAAAGTGTATTTGGCCATACTTCCTTCTCTGTTCGAGCTGCTACAGAGTGGAACCTCACCCCCATAACCATCAGAAATCTAAACACTTACAGTACATTCAAGATCCAGCTAAAGAAATGGCTCATTGATAATCAGAACTGTCAACATTACCATTAACTCCTTGACCTACTCACGCTGCCCCCTCTTGGCTTTTTGACCCTATGTATGTATATGTGTTTGTGTCTTTGTCTAATGTTTGTCTGATTGTGGTCTGTTGTGCTCCTATTGTACATTTTGGCCTTTATAGTACCTTTTATCAAATGTCTTAAATGTTATACTGTTATGTAAATGCGTAATTTTATATTCTTTTAGGGTGACTTTTTTACCATCTGTCTAGAGACTGCAGATGAAAAATAGCCTTCTGGCTAACTCTGGCATATTGACAGAAATGTTTATTAATATGCACTGTCTCTGTAATAAACTAAATAAAAAAATAAAAATAAAAAAATCATGGAGCAATTTACATTTTTGAATCACAATGGCCAAAGGCTATGGTTCTGGCGGTTCTAGTGTTAACTGTTTGTCGTGTTTTAATCAGTGAACATGGTTGAGGTAAAGTTTATTGGCTGTACTCACAGAGAAGAGGGGCAAGGCCTGGCGCGTGCACTGCAGCAGGCGATCAACAGTGTCGGGATCGGCTGGGTTGAGGGCCTGCTCCAGGAAAGCCTGCTCAACCACCAGCTCCACAAGCTGCTGCCGCCCATTTACTGTCTGCAGCACCCGCAGGCCAGACACTACACGCATCAACAGCACAAACTCCTCTCCCGTCACATCCTCCAGCACCTGAGGAGGAAGCAGGGAAGAGAAAAGAAACCTTTCATGAACAAGATGTGTTCTTGCCTGTTTTTATACAGGTTAACATCCACCTCCATCTATCATAGTGTTCACCTAAGTCAGCTGAGTTTCAGCCAAAGACACATAAGGCAAAAGCTCATCTCCACTTTTTAAATGGTTACTAACCCCATTAGAGGATGGATACCCGAACCAAGCCGGGCATTGAACATTTTAAATTTAAAAAAAGCTTATTATGTAGGTGTGCGCCTGTGTTAACGTGCTCTTGTTGCCCAGTGTGTGCTGATGCACACATTTCCGAATGCCTTCCTACAGTTGCTTAAAGATGCAGTAGGTAAGTCTTATAAAACTAACTTTCTGTCATATTTGCTGAAACTGACCCTATGTTCCAGTAGAACTACATGAATTATGTAATAATAAAAAAATCCAGCTCCTCTGGCACCACTTAAAGCCTGTAGTGCGATTGGCAAAATTCCACCGCTCCTGGTTGATTTTTCCAATCAGGGCCACAGGGGGTGTCTATCTGCCTGTCAATCACTGCTCATGCACGCACACGCATATAAGAGCGTTCTCCCCTCCCCCCTCCCCGCGCACGAGCTGCAGAAAGGTTTCCCTAAACTCGGGTGAATATTGGAGTGGCTTTTCAGAGGTGGCGTGAGCTCCGGGATTTTAAAGATCTGAAGAACGATGCAGATGTAGCCACATTTCTTCTCGACAGGTAACATAATTACCATGAATGATTTATCTTTCACTTGGTTATTAGTAGTCAAAAGTCCACAAAGCTATGTTGGTGAGGATAATAGTAACGTTTGCACAGTGGTCGGTCTGATATGATGCTGAAATGGCTAACGCTAGCCTGCTAGTTAGCATCGTTTTACAGTTGGTGAGTAAACATTGTGTTAGTGTTTAGTTATTGAAAAAGTTGTCTGTCTGACATGCCGGCCCGGCAGTTCTGTCAAACTCCCTTGTGTGGGAGGGGCTTAGGAGACGGTTTGGGCTGCAGCAGAAAGGGGGGAGGGACTGAGAAGTTGTCGATGTTCAAATTTGTTGGCAAAGTCCTGGATCTTCACAATCTTACCTACAGCAGCTTTAATAAAAGTGGGCTTTCCACACAAACAAACGTACATGTGTCATTAGTATGAGAAAATATCTTAATGCCTGTCGGGCTTGGACAGAAAAATGCGGCCCGATCCGCACTCTAAACCCCATGGCCTTTAAATTAGATCGATTATACTATCGATATACAAAACAATTTCACTAATTGTATAAATAAATGCAAGTTTAAGAACAGAAAATAAGTTTCATACTGCACCTACATAGTCAGCAAAATTACCATCTAAAGCGGCAGTTTTAACACACCCTGATTCCAGTACAACAGATGTTGTGATACAATTACCTTTGTTACACTTACACAGCAAAATACCACTCATATATGATCAAAGAACACTAATCAAATCTGCACTATATGCTTACCTTCTTTGTCTCTGCAAAGACGTAGTCCTCCACCTCCTTTGTCATGACGTCCTCTGGCAGGGTCTTCAGTTTGGTTGAAAGAAACTTGATGGCCCTTTCCCGCACTATGTCTTCTCCCTGAAGGATCTGAGAGAAGAGGCCTCCGAGAGTACCTGGACAATAAAAGACAGCAGTAAACGGGATTGTGTCAATGCAAGCGAATAAGTACAAACTCAAGAGAATAACCCCAATCGGAACTAGGGATGCAACAATCGTGGAATACACAGCAAGTTGATTTGATATCTCATGTTTACAAAACAGTACAATCAGAACATTTGTGAAGACATACAGGATTAAATAATATTCTGGTCCCAGTCCGAAATATTTTGAGGGGTTATTTCCAAAAATAAAAAAACTCCTTCAGATCTAGAATAGATTCAACTGGCAGATGTACTGGCTGAGATAGATGAATGATGATGTTAGTAGGGGCAATTTACACAGGCAGCTGTAAATGACATCCTTTGTTTCACATGGCCAATGGGACAGCCCTTAAAACAACACAGGTTACGACAAACCATCTCAACAAGCAAAAATAAATCTCTATCTGGTATATAAGTATGCCCAAGGAGGACGAGTAAGAAAGTTATTTTTCACAGTGTCCCCTTTAAGCACAGCTCTGAACTGGGCTGAATAATTGACAAGCATACAAGAGCATTATTTTGGCTAAACAGTGGGGGAAAGCAACACTTACCTTTGGCATCTATCTTGAATATAGCAATAAGTGATGCATTCACTTGGTTGAATTCTGCTGTATCATCTGAAAGCACAAAAATACAGATTAATCAGTAGTCATTCAAGATTTCTGTTTCAAATGAGCAAAAAAAAATAATCAAGAGACAAATATGCTGTTGGGACTGACAAGCAAATCTGATTTCCAGGATATCAAAGAAATTATACTAACTGAAAAATGGGTTATGATATTCACAATGGATCATAGCCATGCAAGTAAAACAAACAACATGGCTGTGTTTATAGTAGAAATACACAAAAAGGAACATAAAATTCTCTTAAGTTAAATGTTTAGCTTGAGGCATCCAATACCTGTCTGAAGGAGCTGGGTGAGAATATCCGCAACTCTGAGGATGTTCTCGCCAGTTGCAAACCGCGGAAGCTCCTTGATGGCCTGCCGTCGGATCTGGATAAAAACAAGCACACATAAAGACAAAGAGGGATTGTTATGATGGAATAAAATTACAATTGTGAAATCTATACAATCAAGCGAGAAACCTCACATCAACTTGGGAACACATAAAGCCTGCAATTTTGAACCCAAGTCTATGAGGTACCCATGCACAGCGGTGTCCTTTAATACTTACCGACACATCCTCATCTTCACAAAGATCAAGCTGGGCATTAATGGCTGAATCGGCCAGTTCTGGAAAGCTGCTGAAGAATTTGGGAATAAACTGTGCTGCCAGGCGCTTTTCCTTCGGGCCACCCTTCACGCCATTCAAGATTACTTGGTAGGCATCTTTGTGCTGAAGAATAAAAGAGTACATCAATAAACTTGTACAATATATATATATATATATATACACACACACCCACACACATACATATATAGCAGCACTCACTGTGACAGTGGTGGTGCAAACAGCTGAACCTTTTAACAGCAGATGTTGCTTGGGACATTGAGTGTAGTGTACCTGGGTGTTACAGTTCACCTGGTTATGTTGAAACCCCTGTATGTAAACATGTTTAATACAGTGAAATAGGAATGCTCTGAAACTAGTCGGTTTATGACTTGATTACACTATGCCTTATTTTACAAGTAAGTTGGCATTCCTCAGCCTGTGAAAACAGTTGTATGATGTCCAATGTGGTTCTGGGTGAGCTTTCTAAAGTCTGAGAAAATAAGCCTGGTGGTGCCATGCAGGCTATAATTGGAGACTAGAAATTGATAAAATGGTTTAGTGCAGGGTGTGCAAAATATCAGTTTATATAATATGCGCAATTGACAGGGATAATAGTCCAGGATGTGTGTTAATGTAAAAACCTACATGTTTACCAACACGTGAACGTTAACTATGTGATCTAGGTTAACGTTATGTGTGTAGAAACTCAGATTTGAGGTGATGAAGTAGTTTTCCCTAATGTGCTCGACCTAAAAAAAAAAACAGTCAAAAGTTTCTATCAACATCCAGAGAACCACAGTCATGAATGAGAAGTTACGTTAAGTAAGTAAATAGCCGTTCGGTTGACTTAAAAATAATGAATGTCGAGTTAGTACCGCCTATCGTAAGGGTCGCTATGGGGAGGCCATTAACATTAGCATGGTCACTACTTTAGCTAGCTACAGTTAGCCTAGCACGCACACAACAATGTTATGTATCTTACGACAAAGTTTACAGACGTAAAATAAGGTAATGCGGCAAAGAAACAAAGTTCTCGGCTAAATAATGTTTTTAAATGAACAAGTTGGCTTTTATTTACCGGGCTGAGGTTATCCTTAGCATCAGCAAGGACCCCGTAGCTCCGATAGAGATCCTCGATAGTGACCGCCATCAGCGTGCGTCCGCTCACAGATAAGACCGCCGATAAAACCACACAAGAAAACCCCTCTCTGGTCGCTTTTTGCTCCGTTTCAGACGACTGTAGCTCCAACAACACCGTATTATCGGGATATATGTTCTTCGGAAAGGGGACGGGGAAATGAAATTTCGAGAAGCCCGTGAATGAATACCCCCCCACAGTCTGTCTTCCCGCAATCTCTAGTGTGCAAGCTAAAATGCTACGGAACAATGAGTAGAACGCATGCGTAGGTGCGGCGAATCGCGTGGAGACTCACAACACACGTGACCACATGTGTACGCCGAACTGGTCGAACTGGTACGCAGCGTACGCAGTAAAACCATTACTGTCTATGACTCATCATGTGACTCATAGTATATGGTTTTACTGCGTACGCTGCGTGAGTAAAACCAACCTCTTTACAGTCCATGAGTAAAACCAAACCCAGGTAAAACCACCAGTTTTGTTAGTATGTTCAAATGACATAAACAGATGAAAGGAGGCTTATATTGACAGAACGGATTAAGATAAAGGGTGGTCCTACTTGTTAGATGCACTACTTTTATTTAGGATGTCTTTACAACACACACATACCACACACACACACACACACACACACACACACACACACACACACACACACACAGTGAACCTTTGCACATTTAAAACGTGGTTGTGAAAACCTGAGGAAAAAAAAGAACATTGTCTCCAAGCATACCATATATTCCATTTCCACTGGTGGCAGAGTCAGGTTCATTGTCTGTTGACAAATTTACCTCTTCACCTTCAATTGATAATATGACATATTGTATGTTATACACAGTAATGTGACCTGAGTAAAATCTGACTATGAGTACTGTACTTGACCTCTGATCTCAAATTATTACAAAAAAAGATACATCAAAACAGAAAGTCAGTGCAAACACTTTAATTGAACTAATTAGTCGCAACAACAATTCTGTACAAGCAATTTCCTTTTCCAAAAAAATGTTAATGTTGAAACACAGGAAGTTCCAGATCCAAAAAATGTGGTTTCACAGGAACCTGATTCCTGCTCCAAACTGAACCCCGTCACATATCCTGCACGAACAGAGAAAATTAGTTGAAATAAATAGCAAATCAGTTTATTTCCAGTGCATGTTAAGGACACTATGCATGTGTCTCTTGAAAGTGTTTATCTACATGATTGTACAGAAACTATTTTCTCAATATTTACTAAGCAACATGCACATACAGTACATACACAACTTTCACACATGTGACATTTACACTGCACGAGTTGAAGTCACCCACCTGTACAACCTGTGGTTTTTTGGTCTATGCTGGTCTTTTCTAACTAAATCATTTATCTTCTGTTTGCAGGGAGAGCTATTGGACATCAAGTTTAGCTAGTGTGCCTTAAATGTCTTTAAAGTAAGTCAAATAGGTGCAATTCCAAATCTTACCTAAAACTAGCTACCCTTATCAGCCCTACCTGTCTCCACTCTGGACTCCCATGGGAATGCAGTAATTCAGCTCCAGTCTGGCAATGTTTCCCAAACGCAGCACAATGCCCAGTCCATATGACCAACGGATGCTTTCGGCCAGTTTCTTCAAATGTGCTTTTGGCCCCTCACCTGAGTAAAAAACAAACGTATAAACTCAGCCAGACCGAAAACAAGAGCATCTGCAAAAAATCCTTTCTAATAGAATTCAGTCATAAATGTCAAGGTCTATTCCTTTAAAACATGAACCTTTAACAGTCATTTGAGGTGCTTGTTCTGTTTCCAACTACTCACCATAGTTAAGGTTACAAAGGTTTCCGGCATTGAGGAAGAAGTGTGTTCTGAAGAGGTCACCAAAGCCCCCCTTGCCTGGTCTGAAGGGTAGAGGGGTGTAAAGGTGGAGGCCTCCAGCCCAGTAGCCCTCTCCTCCCAGGTAGTCACCTGCCACATCAGTAATTCCAGCAAACAACATTTTCAATTAACCATCAAACTTCAGTCTGGTTACCAAGCAACTCAGCCAAGTTAATGTCTCACCTTCACTCTGTGGGCCCAAACTGTACATACTGAATCCCCTGATACTGGTGGGGCCACCAAGATAGAACCTAGAAGGTTGACAAAGACACATAAAACATAAAATATGTAATACAGAAAGAACCCTACAGTTAATTGTGTTTTAAAAAAAATTTAATTTAGTTTGCACAATTGCAGCATTTTGCGTCAAAAACTTCACTCCTAAGTCATAACTTGGTCAAATCTGAACACACATCCATGATACACATATGTTTAGAATCAACGTGATTTACACTTTTCAAGGACATATATACTATCTGCAATGTCCATCGCAAATAAACATACATATATCTACTTAGAAATCATTGAAAAAAAGACACTCCTTCAGAACTTGCCTGAGAATGATCACGTTTTTAAGTATTCTTCAGTATTAAAGTAGTGATAGTTGTCTAGACAGCCATGGGTACATTGCAAACAGGAACTGCCAATAGATAATTCAAAAATACTTTTAATGGTGCCAATTTGCCAAAATGAAAACAAAATGTAGGCGGGGGAAAAAAAACAGTCTCTAGCTGTCTCAAGTCAAGACTTAAAAAAAACCCTGGTCTTGTGGATAATGGTAATAGGGTGGTGAATTGTAGTTCTGTACCGGTCTGCTATGCTTGTTGGCTTGTCACCAATGGGCAGGAGCAAACCGCCCCACAATGAGGCAGAAAGGACCTGGAGGAGAAAGTCAAAGGGTTTAGTCACAACAATCTAACAAAGAAGATAAGAACATAAAAATATATTCCTGGCTAAAGAAGGAGGTCACCAAGTTTTTTTGGAAAGAAGTCTGTTGGTCATTTAGTTTAGTTTTCTGCTAACAGACCGTTCTCACAAAAGCCTGAGTATATTACTCAAATTCTTTACTAGCATTCTTTACTTTGCATAGTTTATCTGCATTAAGCGTTTTTTGATGAGACAATTTGCTAAATGCCTGAAATGTAAAATGTAGAATCTCACCGAGTCCCAGAAGAGTGTTTTGTTGAGCTGGATCTCAAAGTCCTCCTTCAGGAAACTGGCGTCTCCCCCAGTGTAACCAGCAAGCTCCTACACAAACACAACACAAAACGTCAACCTGGTGCACAAGATCAGTCGTATTGTTTTCAAATAGCATTTGAAAAAAGCTCTGGATTAGTGTTAAACAGAAAACCTGATGGATCTTCAAGAGGCCACCTTTCCTGGGAAGGATGGACGAGTTTCTGGTGTCGATGACCATAGAATGCTGAAAAACAAAAGGGCACCATTCTCAAAACTACTGCTAAAAATGTGTTCACTAATAAAGTGTCTTATTGAATATTCAGTTATTTTGCACTATTCAACATTTCAACAATTCATATCCACTGTTCAATATCCCCCACGCAATGTTATCGGAATGTGTTGTGCAAACATTTTAGAAAACCCTGACTAAAGCACTGAATACCAGCTTGCCATTAATTCTCTGACAGCAGACTACATGAAACTCAACAGCTATTTTAAAGCCCATGCTAAAATCTTTAATGTCAAATAAGAGACAAATACCGAAAGTGAGGATTTTAGGGAATGGCCACTCTCCTCCCGGACGGCAAATGAGGCAGTGCGAGCCAAACAGCCCAGCTCTCTCCACACTCCCTCCCACTTCAGGGTCTGGTTGGTCTTCCACACAGGGAACTGTGGGTGGTAAATTGGTAATAAGACACCCGTTTATTACTTTTGTTTGTACAGATCTCACGCAGTAAATGAGCATACATTGTTTGTAACATAGCAACTGTTGTCTCCTTAAAACATGTGGAAAACAGTGGCTCTGTGACATCTCAACAAAGTCCAAACTTTTAGTTTCTAAGGAACAAAACTCTTTTCTTTCTGACTTTCTGATGGTACCGGTCTTTTTTGATGCCTTCTATTATGACTCTTTTCAGCTCATTTTGTTGAACAAAACCTTAATGTGTTAATTAACTTCATCCATGTTCATGGAGGCAAGATCATTTGTCTTGCAAACAACAGAAGAGGCAAATAAATAGAAACAAGTATTTACGCTCAGTTCTCCAGAGATGCCTCGATCCGTCTCCCTCAGTGAACTCCATGGAAACTGACCTGTTACTTTGTACACATTGAGTGAGATGCTTGAAGTGAAAAAAAAAGAGAAGAAGAGATGTCAATACCCTGCTTCTAGGATTCCTTTGTAATTACAAAATATACCCATCTATAGTTACTGCATATATCGCTCAGACATTTACTTGCTCACTGATGGACCCAAATCTAAAGCTAAAGTATCAGGGGAGTCATCGTATCTATCTAATGCCCAACTTCAACCACCCTGCAAAACTGAACTTATAGCAGAAGAATAAGCCTTAGAGACACATATGCATACCATGTACCAATGTGATTAGATTTATTTTATGTTCATATCTTACTTGCGTTCAAAGTTTCCTGGTTGGGGTTTGAAGAAGGACAGGCCGTAGGATGTCTCTTTGGTTCCGTAGGAGAACTGAAAGGTCATTTTCTCTGCTCGACCTAATGCATTGGGTAACTTCAGGCCTAGTACCTGAAATTAAAGCAGGTAAGGTTTTGTATTTAGAGGCAACCAAACTAATAAAAAAAAAGTAGATTAGATAGAAATTTAACTCAATCTGTCTGAAAAAGGAAATGCATTATAAAAAAACCCACAAACAGACATATAGATTTGGGTCAAAGTCAAATAACTTAATCACAATGAAATATCTCAGTGCTACAAACTAAAGTTGAAGTCAACATTGGAAATTATCCTTACAGGAAGATATTGCTAAACCAGTGTTTTTACACTAGTGTAGCAGTATGACACTATAATTGGATCCAAAAGAGCCAAAAGAGGAGGTGGCCTTTCAGAAAGCGCTCACCATGCTTCCTTCGTTGTTTCCAACCATGGTGTTGTAGCTGCCGGTCATCCGTCTCAGCTCGGTGACTTCAAACGTCACATCGAGGCCGTTAGGAAGAGCATCCTCACCTGAGGAGGAAAACAAAGAAAAAGAAAACATGCAGAATGTCAACAATAATTTCATGTTTGGTTTAAAACAGTGAGACAGAACACAGAAAATGCATCATTAGAATTTGTACATTTGTTAAGAAAGTCCATATGTGTAATCATCAGTTTACTTGATCAGTTTACAGTGATTGACAAGTACCTCGTGACGTGTCAATAACAACTTCAACTTTTCTGAAAATACCGAGACGGAGCAGCTTCCGTCGGGCTTCATGGGACTTTCGCATCACCTGCACAACAAATTGAACCATGTGTTGATGCCAGTAATGGCTACTCACAAGCATTGATTGGTACAGCGGTTATCAACATGCACCTACATCAATCAAGTTCTTTGCCCGGAAAACTTCCGCGATTTCATAAGTCAACAGGTCCTCCTTGGTTCTTCCGAGCCCATCTATGTGCACTCGTTGAACTACAACCTTAAAAAACAGAAGAGACAGATAACTTCATTAACATTTGGAACACCCCAAAAAATACAGTATATTAATTTTATGAAGAAAAAAAAAAAACACTCATTAGCCAAATATTATGATACAGTTTCTCCCTTCTATAAAATGTCCACTAATACTGCAGTTTCCTGACATTTCGGGTTGTGTTTTAGATTTATTGTTTCAATTCTTTCATTTACAGCTTTTGGTGTGGATATGAGGCAGGGAATCACTTACTACTATGCTGGCAAAGCACAAACCTAGTGTGGAGAAAGGTGGTCTGGCAATATGTCTTAGTGAGAGAGACTGGTGTAATTACTGCCTGAAATAAAACAAATCTTACATCCTTGTTTTCAAGAACTTCTTGCTTTGGCTCGTGCTCAATCCCAGGAGCCTCAATATCGTCAGGTTGAACTCCTAGCTCTGGCCCTCGCATGGGCAGAGGGTCCAGGCTCTGCAACGCAAAATATAAGGGAAATAGATATAATCACAATCAGAGTTTTACCATGGTTTACCAATCAAATAGATAATGACTCAAAGAGGAGTTTAAATTCTATAATCACACACATATTATACATGTTTGCTGTCTAAGTATTCTCCACTAACCCACTAGGGCTGCAACTAACAAATATTTTTTTTACGATCACTGATTATTTTCTAGATTAATTAATGAATCACTTGGTATATAAAATGTTACTTTTTTTTAAGTAAAAAAAAAGTGTCTATCACAGTTTCCCACAGTCCAAGATGAGGTCTTGTTTACTGTTCGACCATAAGACCAAAACCCAAAGATATTCAGTTTACAAAAAGCAGCAAATCATCCCATTGGAGAAGCTGGGCCCAGATAATGATTGACATTTTTGCTTAGATGAAGTTTATATGACTACTCAATAATACTAAGTTATTCTAAAATAGTTGCTGACTTGTTTTCTGTCATTGACTAAACGATTAATTGTTTCAGATCTACACCACACCATAATGCCGGTGGTCGGTTAGTGTGCTGACTGCAGCAAGACTACAGTGAGCGGATGAAGAGCCACTAGCATCTTTCCTTACTGTCAATGATTTGTATCTAAATACACAGCAAGCAGAGTCTTTACGTTTAATTGTGAAGTTAAAATCTAACTAGCAGAGGATGAATTCGGTGTTGTCGAAGAGCTGAATGCCTGAGCCATGTTGGACCTTGTTGAATGTAAAGTATGGGCCTTTTCTTGTAGAACAGTAGCCGCGCTGTGTCAGATACCTAAATAAACACACGGAGAGGTCAAAGTCCTAGCTAACACGTTCACGGGACTTTTCCTTACCCTGGCGTGGACGGTGCCCATGCTGAGCTCCACAGGGCGCTGTCCCAGTAAATATGAAATCAAATTTGCGTGGTAAAAGTCTAATTTAATCTACAAGAAACAGGAGAATAAGACGACGAGGTTTCGTATAAGGAGGCGGCCATGTCACTTACTGACCACGCCTTCTCTGGTGCACATTCAATGCATCAACGCTGCGAAATGTTAAAATAATAATAATAATAATGAAAAGAAAAGAAAATATTGCAAAAATAAATGTATACTACCACTATTTCTACTAATGCTATTATTGTTATTATTAAGTTATATTAAACTATACTAAATTATATCGTATTATTGTAAATGTATTACCAATACTAATAATGATGATGATAATAACATGTTTAACATTACATTGAAATTTTAAATTCAGATAGCAACTGTCAAAGATCATGTCATATTTTACAATGTCTTAGCCTGGTTAGGTTAATTTATTTATTTATTGAAATATACATTAAAAGCTGGGTTTTTGTAATAGGCACTGCTAATTATAAACAAAAGCACAAATAAAAGAATAAGACTTGTGCTTTTTGTTTGGCTTTTATATAATAGAAAATACATACCCAAAACCACGCCAACTTTCAGTTGACATTTATGGGTTGGATGGCAAGATGGATTTATTACTACATACAGTATATTGTAGGAGAAAATGTATATGTATTTACAAGAGTGTATATTATTTTTTTATACACTGTATTCATAATCATGTTTCAGGCAAGGTCATTCTGAGGAGTAAACCAAAGTATTGTCTTGTTAGGTGAAGATATACAGTATAATATATATATATATATATATATATATATATATATATATATATATATATATATATATATATATATATATATATATATTCTATGAGACATTGTTAAACTGTCCAACAGTGTAAGGTGGGAGGCTGAGTTGGGATGTAGACTTAGGATGCATGATACCTGCTGTACTCTGTTATCCTATACTTCTCTAAGAGCTCTTAATAAATAGTTGTATCTCATCACATATTGCATCTTGACATGGTGATATTTCTTAAGGGCATATGAACCTTCAGTTTTTAGAAGAAATTCCTCAAAATACACTGTTAACTTTAGTGTAAAAAGGCTGGCGAATACTTGAATGAAAACTATCTGAATCAGAATACATATTAACATTACAAGTTTATTAACAATAATTATATCAAATGTGTTAATTTTACAACAGACCCAGTCCCAATGAAAACTTCCAAATGCATATCAACATTATATCATGTATTAAATAACACATCAGCTGAGTGGAAGAAAACCAATCAAACATAAGTTCACAGTTGTTCATATGTTGCTGAGCATCTCTGCAGGCCTTGAATCCTGTAACAACAAAATTAGACAAAATGTACTTTTATGGTATGGTGAATTTTAAAATGCTGGTGAATATTCTTCAACATTGTACAACATGTTTCGATTTTACAAGCTGCTCTTACGCTTCTGTTTTGAAGGTTTCATGGGATATTTTGTCTTCATTTACACCTTCGGGACATTCATTAATGTTTTTTATGCCCAGTGTGGTCAGTGCTGTGGGGGAAAGGCTCTGTGAGAAGTTGTTTTATTTAAAAGTGCCAATATTCTGAACAAAAAGATTCCTTTGATGATTTTAAATTTTGCTGTATGACGCAATAATTGGGTGAATTAAAAGTATATACCTACCAAACTGAATTAAAACCTGATAAATATCTTGGGTGAGCTTAGAATTATGTTGCTTATATAAATAACAGTTACATATTGAAAGTGTTGATCTCTCTCTGCCAGAGAAAGCCTAATATAGTGTCCATGTCCTATGCTTACCCTGCTTGTATTGGGCAAAAGTGATGTATTTTTGATTAGCGGGGTCCAGTATCCCAAAGACTGCATCCAGGTTGGAGTTGTTGAACAGATTCGGCCCTTTCACACCATTCTGCTGAGACATCTTCAGCTGTTCCAGCTGCTCAACGAGAAACTCTCTGGGATTCTCTGAATGAAAGAATAAACCACAATAAAGGTTCAATTATTGAACACCTTTGGGAAAGTTTGCAGCAACCAAATAACAACAATACAACTTAACAATAAGTATTAAATATATAACAATGCAAAACTGATATTTTATTTACATACACTTTGTAGACAATATACCACTTGGGTATGTTCAAGGGAAGAATAGAATATTTGGTCAGGAACAGTTTTAAGTAACTTAGTAACATCCAACTGTGAGCCACATCAAATCACATTTAGGTTACTATAGGCAATAACCTAGCTAGCTTTATGTGTTTATGGTTATTATGTAAGATATGTTTATTACAGTGTATTAGCTAACCTATCTTTTTTTTTTTTTTTTTCTTGCAACAGAAGAGTCAGGATGCAATCCGAATCCAGCACAGACACAGTTAAAAAAAGGCATAATTAGAGAGTGAAAAGCTAACCAAAAACTTGTCAGGATCTTTAAACGTGTCTGAGTTTGAGTTAGCTAGCTAGCTTGCTAGCTATTACAAAACCTAGCTAGCTAGTATTTTTAGCAGAGGATGTTAGGTCCGTGGTGTCTACAACAGAGACAAAATGAGCTCTAACCAGGTCTGTAAAAGAAGAGCATGCTGGTCAGGTTTTCCATGAGCTCGAAAATTTTGTGTTTCTCGAGATAATCAGCGGCGTCTTTCTCCCTCTGCGTCGCCATCTTTTCCAATTCACTTTTGTTTGAACTTGTTGCCATGATACGCCAACACCGTGCGTGCGCACAGACACACGCGCACACACTAGTACTTGTTTGTCACTCAATGACATGATCACACCATCACAATTACAAGCCTAACCCCAACCCTTACCCTAATGTTAACCAAAACTAAACGTAAAGTCACACAGTAAAAGTTACAGTAGGGCAGATTTCAAATCACCTCTTTGACAAATAAATAGGGCCTCATACTGATAAAACCGAACCGTTTTAACATTTTTAACTTAACTGATTAGTTGTTAACTAAAATGTCAAAGAAATACTGAAAAATAACCATTACAAGTTCCTAAAGCTGAATGTGATGTTTTGACGTAGCTTTTTTGTCTGAACAACAGTCCAAAACCCCCAAATAATTAATTTAGAATAATATAATACATACAGGGAGAAGCAAAACGCTGGAAATGATTAATTTAGCAAGTTTGTCAGTATTTCCATAGAGAGCACTGACACTTACTACAAAGTAATGGACAAAGGTTAAGTAAATTTTTATTTCAAATTAATTTTGTCTGCTAGCGAACAACCAAAAACAATCAAAATAAATACATTTTAATTATTGAATGACCTTAGCAGTTACCATGTGTTCATGGATCGTTCTTTTACATATTTCAGCACTCGGTCTGAAAATGCAAACACATTCAAAAGGGATGAAGCGATATAAGATGAAGGTGTATTAACAACTGTTGTGTGAACCAAATTATCTTGTTTTAGGGAAGATCCTTATCCGAGCAGCCAGACGCCAACAGTGTGGCATTTCAATCCACTCCTGTTTGCTCCATTAGAAGAAACCATCAAACACAGAAAATATCCATTTGCAGATGTCCCCGAAATTACTTTACTCCAGGCAAGTGGCAGCCTGAAACATTGGACAAAGTCTGCTTGACAGATAGATATAGATAGGGTGTCCATCGCAGGAAGTAAAATGTCTTATCAGTCCGCCTTCTGTTCAGCTTTAAGCTGCTGTAACGCAGCAGCAGCTTCTTCTCTGACTTTGTAGCCCAGCAGATCTGTCTGAAGCTCCCCAGGCTTTGGTGGGATCTCTGGTATACTCTGAAACAACAGCAGCAAAGACTGTTACACACTGAAAAACTGTTTGGTTGGGTGGTATTTTTTTTTTAACTTTCAGTGATCTAAAACATCAACTGTAAAAGTCTGTCTTTAGTGTCACTGGTGTTTTCTGGGACCACTTCTGACACAGTAGTATTTGATAAATTAAAGCAAATTGGTTTAAAATCCCTGACTGATTCCTCCATACCATATATAGAGTATGTATGACTATAAACCCATCTTTGAGTAAAAGTAACACTTTTTACACCCGCCTTGTGGTGGCTGTCAAATTGCATTATAGGAAATGTGGGAAAAATACTAACACGTGTTGCTATACAGTACAGCTGGAAAATACTACAGCTGTATAACAACACATACTATCCTGTGTTATAAAAGTAGCACTACACAGCGAGAGACAGTTGCACAGTATGTACAGTATGACACTATATTAGGCTTTCTCTGGCAGAGAGAGATCAACACTTTCAATATGTAACTGTTATTTATATAAGCAACATAATTCTAAGCTCACCCAAGATATTTATCAGGTTTTAATTCAACTATATATCAGTTGTGCAAGATGTCTTGTATTTTCTTTTCAAAAACCTGATGATTGTCATAATAATTCCAATGCATCTGAATATTTTGCAGACTTGTTTATTGATTTCATTTCGAAATCACAACTGGGCCAATGTGAAAAAATGGTTAATTGTGTCCCTCACCAGATCAGGTAGGTAGTACTGGTGGACGACCTGTGCTCCTGCAAACATTGCCAGCATACTGGCACTTAACATCTTCAGGTACCGAGGCCAAGACACACCGGCTGGCATCTTCACACACTTCCTCAATCTGGGGGGAAATAGGAAGACATTAATAAATTATTTAAAATGATATGCCGCATCTAATAATTTGTCTGCTCCCTTTTTGAGGGCTATTCGTCATATAATTAGTCAGTATGATTAATCACATCAAAAACTGGTATCCTGTATGGGTATGCCTTACCATTAGGGTTTCTAGCTAAGTATAGTTCACAATTTTAATATCGTGCCTGTACACATTTCAAACATGTACTGTATGGCTAACCACCTGCACAGTGAATCCAGTGACAGGAAAGCTAATGTTGTTAGCCCCGACGATACAGTTAACGTTACCAGGTGTAAAAGTTTGAAATACAGAAAATGGGGACAGATCAATATACAAAAACTAACATATAGCGATTCTAGTAAGACCTTACCTTGTTTATTTCACTGTGACTGTAATTAAAGGCAGCAATGAGAAGCTAATATCCACCATCGTAAAACCCAAGTGCCTGTCATTGGGACTCACAAGCAGGAGAAGCAGGTCATGCTACAGCTGTTAAGCTAGCTAACACGGAGATAATCTAGGTAAAGTGAGCTCGCACTCTGCCTCTATTTAGTGATACCACAAAGGTTAAGATTCTGTTCCCTGTTCCCCGGTTTAAGTGCATTCGTGTGCTCCGCTTTTTTGAATTCATTGGTTGGGGTGGATTGTAATTGCTTTTTTTTTAAATAACACTTTGTATTCCACCATTTTGAAGCTGGTTGTTGATGTAGGCTAGCTATCGTAGATCTAACATTAGCTTCTTCTTTTTTGTTAGCCACATACAGTGCTGTGTATGTTTTTAATTTACATTGTTGTGCCAATTTAGGAAGTTGAAGAGGGACGTTGAAAAAAAAGAGAGTAAATAATACCCTGGATAATCTGTAGGGTTCGGATATGGGTTTTCACCATTTGTGTGTATTTTGAATTGGTCCTTTTCATAGAGTTTTTAACTGTGGAGTGCTGCTCTTTACGAAAACACAATCTTTGGCTGTTATGTTCGTCGACGTAAATTCGTGCTGGTGCACTGCTTTCATGTATACGTGATTTGCCGCCATCTAGAGATATTTCTCATCAACTCATACCGTCTGTGTACCATGCACTATAACCCCGTGTCTGTTTTATAATGTTTGAATTAACAAATAATCTGTACTGCTTTATTTACGGCCGGCGGCAGGAAGGATGCCGTTGTGTTGACTGTTCTGCACTGCAGTGCAAAAGATCATGGGACTATGTTATTAATGGTTCCTGCCCTAGTTTAAGTGTTTAAGATGTTCTGTAAATGTTTTCGTTATGCATTTATGTTACCTGGGTTTTAGTCTTGATTTAGTGTTAATTTACATTTGTTGGGTTATCATGACTGAGACACTGGGGTAGGTTGATGACATCTGTGAACGTAAATACACTACCTTATACTACTACTAGCTACTAGAAGATGTATCTACCTGTGGCTCTTTGACTTCTTCCACGTAGCTCGTTACAGTGTTAATCGGCCGTTGGTTGTAAGGTTGTAAAAGTATAGTTGTGTAATGTGACTAAACGTCCTGAATTTTCATTTTAGTTTACTCATGCAGTACACCTCCTAACCAAGGAGTGGCGGTAAGCCTTCACCCGACCTGCGCAAAAGCGTTTTGAGCGTTTAAATGGTCTTTGTTTTGGGAGGATTCCCAGCCCCCCGTCTCCTTATTTGAAAAACTAAAGAACAAAATGTATGACAGGTATGTTAGTTTGCTCATATACCCTTATGTTTTGTTAATGTAGAGGTCACTTGCGGTTTGAAGACAGCGGGGCTCGCTGTTAGCAAAGCCTTCCATCTTCCTGTAACGTTAGCAGCGTCCGTCTTCTTTGTGCCAGCAATGTACCGTATGTGCTATAATCTCCACATAGCTCACATCTCCAGTTTGAATTGATGCATTTGGCAGCAGAATGAATGTTAATTTATTCAAATAAGTCAACAGTTAAGATGGAAGAAAACCAGTATACATCATTGACGGTTCCTACGGATTATTTTCAGCAGTGGTGAGTTGGTGTTGGAGGTGGCAGGGTCATGGGAAACTTCTCATGTTATCTCCCTGACGTCTTCATTTTCATGCATGAGATGAAGAAAAATTAACAGCATTTGACGCACGACATCATACATACCTGTATACTTTACATTTAGGCTTGTAGCAAGTGATAGTGTAATCATTAATGATAATAACCATATAATAAAATGGTCATTGAATCTGGAGTACTCTGATTTATAATTCAGGTATGTAGCAATAAATGTAATTAACTGGCAAATGTAATTGTCAGTTAATTTAACAATGTTATGATATTGCGTTATGTGTACTCTGTAGCTGGTTTGACACATTTACGGATTTAAGGCTATATCCTGAAATGTTAAAATTTAGACATGCTACTACATTATCCAGCAGTAATTAAACCATCACTTGCTAAAGGCTTCACAAATACACCTGCAGTGGCTCTTATTCAGCCTATTTGCCAATTTTAGAATGGGCATGACTGTAAAATAAATTTTCACTCACATGCCTGACCTGTAGTTGTTTTCATATTGATCATATTCACAATGTTTTTGGACGTCCTATCAATTTTTTGTATCTTCATATCTTCATTCTATTCTGGTCAGTCCCACCTGTTTGTGGGTGCAATGTGTGAGTGTTTCTATGGTTCTAGGTTCTATGCTCAAAACCAACCAAACGCAATAAAGCGATGAAAAATACTTTCAGAGCTTGACTGACATACTCTAAACTGAATGAACTGTAGAGAATACAAACAGGTGTATATCCACGCATGTATGTTTGTAAGTATTGTGTGTTGTAAGTTTGCCGTACCCACTTCTTCAGGCACCCCCATTGAGCACCAGACATAATTTTTCCTTTCTTGCTGTGTCTGGGTCCTGTTTCCCTTCTCTCTTTAACCTTCTTCCTCCTCCTCCTCCTCTCTACTTCTCTCATGCAACCTTTCTTTTCTAGGTACCAGTCCAGCCAGCAGCACCCCGAGGCTCAGTATGTGATGCCGTATCACAACACGGGCCATTACACAGAAGGTCCCAGAGATGAGCTTGTCATGGCCGAGCTGTCTGTCCACCGCGAACCACCTGTATACCAAGAACCTTTTTACCAGAACTATAACCCCCCGGCCCAAAATCACTACCAGGAGCTGACCTACCAGCCAAACGTCAGGGAGCAGCAGCAGCAGCAGCAGCATCCTGCACACCTGCACCCCCCTCAGCACCAACATACAATACAGCAGCAGGAGCCAAGTGTTCAGCACCAACCTCAGCCTGCTGGTCCACCTCAAGGTATGGAATAGATCAAAGTCATTTCCCCCCCCACACCAAAAACTGTTTTTTTAAGTAAGTTTTTAGTATTTTAGTATAGTAATATCTACAACATGTTCCTCCTCTCTCTGTGCTAGCTGTGACACCAGTGAAGAAGAAGAGAGGCCGGCCTCCTAAGCAGCAGGCGGAGGAGGGCAAGACACAGGAGGAGGAGAATGAGATTGAGGCGGCAAAAAAAGCCAAGAGGGCTCTCAACCGCTTCAACGGCATGTCAGTGGCTGAGGTTATGGCCAAAACCCTGCCAGACGTTATATCCTACAATCTTGACATTTTGATAGTGAGTTATATACTGGAGACCTATTAAGAATTAATACATTTGTTTATTTGAATAAGTACCGAATTGGTGCCAGTTATACCAAAAAAGATGTAAAGACAGTGTGTCTATTTGGTAAGGTTTCAGTCACAAAAAACTGTAATTTTCAGGTCTGTTGCCATGGTAACACCTTCATGTTTCTCCTCAGATTGGAATTAACCCAGGACTATTGTCAGCCTTCAAAGGACGCCATTATCCAAACCCAGGAAACCATTTCTGTATGTTGAAATTCAATTTCATTACTGACTTAAGGGAATACACACCAACACTTATCTTAAAAGCATCAGGCTGAATTACAATGACATTTTCTAAAGTAATGTAACTTTTTATTTTTTGCAGCCATATAAATGGTGTCTTGGGTTTGAATATTTCACTATATATATATATATATATATATATATATATATATATATATATATATATATAAATTATGTAGCTTGAGCGTTTCACCGCAACAATCAAACAGAATGCACATAATGCTTGAAACTTGTACCATGTCGAAATATGTTTTTTATATATATAACTTGGAAGTTTTGAAGGGAATATCAACATTTAAGGGGTCTGTAGAAAATGTATGAATGCCATTTTAAAATGTATCATCAATGGAGGTTTTTGCCAGACAGGTATTCAAAGGGGGAGGTTGCTAAAATCAGGGTGCACAATGATTTTTCAAGCTCCCCAAGAACATTTATCACACTAAATATTTATCTCTCCAGTATCCGTAGAGCACATTGTTTTATATTAAAAAATGTTTGTGCTGATGTAGTCCTGAAGATTCAGTGCAGCTACAATGTCTATAAAGTTCTGTAATTCTGGGTCCAGTGTTTTAAAATGTATTTGATGTGCCTCGATAGCCACTAAGCTAACTAAAATGTCAACTCTTCTTTCCTATCCAGGGAAATGTCTGTTTCTTTCTGGTCTAACTGACGAGCAGCTCAACTACATGCATGACCAAAGCCTGCCGGAGAAATATAGCATCGGCTTTACCAACATGGTAGAGAGGACCACACCTGGTAGCAAGGACCTCTCTAGGTGAATACAAAACAGCATTGATCTATTAAGCTTATGGAAATGCAGTAATTTTAGTTCACGCCTTTATACAGAATTATTTAAAGTTAGTGTAACAGTAGACTAAGACTGAATTATAAGCTCTAATAAGTGAGAACTTTCTGGGTAAAAATCACCCCCAATGTAATTTTGTGTGTCACTTGAAACAAACCTAGATAATAATTTTCTGGTTTTATGTTTTGTCCCAGTAAGGAGATTCGTGAAGGAGGTCGACAGTTACTTGACAAGCTGCAGAAATACAAACCATTAATAGCAGCTTTTAATGGAAAAGGTACAGTTATTAAAACACTTAAAAACTACTTTACTTTGTGAAAGTGTTTAGATGGCTTATTCGTACAGCCATTGGGTAAGTTTAACAGTGTATTGACATTTGTTAATTTTGTCAGGTATTTATGAAATATTCTGCAAAGAAACCTTTGGTGTGAAGGCAAAGAATCTCGACTTTGGTCTACAGCCTTACAAAATCCCAGAAACTGAAACGGTATGTTAAAACAGTACCTGGATTACTCTTAAAATATACTCAACAATACAAACGACAATCCTCATAGCAAATTTCATTTTACCTAGGTGTGCTACTTGATGCCGTCATCAAGCCCCCGCTGTGCCCAGTTTCCCCGTGCACAGGATAAGGTTCATTTCTACATCAAGCTGAAGGAACTGCGAGACCAGATGAAAGGCTTGGCACCAAGGCCCGAGGTGGAAGAGACACAGTACTTGTTCGATCTGCAGCTAGCTAAAGGTAAAAAATTCCCTTTAGCTGTATAGTACAGTTGAAACAAGTTGGATTGCAATTCTTTTTTTTTCAAAGATATACCTGCTTATTGGGATTTTCCGAAACATAAGCAGGGTACATCTTTGTCATTTTTACAGATATATTTATGTTTATGTTTACTGACATATTTATGTCTGAGATGAAGATCTAACACCTTGATGTTGCGTTTGTTCTGCAGAGGATGCTAAGAGGATGGCAATCAAAGAAGAGCAGGTGGATCCAGAGTATGAAAGCTGTAGTGGGCTGCATGGGGATGTAAAGCAAAGCAGCAACTCCTCCAACTAAAAGAGACAGATGAGAGGAGAAGAAACAGGCCTGTCTGCTGTAGCACACAGGTAGTGTTGTTACCATGTAGTTCTAAATATATTTAGTTGGAACTAGATGGAATTGGACTTAGTTTCAGGTGCATATACCCTAACTGTAAATAACTCTGAACCACTGTGACTGATTACCAAAGCAATTCAAAGAAGTCTGTTGATTTTCATACAACCATGACATGAAGTGAACCAATGACCTCAACCATACTGGAAGTAAACATAGATTTGTCAGTCCGAAAAACATTTTAAGGCACGCACTACATTTTGGGTAACACTGCATGCAGAAAACACCACAGGGCACCTTTTTAAGTGAACATCATTTGCAGTAAGTGACAGAAAACACATTAAACGTTGCCATGGTCCTTTTTTTTAAATATCTTTTGGGTGATTTCTAGAAATAAAATAAATTACTGAACTATTCCAACATACTGGTTGATGACTTATAAATGCCTTCTGCAAGCAGCACAATCCATCTGTTTGGTTTGTATTGTGGTATCTTGCAGAAATGGACATTGTAGGCCATTCAGCGGACAACATGAAACGGAACCACTGCAGCTGGAGAGGTTCGCTCAACAGAAACCAGATATCAGCTGTACTAGTAGCATGATGCATCAATGAGGGTAAGAAACCCTCTGATGACACCACAAGAAAAGAGGAGTCATACAGTTTCCTGAGGCTTCGCAATGTGACGCACAAGGGAGAAAGTGCCCGTAACGGTTACATTTTCTAACTCTCAAACAAACTGTGCATGTTTTTGGTGTTCTTTTTTATCACTATTTATTGCATTTTGTAAGGTACGTGTCCAGTGACTTATTTTTGTATTTTGAAAGAATGACATTTTATGATTTATCAGCTGTATGAAAAGGGAATTGTACTCTGGAATTTCTAATCTGTAATTACAGAGTTATTAAATCTCTTCTAAAGCTGGCATGTTTATTGTGTTATTGTTTTTAGCATTCATGTGAAGTTGTTATGTATGTATGTATGTATTTATAGAACCTATAACGTAAGGAAACACACAAGCCCAGAAAGCATGATTAATGCTTTTTCTTGAGTGGAAAGCTCTATTTTCAGAGCTCTGTGATTTCCAGCAGCTGTTTATTAAATACACTGATGCATAGTTCAAATAAAGCATACCTGCATTCAAACAACATTTAAAAAGCTAGAAAAAAACTGTCATCAAAATGTCAATGACACATGGTTTTAATGGATCAATCCTTTTTTGTCTGGGTACAATGTGTACAGAGCAACTGGTATTTAAAATACAGATTTAAAGGACACATTCCCTATTTTTGGACCCAGGCAACATTAAAGTGGTTGTTATCATTTAGATGTAATTGTGCATTGCAATTCTGTTTTGCACTGGGCTTAAACACATTGCTATGTGGAAATGATTTAGGCCTTTTAAAAACAACTTTAAATCTTTGTTGTTGCTTTCTTTATGGGGAGCTCACAGTTTGGTAAGATATGTATATATTACTGCTGTAAAAAGCAACAAACACCAATGACGTCTTATCAGGTTGTATTGATTTATTTTGCAAAGCCCCATTTTAACCTTTTAGGCTGTGTAAGATGTGTCAATAACGTGTTGAAAGCCTGAAACCCAAGCCCTAAGTTGGAGCTGTGTCATTATTGTGATTTTGTATATATAATCCTGTGTTAAAAACAAAAAGGACACTGAAAATATACTTTAACCTGTTATGTTTTGTATTATAGGAGTTACAGTTATAGATGTAATAGATGCAATACTTAAAAACTGCACCAAGCCGCAAACATAACCATCACAGACTATCAGCCAATAGAAACAGGTCTCACAGAGATTTAAACTCGAGCAGCTCATACCAATGCTAAAATAGGTGCGTACCGTTTTGTTTTTTCTGATTTTATTATGCAGTTTACAGAACAAACACCATATTCAAACATACTTATTAAATAAAAGGGTCACAATATCCCACAGTCTAAAATATAACCTTTGGAGTAATTTGTGTTGTTTGAGATTTTATTTTTAGTCTTTTTGTACACCTACGTTTTACACTTAAGATCTTCCGGTGTCAAAGTTGACCGGCAGGGCTGTCATGTCTTTGTTGCCTCTGTTGCACCTCATATGTTGTGAATAGAAGAACGGGATAGATGGAAACATAACAGTCATATGTACAGAAGAAACTAATTTAAACCTTACCCACAACAGGTATGTCTAAGGTTTTATATAATGGGAAACTGTGTGCAATTTCTTTGCGAGGAATCTTAGTGGAAGCGAAACCATTCATCCATGCTAAGTTAGCTGAACTGCTAGCTTTTGGCTAACATTAGCTGCACTTGTGGCACTGCTATTGAATTGCTTTTAACAAGAACGTTCATGTTTTCACCCGGAATACGAAACATATATGATTGAAATGAAATAGCTACAAACTCGTACTTAAACTGCAAAACGTGTATTTTAAAATATAGTAAAAGAGATAACTATTTTTCATTCGGGTTTAGCTTTTTAGTTAGCATAGCTATGGTGCAGGTGTAAATGTGTTGTCGCAGAATTGTGTGTTTAGGATATCTACTGTTATACTTTCCCTAAAATAGCCTCTGCATAGGAGTGTTTTGACTTAAGGTTAATCTTTTGGGTTTGTTTTTTTTGTTTATGCCATGGTTTATCTTTTGTTGCTAACTCCAGTTTGTCTACAATGCACATGCATTCAGTTTCATACACTGCCATACTCTTAATATGCTAAACTACACGTACATCACCTAGCTATGTTTCCTCAATATGCATATTGATCTATTTAATAAAGTCAAACCACCCAAAAGATGGAAGACAAGCTGAATGGATTCCCTGTTGTCTCCCCGGAGTATCTTCAACAGTGGTGAGTCTTCCTCCTCACCACAATAAGACGAGATAAACCTTTATGTAGCCATGAGTCAGATTATATCTGCAAACCTCTGAATGGCAAAGTGTGATGAAAAAGAAATGAAAGCATGTGCGCCCCTTTTTTGTTTTGTTTTACCATCGTTTTCATAATATGCCATTTGGGTTGTGCACTGTGAATGATGATTTACAGTGCTATGTATATTGTTTTGTATTTTTTGTATTTTATAGCTCAATGGCATTTTACTTTGGTTTAATACAGGGGAACCAAAGAAAAACATCTGGTTGGTGGAGTGATCTTTGGCCTTAGTATGATGTAAAGCTTTTCTGTCTACAGTTTCTTTGATTCACTAACCTTTTCTTAACAGGGAACCAACAGTGTGGGTTCTCCATGTGGTGTGGAAATAAGTTTTAGACAACTCTGCAGAGTTTTTGTATCATAGACATGCACACATTCCACATTTTCAGAACTGGTATACACTCAAGTGTATAGGTCCACCTCGCTAAAACTAATGCAAACTTATACAACAGACCCGCAACAAATTCTACCTATTTTAAAACAAATTCTACATTTTTATTAAGGTTATTATGTTAGGCTGTAATTCGGGGGATGAAAAAGTGTTTCTAGTATATACTTCACTCTCATTGACATAAAGCTACACAAACCTCTCTCTTAAATGCCTCTGTATATTAAATACAGTTTGCTAATTTTTATTAGCTTCATCTAATAAACTGATTAACAACTCAGACCTAATAATTAGGTTATCATAATGGAACATATCCATCATGAGGATTAACTGACTGAGAGTGCATCAGTTGCATCGGTTATGTTTATTTTAACAAACTAAATTATGCATTATCAGTGTGTAACACTCAATAAAATCCAGAAAAAAAGCGCATGGTGCTTACATAGTGTGGTTACATAACACAACACACTGGTCTAACTCAACTTTCTGCCTGCAGCACATCCTGCTGCCATTTCACTTGTTGTATTAATACTTCACACAGTCTTTTTAAATTATTCTTCCTCATAGGGTTCAGTCTGCACAGCAGTTTCAAGCTCTCCAGGCCCAATATTCAGGCTTCAACCACAATCATCAGTCTCACTATCCGGAGGAGCTGCCAGGAGAGACAGCCATGGCACACATGGGTTATCCAGAACCCATGATGGATCAGCAGGAACCAGCCAACCTGGCAAAACGTACTATGATCCCCTTTGAAAACCCTCACTGTATATGGGTTCTGGGTCAGGTCCCAGATTTCTTAATGTATCAAAGTGTTGACTCAGCGTGCAAACAATAGGTCTGCACAATTGTACTTATTGATAAGATGTGATGAAAGTTTTGTAATACTGCATGACATTAGCATGCTTACTAGTAAACATGCTTTTTTGAGAAAAGCTTTGTGTAAGTTAGTGTCAGCGTTCCTTGCATTGTGGTATGCAAGGAAGTTTAATATGCTATATTCGGACATTCGAAACATTGAATTAAATGGATTGGATGGATGGAATATTAAGTCACAGCAAGAGGTAGATGGAGTCTGTCAACAATAAGTTATACAAAGTGCAAGGGCATGTGAAAGATTCGGACAGTTCTTCCTTTTTAATATGGCCTCTCTGAACGTTTCTTGTAGCCCCAGCCAAAAAGAGAGGCAGACCAGCTCAACCCAAGGAACCCAAGGCTCCCAAACCACCAAAAGTCCCCAAGGCACCAAAGCCACCTAAGGACCCAAATGCACCTAAAGCCAAACCTGGTCCTAAGCCCAAGAAGGCCACTGAGGCTCAGGCAGATGGCAAGCAAGAGAAGATTGATGAGAGCTTCAAGAAGGTTAAGAGGAAAATTGACCGCTTCAAGGGAATGTCAGAGGAGGAAGTCATGACAAAAACTCTACCAGACCTGCTGGAATACAACCTGGACTATGTCATTGTAAGATTCCCTGTTCAACTGTTTAAAAAGTGGAGCCAAACACTGCTATCAGGAATGAATTGTGGTTTGTAAGCTTAAAAAAAACTTGCACTGCTTTTTTATAGATTGGTATTAATCCAGGACTGATGGCAGCTTTCATTGGACGGTGGTTTCCAGGCCCTGGAAATCATTTTTGTAAGTTACATGATAAAAATGAGTTTAAGTCGTGTGATTGGAAAAAATGGATCCTGTGCTGGTCTGCAAAAATGACTAAGAAGTTTTATAAATATAAATAAGTTTTAAGAGCGTTTGTGTGTAGGATACAAAGTTCACGAATATTTATTTTGATAAATACCTCGACACTCCAACAATATTGTATGTGTTAACTTGTTGCTTTCACAAAATATTTACACTGATAAATAGATTAATATGATAATGTATATACATGAGGTAGAATTAAAGAGTAAGGTAAAAGGTTACAACAGTCTGGTAAATAAAATTAAAAGCAGCTTTTAAACCTTTAAAAGACAAACGCAGAAGTTATGCCATATTACGATATCCAAAATCTAAGATGATATCTAGTCTCATATCTCGATATAATATCAATATATTGATATTGCCCAGCTCTATGTGTGTCTGTTATTCTGTACAATCTTTGCAAGACCCAGTTTGAGTTTTAGACCTTAAGTGTGAGGACTTTTTTTGTGCAGTGAGGCTTTACAGGTTCAAATAAGAAAATGTGTATTGGCTAGAATCAATTTTTACCTCACTCTTCCCATGTTCTAAATGAAGATTAAGCAGGATGCTGTGACACTATCAACTTGTTGTTAGCCAGAGAGATGTATGACTGGGTAACTGTTAAATTTCAGGGAAGTGCCTGTTTCTGTCTGGATTTACTGAGGAGCAACTCAACCATATGCATGACACCACTCTGCCTGTCAAATACAAAATGGGCTTCACCAACATGGTGGCCAGGGCGACACCAGGGAGCAAAGACCTCTCAAGGTAGGCCTATAGACTCTTGGGGGGGGCAGACATGTAAGACACATCAGTTGCATCCATCGATTATAGATTGAGTTGATTGCTCACCATCATGTTTGATAAAATCTATATTTAGTGCAAATGGGGGGCATCCGGATTTGTGCTGAAGTTGGATGAGCAAACGGGAATCATAATAACGGACTGTTAGGCTGAGATTCCTGTTAGCTTTATTGGAATTTTGTTGTATCCCTGTATTGTAACCATTTTTCTTTTGTTTTCATCTCAACAGTAAAGAGTTGCGTGAAGGTGGCAAAATTCTTGTAGAGAAGCTGAAGAAATTCAAGCCTCTAATTGCTGTTTTTAATGGAAAATGTAAGCACCCTTCTACTACAGAGCAACAGTTGCAATACAATTATTTGTTTAAGTTAATTACAGTAATATTGTTTCCCCCCCCCCCCGAAGGCATCTATGAAATGTTCTGCAGAGAGATGTTTGGTAAAAAACCAAAGAAACTTGATTTTGGTTTGCAGCCACACAAGATCCCCGACTGTGACGTGGTGAGTACTTAAATATTGATTAAAGTTGGCCTCTTTTTCCTAATTAGCCTCTCAAAATGTATTAATTTTCTACATTCTTGGTTGAACCCAGATATTAACATTTCAAGTCCTATCTGTTTAGTAAAATGAATGGATCAGATCAGTACTTAATGCCATTTGAAATCAGTATCAACACTGAAATAGGGACAATGGCGTATTCTCAAAAGTGTTAATTGCAAGACATCTAAAATATTTGTTCTACTCAAAGGTGCAGTCAGCAATTTGTAATCCAATACCCTTTTTGTGAAATTCAGCGAATATCTCCTCATGATCCACCAGCTGTCCATTTGTGTGTGCTGAAAACTTATCTGGTGTTCATACACAGCCCTGGCTCTGTAAATGGGTAACAAACAGTGGCTCGGACCGAGCCACACAACCCTATCCCGGCTAATCTCCCTCTTCCACGTCCTTGCCCTCAAGGAACAGAGCTACTCCATGATAGTAATGCAATGTAAATAACACAGGAGAATTTACCAGAACTTCTGAAGGAGTGTATTTGTTTGGGTTCTTTCTCCAGAATCGCTGACTTCACCTTTTTAAGGGTTGAAGCAGTTTCATAAATGAAATCAGAAAAATGTATGACAGTCATTTCCCCTCCACAGGCCCTGTATCTGATGCCTTCGTCCAGCGCTCGTTGTGCTCAGTTCCCTCGTGCTCAGGACAAAGTCCACTTCTACATCAAACTGAGGGAGCTCCGAGATGAGCTAAAGGGTCTCCAAAAAAGTACTGAGATCGAGGAGGTTGACTACAGGTTTGACCTGAAATTGGCTAAGGGTAAGCACAGTCATCATGGATGAATGGAAGCGTGTCTGTTTTAATTTTAAGTTATTTAACCTGCATTTAAACCCTAAGTTTAACCCATGGCAGTTAAAAATCAGTTTTCTTAAAGGGAAACTAGACAGCAGCATTGTGACATACATAAAAATAACTCAACAAAGCCATAACCATCATTAAACATAAGTAGTTTCACTACTTTTAGTGTAGTAAAGTACTGTATGAAGATTTTTTTCCCGGGTCAGATCATGTTTGGAATTTACTCTTCCCTTTTTTTATTTTATTTTATTTTTTAACATCAACAGAGGATGCCAAGAGGATGGCGATAAAGGAGGAGCAGTACGATCCTGGTTATGAAGATGCCTACGGTGGAGCATATGCAGAGGGTCCAGCCCAAAGCCAGACAAACGGTCACTGTACATTCTCAAATGTAGAAAACGCAGGTAAAACACGCACGCACGCACGCGCGCACGCACGGTTGAAACAGTTTGCTTCTGCAGAGTGTATTCCACTCTACATTTTAATCTATCCATTTTAGGTTATTATTAAACTCCTGCTGAAATGATCAGGGTGCAGCATGATGTTGAATCTCCAGACACATATTTGAACTGTCTTTTAAAGTGTTTCTGAGTTCTTGCTCAGAACATAAAGTGCGTTTACATAGACTTAGGTAACCGGATTAGAGCCGGCATTCTGCAGTAAACTGCTTTCTCGGCCGCCCGGATAGCTCAGTTGGTAGAGCGGGCACCCATATGTGGAGGTTTGCTCCTCGACGCAGCAGGCCCGGGTTTGACTCCGGCCTACGGCCCTTTGCTGCGTGTCATTCCCCCCTCTTTCTCCCCTTTCATGTCTTCAGCTGTCCTGTCAAAATAAAAGGCTCAAAATATGAGGACATAATTTAGATTCTGTAATCAGGGGAGGGGATCATTTCCCCAGCTAGATTTCTCCTGGAGTTTCTAATCCTCCATCACACGTTTCATGTTGATACTGATACTGTATCCTTCGAAGTGATTCAGCATCTTGAACATGATACTGTATCATTGCTCTAGAGGTGCTTTTACGTATCTGACAGATTAAACATAGCAGATATCAGTTGTGTCACATTATCCTCAGCCCTGAGGCTTCAGTCTGTGTTGTCTGTCTTCAGAAGGAGCACAGGAGGCGACCACGTCACAAATACCAGGCCAGCTCCCAGACGGACAGTGGATGACCCAGTCCTTTGCAGACGAGATCCCAGACATCAGCGGTGGAGCAAAGGATGGCAGCGTATGAGGAAAAGACTTATTTTGTCGGGTTTTTAGATCTTTTTCCTTTTTAATAGTGTCCAAGTGGAATATACACCCATAGATGGACTTTTTGTTTTGTTTTTAGAGGTTTTGCAGAATATTCTTTCTGCACTTTTTATTTTGTTTGTGGTCTTGATGACCATCTTCATGGCAGTCTTTTTAAATATGTGAAATCAGGGACTTGACAATGATGCTCGACTGTGCTTGGGGAAGGTCATGTATTTAAACGTTTGTTTTTGCCTTTGTACTGTACTGTACTGCACTGTCATGCAGTAAGTGTATACCTTCACGTCTACTGTTTTGACAGTAGCTAATACTCAACTCCAGATGGTTATTTAATAAGCTTGATTGATCCGTGTGAAGCCTGTATGATCCTCTGTGAATTGAGGCTTTAGCTAGCAAATAATGTTTTACATTCATGGTGCTATGAACTGACCACGATGCAAAGTGATCACTCGATGAAACCAGACTCGTCGTGTACGATTGAGGTTCCACAGAGGGAATTCCTGGCACGCCTTTCAATATAATGTTACAAAACTCAAACAGGTTATATTTTAATCTTTTATCATCACGTTTTTTGATTTTAGGAATTGTAGAATTATGTTTTGTATGTTTATGAAAATGTCATTCACAAGGAATTTTACGAAACATTGGTCCATTAAAATGCCTTGATGATGCTTTTTCTATATTATTGGATTACCTTTCATTACTTTTAAGTGTCATACAACGTCGTGGGTACAAACGTAGAGGTGTTTTATTTTGTAGAGAGAATATATAACAGAAAACAGTAGAAAATGGAGGCCAACATGGAAAGAGAAGGGCTGACATGCAACAAAGGTTGTGCGCTAGGTTGTGGAACTGGATTTCACAGTAACAGAGTGCCCCCAAAAATGTTTCAGCACAGGTAAATTGACAATGTTAGACATAACCTTTAACATCTTATGTCATGACCAAACTACCTGATGTTTACAGTATATCTTTGAATTGGTTTCACATGTTACTAAACTCGCATCCTATGAAAATATTTCTGTACCAACATTGTTTACTTATAATACTGCAGCGAAGCCGTACACATTTTGTTAACTGAAACCAGAAGAGATTTTTTTTTTTTATACAGTCTAAAAGTAAACCAAATATTGGCAATGTAATGGCTGCATTCAGCAGATAACCCTCCTTGTCAACTCTTGACCAACTTGATTTTATGCACTGCGTTCAAAATGCTGGTCATTCAACAAAGGTACGTTCATTTCATTTGATTAAGGTCAGGCTAATTACACTTTAAAAGTACGATCATTGGGAATAGTTAGGTTAAGCTTTTGGTCACAATGCCGGGTGGTTTTTGAGTCGATACATATGAGTCCGACAAATCCAAACAAGCATTTCTTCTATACGGAAGTACACAAGTGTTAAAAGATTATAAATAAGCTACTCTATTTCTGATAAATCTAACATAAGTGATAAATATCATATTCCATTCATAAAAGGTTTTACATCTGCAATGATAAACAGTATTTTTTCCTGCCTGGTTGATGGGTGATGAAGTGTCTGTTTATCTGTGGTTTAAAGTCACCTCACCATGCAGGTGTATTGGGGGTGGGGAAGTTGGAAGGGCCTGTACAGGTAGATGTGCGTTAGAAGAGGTCAAGGGTACCGCTGTTGTCCCACTGAAGAGTTTGGCAGAATTTGAGGTAAGCGTTGAGGTCAAGGGTTTAATGTTTTGGTCTACTCCAGTCTGAGTTAGAGGGCTTTCTGCTGCAATGCTGCTCTGACAATGCGCTGGAGAATACAAAGATGAGAACACAGAGACAAAATAAGCATCTTCATAAATGGGGGTTTTGCCATTACATTTTTTTATTAAGTGTTATTAGTTTGGCAAAGAGGTTGTGTAGGCCTATGTATAGAATAACTAATATTTACGGTAATTAATTGATTATTATTAATTTGATAAACTCAAGGTTAAATAACATGTAAAATTATGAACTTCCAAGCACACACCTGTTGGGATCCTTGGCTCTGCTGCTCCATGTCTGCTTGCAGAGATCTGCAGTCGATGTCCACAGTGGTAATATGCTGTCACAATAAAAGACCAATATAGTGTACAAAATCAAAGTGATGCCACTAATTAGAGAATGGAGTAGGATATTAAGGGACTGTAATTCTCTTGCTTCATTCCCTTGTGGTTGCATGATCAGACCCTTTACCTTTTGGTGAGCGAGAAGGTCAGCTCAATGGGCAGCATGAGGAGGGCCAGCAGATACAGAACTGCTTTCACTGGAAGGAACTCAGTGAGCTGAGACCACTGGGTGTTGCCACAATGACTGTCCCTGCACGCCTCACACAGCACTAACGCAGGCAGACACACACACACACACACACACACACACACACACACACACACACACACACACACACACACACACACACACACACACACACACACACACACACACACACACACACACACACTTTTCTGTGGTTTATTTAGGTTGGGCTCCCACATTCAGTTCATTCATCGCATCATAAATTAGTTTTTAATGAATTATTGAGGTAATTTAGTCCTTTTTTATTTTTCATGTGGTGGATTTAATTTTATGCAAGAATGTGCATTTGTATTTTATTCATCATTTCAACCTTGAATTTACCACTTACAATGCACATCTCCAGGGATGATCCTGCACTGAGGAGCTTCACAGGAGTGTGTGGTGGTTAAGTGCTTGTTGCACTGGCCAGTTTTGATTTGGGGGGGGGTGTAATTAAATACAGTAAATTAAGCCTATGAATAAACCTAAACCTTACATTTAATCGTACCGCTCACCCTCTTTTGAAGCCAACTAAACCCTTTCTTTGACTTAAAAACCTGCCAACTGCTGAGACCTGCCCCCTCCCCTTTACCTTTCTTGAAGCTAACTGGGAGGTGCTCTATGACTTTCACATCCAGCCACCAATGATCTTCCTGATGAGGGTCTTGTCCCTTCAAAAGCGTCTTCACGGGCTCACAACAAGCAGGCTTGACTGTGTCCGTCTCCACCATCAAACTGAGGGGAGGATACTGCGTTCCAAGCAGATCTATAACAGACAGTTGACTGATAACATGTATTAGTTGTCACTACATGGTGTGAACCAGAAAAAAAATCAAAGACTCAGTTGTGAGGAGGATGAACGTGGAGGAACTTACCTCTTTCTCTCAGGAAATGAAGAGCATCCACGTAGCCGTTGTGGCAGATCTCAGCCAGCTTCTGTCAAAAACAAAGTGTGTTTGTTCTTTCTTTACATTACAGAGGACTGCTTACACATCTCAGGATACATTTGTTTGTTTTTTTATATGTGTGACAGAAAAGAGAACTACAGATTTTTCTCTACTGTGAAAGTTAAAAAACAACAACACCGTTTTCAAGAAAAAGCACCCACTTCAAGTGTGGGAGGGAGGAAGGATGTACAGATCCGATGCACATTGCCGGTGTTGACCTGGATGCTAAAGTTGCTGTAGTGCACTTCGAAGAAGTTGAATGTACCCTCTGTGGGGCAAATGTCACTCTCGCCAGAGAACGGGGCCATAGTGATGGTGTTTCTCTGCTCAAACAGAGGCATGTTGTTGCTCAGGGCTCCATCCATATAGTGCTGAAGAGAAAGGAAGAGAAAGGACTGAATGTAGTCTAATTGTGTACCCTGCTGAATGCGTATTGCATGAACTGTATCTTTGTCTTCATGTAAGAGGCATGTCTGAATGGATTACCAGGCGTAGTTAAGACATATTTGTAAAGTGCATTCAAGGAATTATTTTGACATTCAACTTATTTTGGTTTGCTCTCCCCTCTGCCTGTGTATTCTACTTCAATTACGGATTTTCCTACATTACCCAGAGTACCTTCTGCAACTCCTAAAGAAGGAGCGTGAATATTTAACTATGACTTTAAAGTGTCATTAGAGAGAGGAAAAAAAACATTTTTAGATGTGAGAAAAAGCTTGGACGTACCCCTAACTTTACGTCTTCTGGCTGCAGTGCATGCTGGGGCGATAGAAGCTAATGTCAGTGAAGAAACTGGTATCAACTGTTTATTGTTTGTCGTTTATTGAAAAGGATCCCCATTATGTGATGCCGTAGTAGTTAGCTACTCTTCCTACATACACATTACATCCCAGACAAGCCATTACAAGAATATATGTAAAATCACAGCAATGTGTCTCCTTGTATGACTGTTAAACATGGAAGCACAATATTGGCAGCTCTGAAAAGAACGCCCAGCTCTTTCTTCCCGTGTGACAGAACATTTTGTATTAAACAAAGTGAATAAAGTATTTCCTAGGAGTAATAATAACTAAAAGAAAATAGGCCCTGGAATGCTAGTTAGACTTTTTTTCCCCTTCTCCCTGTGCACAATGAAGTAGGTGAGTGCCAGAAATCCCAATTTGGATTCATTTTTTTCTTAATCTGATTATAGGGGCTTTAAAGTAAAGAACACACCATTTCCTTCTAATCCTCTCACAAAAACCTAACTTTGGAAATGTACGGTATATCTACTCACCACTCCACGGTACGAAGGAGGGATGGAACCACAGTAAACAGGGAAAAAGCAACTGCACATCAGAGCCTGCAAAGGTAGACAATGCAGAACAAAACTTCAGATATCAGCCCCTCAGCTCCTGGCATACTATCAGAACAGATGCTGTGACCAGACTGCAAACCTTTACGGTCTCTCTCAGCTCTCCATTCTACCTGAATCAGCTCCTCTCTGCTGTCAAACTCTGACACTAAAACGTTCTTCCGATCAGCCAGTCTGGTGAGGGACACGCAGAGCTTTCCGGACGCACGGAGGTGGGCGTCTGCTGGAAGCTTCTCCAGCAGGGTGTCCCGTACCGTCCGCAGCAGACTGAAGGTCGGGTGGAAAACTCCCAGCGTGTGTTTTCTGGCCTCTTTCGCCACGGTCAAAACATCAACACAGAACTGCTCTGAGGTGGAAAATGTGGAGAAATCAGTCAGAGTCAGAATGGATAACATTGGGTGCCTGGGTAGCTCACCTGGTAGAGCATGCGCCCATTTATAGAGGTTTTACTCCTTGATGCAGCGGCTGCGGGTTCAACTCTGACCTGCGGCCCTTTGCTGCATGTCATTCCCCGTTTCTCTCCCCTTTCATGTCTCCATCTGTCCTATAAAAATAAAGGCCTAAAATGCCCCAAAAATAATCTTAAAAAAAAAAAAGAAGAATTAATAACATTAAACCTTTAATTAAATTTTGATATTTTTGTCATATTTTCTTTAGCTATTTTGTGATCCTTTTGGATCTTTGATGTACTGAAGAAACTAAATGTGTACCCCCGACTAACTTGGCTCCTTCTCTTAGAGCTGCAAAATGCATTCTGGGTAATATAGGAAATAATTGACTCTTGTTTATAGCCGATTTGTTTCTCGTCTCTTCTTTCTTTGCTTAAGTCATTTAAGGTCGTTACATTATTAAAATAGTTTTTTATTGTGTGTGTGTGTGTGTGTGTGTGTGTGTGTGTGTGTGTGTGTGTGTGTGTGTGTGTGTGTGTGTGTGTGTGTGTGTGTGTGTGTGTGTGTGTGTGTCCTTGGCCTCCCTTTGCTTTGCAAAACTCCACGACCTCTGGAATTTGCTCTTACTATTGCATGAACTCTGCATGTGTCAGTAAACTTGCCAAGTACAATATTTACTCCAGGTATGGTATCAATAACAGCACTTGTGATAACATATAGGACAACACCTGAGATAACATATCCCTGACCTTTTTTAATAACCGGGCACTGTAATTACTACAGGAAGAAAATGTGGCAGACATAAGTAGTGTCCATAAAATATAAATATCATATAACTTTTATAATGTTTCATTTAAAAAAAACACAGCTTTTATTTGTTTATATTCACCGACACACTGTCAATAAAGGGCTGATAGACTAATAGAGTATATGAATAAAAGCAAAATATATGCAAGGAAAAACTTTTTTTTTTAAATAGGTGAGACACAAGTGTTTAGGCAAGATGACCTTAAAAATAGGATTGGGCATCGAGAACCGATTCCTACTTGGAATCGTTTCAAAAAATTATGATTCCAGTGGAATCGTTTCTTTATTGGAATCGTTTAGAGGATTTGGTTTCAAATCCAATCATCGCTTCCCAATTTAATATGCGCAAGCTTTGGTTTCCAAAGCGACCAGGCGCTTGTTGTGTTACAGCCTTGGAGCAGCACTCTAGTGCAGCTTTATTTTACGTTGGAAAAAGCCCGGTAAAACTGCAACCCATCATTGAATCAAAATAAAACTTTCCTCTTATTTATGAAATAAGCATGTGACCCATTTCAACTCCACCCCTCAAAGAACCGGAATCGACAATCGATAAGAACCGGAATCGAAAAGAAGAATCGGATTCAGAATCGTTAAAATCTAAACGATGCCCAACCCTACTTAAAAACAGTAATGGTGGCAGTTTAAGGAGTTGTTTGTGCAAAACTGCAATTTATGTAAAGTTTTAGTCTAAACTAACTAACAACTGAAACCCACAAAGAAATAACTTCTTAAGAAATTACTTATTTATCTGCAAAGTTAGGGTCAGATTTTGTTTATTTTAGATAAATATAAAAAGAGGAAATCAACACAATTCATTACATAATAGCTTGGTGTAATGGGCTATAAACTCTAACCTCAAAGCATAAAGAAAACCATCTTTCCCACCTTTGGTAGGAAAATGGTTGTTAAGGCAGTTGTTGTGCCATGTTTGTCATTTTGATGTGATTTATGTTATTTATTAGACAGGCATCCTCTACCGCTATATGCTATGTATTTAGTATATTTTATATATGCTGTGTATATAATTAGGCACAGCTCACTCTAAGGTATAGGTCTAACTTTCATCGTCTCTTTTAAAGTTAACTGGGCTGAGCCCTCTGTTGTGTTTTTACTAGAATTATTTCACAAGAAGGAGTTCATGCCTTTGAAAGGGTAATATGCTTCAGTAGCTAATGATTAACTGTGCTGTATGTAATATATTTTGTGTTTTTTTGGCTTGATTTGCAAATAAAGTAATGAAAATGTCAAAAAAAAAAAGAAAAAAAAAAAGACTTGCATCCTCTTTAACTCCTAAACCTCTGCACTCGGTCCAGCACTCTGCCTTCAAATGTATTATTTACCGGTGATGTGGCACACATCATTGTATTTTTATATTATAGGGTTAGGTGTTCTTTTCTCCAAGAGAGATGGGATACTCACAAATCTTATCTTTTTTAAAGCCCTTATTGGAAAATTACCAAATGACCTTTCAGATTTCCCTCGTCACGCAGATGGGCCGAATCAGACACACTCTACTGACTGCCTGGCTCTTCCTTCATGTTCCATGAGCTCGGTCTGAACTTGGTAAATTTAAGTGCATCTGACTCCTGGAACAAAATACAGCACTTCCTTAAAATCAATTCACTCATACCTTTTGGACATTGACATGAATATACTTTTAATCTTAAACCTCCCCACCTCTACTTGTAATTGTTTTAGATAGCTGCATTTTATTATTCATTTATTTTAATTTATCTTTGAAATGACCTACTTTAATTGCAAAATTGCAGGGCTTTTTTTCTAACTTAATTATCCTAATGTGTCTATCAAATTATTTGTCTCCAATAGGAAAGTTTTACTGGCATGGTATGCCTTCTCTCTGTATATATCTTTCCCTGTTTTGTTTTTGCTTTTCTTTGTTTTTGTAATTGACTCGGTCATAAGGGTCATTCCTCAATGATCTCTCAAGTACAAATAAAGGTTGAATGAATGAATAAATTAGTTGATAATTGTGAGACAATTAACAAATGTCTGCCAAATGTACAGTAAACTCACCGATGGGAATCCCAACAGCCAGAGCTGCAGCCACGAGACAGCCAGATGAAGCTCCGCAGATCTTAGAGGCTCTATGAACAAGCTGCGGGACCCGCTCAAGGACACAGCTCAAAGCTCCCAGGTAGTAAACACATCTGAATCCACAGCCTGCAAAAGAGATGTTCCACTCCTCGTCCCAGTTAAACATCTTCTCTGAGGTTTCCATCAACTTAAATCCACATCTATGTAGTCCCTGTAGTCTTTTCAATCATCTATCCGAGTTCAGCTGGTGCATTTGGATTTCTTTCAATATTCCCCAAGATGTAAACACTGTCTTATCTCTACTACATTACCAGGTGAAATGGACAGTGCTTCAGTTGGCTGTGCTATAGTATTGCACAACTTACTAGGCTCAAATGTCACATGTTTCAAAATAGAAAACAGGCTAGTCACTTCACCTTTTTCAGTGTATTTAGGCCAGCTGCATGTCATGTGATACTGTTTTCATAACTTACTTTCATAACCAACAGACGCGTGTTCTGCGTGCCAATAATCAATGTCCACAATTGGTCTGCATTTCGGTGCTGTGACCCATTTATTTCCCTTAACGGCCTGCTTACCGTTGCACAAGCATGTCCATTTCATTTCTGGTTTAGTTCCATTCATTTTCCTTGTCAAACAACTTAAACACTGACATAACAAACACATTGAAAAGCTTTCTGCTTTCCCGTTTTCGACACACCTGTGTACCTGTGGCTAATTACATTTATGCCTTCCCAAAGGCAGTGCTCTACCCAGTGCTCAAACATAAAACTGCACATTAATTGACATAACCAACATGGTAGCCTATACAAACAAAACAAAGTGGTGTAATGGCTCCAACAATCATCATTATTTCTAGATCCTGCTGCTTTAGGTTTGTTTTTAGAATTATGGTGGACTTGGGCACGGTCTCTGCAGATACAGACACTGCCACACATTTCTAGAGGGTCATAAGTAATGATTGAGAGGGATTACTTTTTTTTTTTTTTTTGGAAGGTCCTACATGTTTTTGTAAAATAGATATGTTTACATACATTTATGACCTAGTGCTGTTTTAAATTTTTTCCAACAGTATCTGTGACTGATAAGAGGTTTTGGTTTTCGATCCATACTATCAATATTTGAAGACCTTCGTATTTTAGCTATTTTTTAGCATCAGGTTAGTATTCGGTAACAAGACCTTTTGTCTCACTGGAGCTTAAGTTCTTGAATGCTAAGGCAATTTGTTTTATTGTGCTTTGTTAAAATGACAAAGTGCTCAAATTCTACTAGAAGTAGACACTCATTTCACCTTGAAGCAGCATTAATAGTACATTTTTTTGTCCACTTGGGGGCAGCGGAACAAAACAGACATATTAAACACCTTATAAAGTTATGTAGAAAAGTTAGCAAACTGTTGCCCATTTACAAATCCAGCAGAAGCAGAGGAACATTCATTTAGAGTTGTGTTTCTGTCCACCCAACGGATGTAAGTCCAGTATTCTACCACCAGTTGAGAAAAATATATGGCTCTTTAGCTGCTAAATGCTCCACCATGCTCACCAGCTAGTCTCGAACTTTGTCTGTCTGCTATTTGGTGCTGAGCAAGTAATGTTTAGCTACATACTGCTAGAAAGACCAAAATAATGAGCTAAAAGATGCTAAAAAGCTCCAAAGAGCTGACAGGATCTGTAGCTGAGTAATGATTCTCAGTGAGATACTGCTACACACATACAGTGCCTGAATTAGAACAAAAAAATAAAATGGTGCCAGCACTCTAATTCAACAGTTACATGACATGATCATTGCATGCGTCTTTGACATACAGTATTTATATTCATAAAGCTGTGTGAAGCTTAAAAAAAAAATATAGCAGAACATTCTTTTTTTTTTTTTTTTCAAAAGACAAACTCATGGGAGAGAGCTGGAGGATGAGGCAGAACATCGATGTCCAGTAAGCCAGAAGAGTTAGTACTACTGTACAAGCGATTACATTTAAGAAACCCACTGATTTTCTTTGATAATGACACCACAAAACACAGGATCTTTTTGCAATCATTTATTCAACATTTTTGCTTTCTTCTTTCAGTGAAATATCCAATAGAGTTACTTAAATGCAGAAAAGGACACAGAATCAGTTTTCTTGATGTCTGAAGTTTGCTCGGAAGTAATATTTCGGATCCACCCCACAGCTCTGCCCAAACCCCAGCCTGTACCTGCGCTTTTAGGAGACTCTGTGGCAGCTTCACCAAACCCAGAGGTGGGGCCGACGATGGGTGTGAGAGGCGGAGTCAGAGGCATGTGGTCCAACTCCTCTTGTGTGTTCCAGGTGAGGGTAAGACTGGAGGGGAGAGTGGTTTCTGAGGCCATTGGGAGATTCTTTGTGTCTTTTCTCTGATTCAGGCTTAGTGGTAGTCTTGACGACTCACTGGAAAAAAAGCACATGGTAGAGACGAGGATTCATCTTGTGAGGAATGGCGGGCAGCGGTTTTGTGTCAGTCCACCACTTTGCTTCTCCAGAAAGTTTACAACAGTGGCATTTAGCTCAAAGTACAGCCAAGTGTGATGTTTTTCTTTTTCTCAAAAGGCATTTAATTAGAAATGATTACACTGCATACCTGTCCTTGTCCTTCCAAGCATTTTTGCACATTTCTCCAGCCATGCCGTAGAGCCAACTCATTTCCCTATGTACATCTGGGATCCAGTCCACAAGTCTAACAAAGAACAGCCAAAGTCTCGGTGAGTCAAACAGTAAATAACAAAAAGTTCTAATTGTGAAAAAAATGTAAATAAAAACTATTTGCAAAGCAACTCCTGCTGTCAGAGAGATGTAGTAGACTACAATATTTCCTTCAAATATAGCAGAGTAGAAGTATGAAGCCTTGATGTGCTTAATTATACGATACTGAAGAGACTTAATGCCCTAGATACTGCAGCAGACTATCCTGGAAAATAATTTATAATAGACCATTATCATTACCTAAATATCCGTCTGTGGTTCATAGTCATTAATACATCTACGCCAAAGAGTATTTGCAAATCATGTGTAGCATTTGTTGTAGCCCGTTTGGATTTCATGATCACAGAAGAAATAGTGCTAAAAGGGCTGCAAGCCTATTACAAATTATTTGGATGATGGTATTGTAACAGGTTGAACAAAGCCTGGCTAATACACTGTACCTCTGGGCTAGGGAGAAGGCTGAGTCAACAGGTCGAGCACAGGGCATCTGCAGATAGGAAGTCACCTTCTTTGGCAGGTACTCGGTCATCTGGGACAACAGACCAGCATCCGTAGTATGTGCCTTCCTACAGGCCTCACAAAACACTGACACAAATACAGTGAAAAAACAAACATGACATATTTTTTTAGGGCATTTAATTCCACAGGACAGATGAAGACATGAAAGGGGAGAGAGAAGGGAAATGATATGCAGCAAAGGTCCACAGGTCAGAGTCGAACCCACGGGCACTGCAGCGAGGCGTAAACCTCTATATACGTGCGCCTGCTCTACCAACTGAGCTAACCCAGCTACAACATTACATAATTAGTTTTACAGCATTACATTTACCTTACTGGCGTTGGTATATATATATATATATTTTTTTTTTTATTTAAGTATAAATAAAGATTTCCCTGCTGATCACAACCATGCCAGCCACCCTTCAATGTCCTGTCCTTACCTTTTTTGATGGCAACTGGGAGGTTTTCTATGAGCTGTGGATCCAGCCACCAGTGTCCTTTCTGATGTGGTTTCAGTCCATTCTGTTGTGCGTTCTCATTGGACTCTTCAGCCCGCTCCTTCACCTTACACTCACAGCAGTTTGTCTCCAAACTTTTCATGGGACTATCGGTGCTGATCAAATCTGTGATGGGCATTTAAATTGAGACATTTTCTGCAATAAGAAGCACTGGAATACTGCTGCTAGTAGAAACAAACACACACACACACACACACACTATCTTACGGTTATCTTGTAGGAAGCGGAGAGCATCCATATAGCCCTTATGGCAGATTTCAGCCATTGCCTGTAAAATTTAAAAAAGGTGCGGGTGAAGATGCAAGCTAAATCTGCTTACTCTATATCAGGGGTCTTCAATTATTAAAATAGCCTATAATAATAATAATAATAATAATAATAATAATAATAATAATAATTAATAATAATAATATTTACTTGTTGGCATGATTTTATAAATCATGTTTTAAAGGGGTGATAGAATGCAAAACCGATTTTACCTTGTCATAGTTGAATAACGAGAGTTTGGTGGGTAACTAGGACATACATAGAACCTCTAAATCCCATTGACATCCCTTTCCTCTGCAAATCTCACAATTTGAAACTGCCTCTGAAAACGGGGCAATCTCAACGAACCACCGAGTTGACGTCAACACGGTGGCTCCTCCTCATTTGGCTCTAGTCTTTCTCTTTGTCACGCTCCAACATTTACATAGGCTACAACACTGATCTGAGATCAGGTAGTCTTCTGAATAGGTCACGCAGATCTCAGAAATTGGATACATTGTTCATCTGCCATTTCATCACTAAATTCACTTCTGAGACTATATTTTTACGCGAGAAATCAACTATGTAGACGTAAAATATGGGCAGTTTTCCGAAAATGGATGGCTAATTGCAAATTTTGTCCGACTGTGTGTCGGAGTTCAGCGGCCGGTGCTGCCTGGGTTGCTGCCTCGCTGCCTGGCCGGTCCTACTTCACAGACCCCGGCCTGCTGTGAGCTAGATGGAGCTCCGTCACGGCCGGCATCCCGCGGTGCTCCATACCCGCACAAAGTCACCGTTTCTGGGATACTGGACTACCAAACGCCGCTGCCCTGACAGAACTCCAGGGCCTGCAGCTCGCTGCTCTCCCTCCCCTCTTTCTGCTAAATGGCCGGTGTGTGTGAGAGAGCGCCGTCAGAGAGCTTGTTACGCCTGCAATCTCTTACCACAGGTTCCAGTTAATCTTATAATGGATATGTGTGTTGAGTTATTTAAACAAACGATCGGGGAAATAAACGCCTCTTGTCTTAGTAATAGAGCCCGCAGTGAGCTGGATGGAGCTCTATCAATGAGAGCTAGCTAGCCTCCTCCTAACGAGACCTCTGAAATTCACAAAAATGCATTAAATTGAAATTGGACAAAAGCGTTAGCTAAGCTTTGTAAGACCTTCGAGTAGCTGTAATATAAGTGCCGTGACGAAATTCAAACTGTAAATATACTATAGTTATGCCGGCAGCCGGCCAGCTCCGGAGCCCCGAGCCCCAGTAGTCCAGTAACCCAGAAACTGTGACTTTGCCCTGGGTATGGAGCCCAGCAGGCTGCCGCTTTCTCGTCAGACTGTGTGGAGCTCCTGAAGTCCGACACGTCTTACCAAATTTGCAATTAGCCATCAATGTTCGTAAAACGGCCCATATTTGAACTTTATATAGTTGATTTTTCGCATTTAAAAAAGTCTCAGAAGCGACTTTAATAACGAAATAGCAGACAATGTATAACATTGCAGTGTCTGAAATATGAGACCTGTCTCGTCTCCAATGTATGTGGTTTGCTCAACCAATCAGCACGCAGCTCATCTAAATATTCATGAGCATACCATATTTGGAAGAAAACCTCTGGTTCCAAATAGAGCCATATTCACAGAGTAGTTAAGGTTCCATAGAACAGCACTCGGGCCATTTTCAGCCCAACCAATGTTACATACCCTATTAGGAGACCTTAAGGAACAGTGTGAAATACAATCATATAATCATTCTATCACCCCTTTAATGTTAAAACATACATGTGACACAGTGAATCCTTAGGATGAACTGTATCTGTGGATGGCTACTTTACCTATAGGCCAGTAAGCCTATCATCAGGGGCAGATTTATATATTTGTTGATAAGGTTAGATTCCTGTTAAGACTTAATTTTTGAAAAAACTTCAAACATCAAGACTAATTTGGAGGCCCCCCTGCATCGACTTTGAGGACCTCCTAGGGGTCCCAGAAGCCCTGTTTAAGATCCCTGAGCTATACAATATTGCAGGCGTTCACAGTCCATTGGTATCACCATAAATGGAACGTTTGTGTGCTGTACATTTAAGATGGCAATAAGCCATTTCTGACCAGCAGAGGGCAAAAAGGAGATATTAAAAGAAATTTGAGCCATTCAGCCAAGCTTTGGCTCAGGCAGGACTTGAAAACAAACTTTGGAAACGTGTTTTCATCTCCTTCAAGACACATGGGTGGCCCATAAGTGTGGATATTGGTTAGTGTTAAGATTATCAAATAGCGGGGTGGCCTCTAGCTCACCCAGTAAGAGCGTTCGCCCCATGTTGGCTGAGTCCTGCAGCGGCCCTGGTTCGAATCAGAGCTGCGGCCCTTTGCTGCGTGTCATCCGCTATCTCTCGTCCCCTTTCATGTCTATCCACTGTTACTATAATAAAAAAGGAAAAGCCCCAAAAAATAATCAAAAAAATAAAAAGGATTATCGATTAGCATATTGTCTCACTGTAGAGGAATTCTGTACTGCTTTGACTCCTCTGCATCATCTCTGAACTTTAATGGCTTTTCTACACTTAGAGGTCTCACATAAACAAGATAGTTGCATGACAAATACTTCAGGTTTAATGTCTGTGTAAGTAGATTGTGATGAGATACTAAAAAAAAGAAGCAAAACCAACTGAAATTATTAAACAAATATAAATCTTTTAACTGCTGCAGTAGAGAGTCAGTAGCTCCTGTGTCTCACCTCAGGCGGCGGGGGGAAGAAGGTGCTGGTGAGTCGGTGTACGTTCTCCGAGTTGACCTGGATGCTGACGTTGTTGAAGCGCACCTCGTGGAAGATTAGCATGCTATCTCGAGGACAGAGATCGCTCTCACCGGCGTACGCAGAGAACGTGATTGTGTTTTTCGTGTAACACTGAGGCTGGTTGTCACTGATCGCACCGTCCACATAATGCTGAGTGGAAAATGAAGATGTTGATCAGTGGGTAGAATCAGAAATGGATTAAGGCACACTATAACCATAAGTTCTTACATATTCAGAATTATGAACACTGTCAATAATATTGTACATAGTTATCATGAAGATGTAATAATAAACATATCATACAGTGTTACGACCCCACCTCTGCAGTGCAGGGGAGGTTCCTCCTACAGGCAGAGGGTCGTTAGTGATTGGAACCACCTGGGCTCAGCGTATTTAAGCTGCTTCTAACCACTCTGTTTTCTCTCTCTGCTCTTCCAGGTATGATCCTGTTTTGGTTTGTTCCTTTATAGTTTTATTTAGTTTCCACTCAGTCATTTACACACATACAGATTCACTCACCCATGCACTTTACATGCACCTTACATTATGACAGTCTCACACCTCATTCCTTTTTCTTAGTTTAAAGTTAATGTCTTGGTTTACAATAAAATATCTTTTTGATTGGCCTATACTTGTTGTTGGTGTCCCCTCATTTTTTGCCACAGGCTGTGAGCCGGTTTGTGACAAGTGGGGATCAGTAACTAAATCAACCTGACCGGTATATTGAGCAAGTATAAAGTTTGAGTGGAATGCAACCCCCCCTGTATAGATTAGAATAAAGTCCCAAAATAACTAAAACTATGTGACACTTTGTATTTGTTGATGCTGTGTGTAAGAGCTGTAGGTTTAATTTTAGAAATATTAGAGGCTGTAGTTTGTCTAATATTTTGTTGTATTTTTCCGTAAGGTATTGCAGGGCTTGTGTATTTTCTTATATGTGCATTCACGCCTAAACCTTTCCCTATATGCCAGAATTTGAATATTTAGTGCTGTGCACTCTGGTAGCAGGATATGTCTACTACACCAAGACTAGTGGCCACAACACCGATAAGTTGAGGTTAAGAAAAATGTGCATCAATACCGATTAAAAACGGTTAACATTTTGCTTTAATTTAAGCACATGAGGTGGCATTAAACTCAGTTTCAAGATAAACTGTTCCCCATAAAGAGTACTAAATGATGCCGAGCTGGAACGTTGACCGACTGAGTGAAGCTCATATGTCTTGGCTTAAGAGAAAACTTTGCATGTCCTAGCTTTGTGGTTCACTCACCACTCCACGGTAAGTAGGTGGAATCACACCACAGTAGAAAGGGACGAAGCAGCTGCATAAGAGGGCCTGGAAAAGGCAGGACATTACTGAAAATTATTTACAGAAACAAAAACTCTGGTTACACAAACACGAAGTTCTTTACAATTTTGACAAGAGTGAATACCATTTTATTTTAAAAGAGACAGGGCTGGTTAAAATTACAAGATAAAAATCAGATAGGACTGTAAACTATTGAAAAAAATATAAATAAAAGAAAATCACTCCTCCAGTTCTGCTCAAGGAAGGTATGGCCTCCACATATTCCTCAATTTACAATTGCATCTTTTTTAAGACACCAAAGTGTCTCCGAAGGGTTTCCTCTGGATAAAAGGCTTAGCTTTCCTCCCAAATTGTAAAATATACCTGAACAAGCTCTTCTTTGCTGTCAAACTTCGTCACTAGTTCGTTCTTCCCATCAGACACTCTGGTCAGGGACACACAGAGCTTCCCAGAGGCTCGAACATGGGCGTCTTCTGGAAGGCCCTCCATCAGAGAGTCTCGTACTATCCGCAACAGATTGAAAGCCGGGTGCAGGGGCCCCAGTTTGCGCTTCCTGCCCTCTTTGGCCATAAAAATCAAATCAGCACAGCATTTCTCTGCACACAGAAACACAGTAATTAGAGTGCATGTATTGTAGAAATGCTGAACTGGAAACTTGGGAATCTACTTATTTTTTAAATAAAACTATTGAGAAGCTGTTTGATTGCAAACATTTCTACATGATTAGAAACTCCCAACTGAAAAGTGTCTTCACAAAACACTGCAGATGCACTTTAAAAACAGAAATCCTGATTAATCAGGACTTTAAATCTTAAAAATAGAAGTATTCTGTCAACTAAGAGAAATTAAGATTACCCAATATGAAAATGAAACGCACAATTTTGTAATATCTGGAGCAGGTTCACAGATTTCATGGATACATTGAATCTTGGCATCTTGGAATCTTTTATGAGCCACTGAATACAGAATATAACACTATTGCTACAGTTTCGTACAGAATGTTTCCCATCACACATGTACAGATTCTGCCCATCCATTTTTTTTTTCTTCCCCTTTGTTTGTTTTTGTGTTGGCATTTTTTGTGACGTTTTAAATTTCGTCTGTCTGGCTAGTTAAAATTCTGTGCCAAAGTGATGGAAGGTCAACTAAAGCAAAGAAAATCTCTTAACTGCGCACAGGTTTGTTACCTTTATTAACGTTTGAATTCAGAAAATCTGAGTTGTAAGATGCAAACAGCAACAATTCCACAGATCTAAATGATTTCTGGTGTATATATATATATATATATGTCCATGAGGAGTCTAATGAGGTCCATGTGGGTAGCCTACACGCAGTGGGTCTTATGAAGTGCATTACATCTATGCCGAATCATATAATAAAACGTAATGATTTAAATAGCATCTTGATCATTGTTTCATTCTAACCGGAAATTTGCCAATTACCAACACAGCGTTAAACTGGCAGATTTTTGAATGACGTTTGGACGGCGAGAAGGAACGTTCAGCTCACCGATGGGGAGTCCAACAGAAATAATAGCAGCCATCACAGCACCTGCAGACGCTCCACAGATTTTAGAGGCGTCTTGTATTAAGCGAGGGAACCGTTCAAGGATACAGCAGCAGGCGCCAACATAATAAACCCCCATAAAACCGCATCCTGCAAACGAGATGTTCCACTCTTTCGTCAAATCAAGCATCTTCTCAGTTGCAACTCCACCACAGAAACTAACTAGACAAAATCTCAGCTTGTTGAAATGTAAAATGATGGCGATCACTGCTGGCCAGCTGCTACCTTCACTTCACCTGCAAACAGCATCCAAAGGTGACAAAGATAACCAACTGTTGTGTAATTTCCCATTTTAAATAGCTTATGGTCATTTAGTTTGATTGGGAACTTTTTTTCCTATTGGCTGGAAAAGGTCACATGATAGCAGAACGAGTTCGCTGCCACTGCTGGCAACTTGTCTGCTTACTGTTTGTTGTTATTATTACATCCTGTGGGTTAGACATACTTTGCATACCTGTTCAGAAACACATTTTGGTTCTTTTAAAAATGAGCATTCCAGTGGTGGACTTTGGCGCATACAGCCTGAGTAAGGAAGATGTTACCGACGACCAGATGCGAAATTTAAGCAAAGAGTTGAAAACCGCTTTTATAGAAGTTGGTTTTGTTTTTCTGAAGAACACTGGGATCACTCAGGAGGAGGTGAGAAAAGCAAATAAAGTTACATTTTGTTTGGTTTGTTGCAATGGTGGAAAAAGTATTCAGAAAAGCTGTAGTTCTGCACTGTGAAAATACTACACTAGGCTAAAGTAAAAATGTCAGCTACACAATAGCCTACTTAAAGTATGTGAAATGTAAATGTATGTAAAGTATGTGTAAGTGAAAGTCAGTGTTTTAGTATTATATGATGTTCTGGGTTAATATTACTTCTGTATGTTAAGTTGTGCTAATTTGAATTCCTTTATACCAGTGAAAAACTGTAAAAAAAAAGACAAAAACTTAGAAAAAGATGGTAGAAAGAAGGAAGGAAGGCAAGAATAGGTCGAAAATAGTATAAAAAAACTTCAAAAACAGTGGCCTAAGAAGAAAAAAGCGAAACTTGTAAAAAGTATAAGGACAGTAAAAGGAAGGAAGACAATATTAGGTCCAAAGAAGGCGACACAAATGTCACATTTTTGGTAGGAAAAAAAAGTTCTACATAAAGAGGAACAATGTTCTGGACAACAGCCTTGTAACTATTAAACATTTTATTAACCCTTGTGTTGTCCTTCGGGTCCCAGTGACCCGAAGGACAACACAAGGATTATGTACTTCCGTTTACTTTGTTGAGAATTGCTCTCTAAACAAGGGTTAATACAGCACCTTAGTTCTTGTTTGTACAGCATTTTGGTCAGCTTAAACTGTGTTTAAATGTGTTCTAGAAATAAACTTTACTTACTTACTTTACAAGAAACAGGGTTTAGAGAGCAATTCTCAACAAAGTAAAGGGAAGTACATCATCCTTGTGTTGTCCTTCGGGTCACTGGGACCCGAAGGACAACACAAGGGTTAAATATCTCACGTACGCCCTGCAGTCCTCCAAAGTACCCCTAGGGGTACACATACCTCCATTTGAGAAACACTGCTTTATACTATAAAAAATACTGTTGGTTATAGTCTAATCTACAGCAATGCAATACATTCTATAAGACCATCGTGTGTTTGTATCTGTAAATTCAACTTTTCATGGTGTCAGAAAAACAGCCCTGTTTTCAGCTTTGTAACGATACATTTTCCAGCTGATCCAATTTTTTAAAATAGATTATTTAGCTTAATTTTCTCAACACTTTAAGGAACAATTTATCCTTTTGTTTCTTCAAACATTCAAAGTCAAAATCACACTATTTGGAGATGCATAGTTTTCACTGAACAGGAGAGGTATGCAATATTGTAATCTGAAAAGTAACTAAAGAACTCAGGCAAATGTAGTGCTTAAAGTGGAAATGCATCTTTTGCCCTGGTGTGTTTGGATAGGTGGATGGTGTTATGGCCATATCCAAGACATTCTTCCTGCAGCCAGATGAAGTGAAACAACCCTTCAGCAGGAAAAGCTTTGCCAACAATCCCAACCACGGCTGGGTGTCTCTGGAGACTGAGAAGTAGGAATCAGAAAATAAACACAACTTATTGTGTGCTTGCCTGCACAATTTACTTGTTTTAAATTTTAATAACTTATTTTTTTTTTTCAGGTTGAATCCACGTCGGCCTGGAGACCTAAAGGAGGCATTCAACTATGCTTCACTCCACCCTGACATTGTAAAGAGTCACTATCAAAGCTTGACAGACTTTGGTCACATAAAAGAGAGAAAAAAAGATAACTTTATTCGGTTTGATGTTGGAGGTCAAAGTACAAGTTACTCTATAGAGGGTTTATTTGACCAGAGAACAGTCTGTTCTATTTGCAGCCTGATTGATGAATTAATCTGCTAATATTATCAGCCGACATTGATTTATCAAAGATATATCAGTATCGACAGATACAGGAAACAAGAAATTGCGGCACAATAATGCCATGTTTGAAATATATTTTGGGTAATTAAAAAACAGTCTCTCATTACATGTTCCCTAGAGCAGAGTCGAGTCAGTTTCATTTATATAGCCCAATATCACAAATTTGCCCCAAGGGCCTTTACAATCTGTACAGCGTACGACACCCTCTATCCTTAGACCCTAGATTAAGATCAGGAAAACTCCCCCCATAAAACTGACAAGTTTGTTTTTCAAGTGTCCTGCTCAGCCCATATTTCAAAACTGCAGACACATAGATGTTTTAACTTTCAAATATGAATATCAGTGTCATCCTCAGATATCCAGTATTCGTCAGGGTCTAATTCCGTTCTCTTCTGCTGTAGAAATGGCCATCTGTAAAAGGGTTCCAGGAGATCCAGACGTCTTTCTTCCAGCGCTGTACAGAGCTAAGTCTGCGGGTGCTGAGGGTGATGGCCCACAGTCTGGGTCTGAACCCAGAGGTGTTCCTGAGTGCGCACCGTTTAATAGGAAGTATGTACACTCACTACTCTCACTTTGGACTGTTATTGTTGCCTGGGTTCAAGCTGAGGACAGTCAATGAGTCTAGATCAGCTGATGTGTGGCAACACTGTGATCCTTTGTGTATCTGAATGGAGTCTTCTGAGCATGTGTGGTACATCTCACATTCACAAAATTGTATTCTGCTGAGCAGGTGAAAACAGAGAGATCTGTTCACAGGCACAGAGCTGATAGTTTGTTGGGAAGTATAGCATTATCCATGCAGATCCCACTACACAGACATTTCCCAGCTGGTTTAGTGATTTAAACATTAATTTAGGGCTGCAACTAATGATTATTTGCATTGTTGATTAATTTGTTGATTATTTTCTCAATTAATCGATTAGCTGTTCAAAAAAAAAGTCAGAAAATTGTGAAAAATGTTGATCAGTGTTTTCCAAAGCCCAAGATGACGTCCTCAAATGTCTTGTCCACAACTCAAATATATTCAGTTTACTGTCACAGAGGAGTGAAGAAATTGGAAAATATTCACATTTAAGCTGGAATCAGAGAATTTTTACTTTTCATGTGTTAAAAATGACTCAAACCGATTATCAAAACAGTTGGCGATCAATTTAATAGTTGACAACTCAGCAGCACAATGTTTGACTTCCACATTGGCTCATATTTACTGGAACAGCACTTCTATTGAATATATTCTCAGACAGCCAAGCCTTGGTGTACCTTCTTGTTCTGGAATCTCAGGCCCAATGTAAACTCTTGTGATATTAATATACCAGGCAGGTCTTAACAGTGTTGTTGTGTCTCCTCTAGCTGATGAGAATGGCACAACACTGCGGTCTCTGTACTACCCCCCAGTAAACCATGAGAAAGTGAAGGAGGGTCAGCTGCGATGTGGAGAACATTCCGACTACGGCAGCATCACCCTGTTGTTTAGCAGCTCTGAGGGTCTGCAGGTAATGCCACTGACTAGGGCTGGGTATCGTTCAAAAAATGTCGATACTGGTACCGATTCCAATACCGTGACTTTGATACTGGTTCCTGAACGAGTATACAAAATCCATTTTAACAAAAAGAAATTACAACATTACACATTACGGCACAAATCTTTTTATTTATTTTTCAGCTCCTACTGCGTAATTTCATTACATTTCAGCTTCTGTGCGTAACGTAGTTTTTTCTGCCTGCCTCTGCGACGTGCAACATTAAACAGCCAATCATAAAAATGTATTCGATCTTGGTAGAAGCATGCTGCATGCTTATTGGCTGACTTACGCTGATGAGATTTACCCAACCGTTGACATCTCCACTTCTGGATGCAAGACAATTACAAAGTACCACTTAGCCTTTGTCTTTAAAGTCGAGGATTACTGTACCAGACAGTTGGAAATTTGTTTTGATATTTGTTACTGTCAAATAAATCTTCAGGCATGTAATCCACCTGACACTTGTTCACCTTCAGGTTCGAAAACGTTCAGGTGAATTCATCTGCGCTCCCTCCGTCCCCGGAGCGGCCCTCATCAATGTCGCTGATCTGATGCAGCGCTGGACCAATGATCAGTTTGTCTCTGTGGTAGGTGGAGAGAAACTTTGGTGGTTTGTTTTACAACGATATGAGAATAAATTAAAAAGAAACAAAGAGAAATGAATTTAAAAATGAATTATGTGCATGGGATTTACCAAGACAAGTTCAAGGCCTAACTGGTCTACAAGAGGTCCTCTTTTTGCTTGTGAAGCAAGTAAAGGTGTTACAAAGCCCTGTTAAAGGTCCCATGTTGTGAGATTTCCACATCTTTAAAAAAAATTATGAAACAGTTTGAGGTGCTATATTATAAATATTTAGAAAGTATCAAAACGCTCAATCCACACAGCCTGTATTTAGAAACGATGCGTTTAAATGAGCTGTCTAGACTTCCGTACAGTTGTCATGTCACAACTATACTATATAATTAGAAAGTGCAGCAACAGTGCTGTTACAGTCATTCCTTGGCTGTAGTGACGGTGCAGAGACTGAGGGCCAGAAGTACTAACGCTTTTGCGCCCACTTCAGGTGTATTTGTTTCGCAACGTGCGCGTGAAAGACTTTGAAAAGCATGTACAAGCAGGCCACACTGAGGTAAAAGCACAGACCTCGCGGGAACTGAAAATGGCAAATTGCACTTTTCCGTGTCATGCTTACGCATTCATGGGCGAGTCAAGGGGAAAGTGGGACTTTCCCATAAAGACATGGGAGGGGAAGTGTAAAGTGCGCCTAATTATGTATTTCGCGATATGTACAAAAACCGCCCATGATAGCGCGCTTCTATTTTGCGGTGAAAATTCTCCGCCTCTTAAAAGCAGGTGTAAACCAGGAAGCGGGTTTCCTCGCATATGCCTCCTGGTGAAATGGCAGCAGTAATCTGAGCAAGGCGAAGACATAGGCCAAGGAGACGAGCTGAAAAATTTTTTGCCTCAAGGATCACACTTTTTCAGTTGAGTGAACACAAAATCATTAAGCGTTACAGATTAAGCAGCCATGCAATATTACAGTTACTGGGAGAAATCAAAGATGATATCGAATCTCCGACTCAGCGTTCACATTCCATTCCAGCAGTTGTTAAACTCCTCGCTACATTACAAATACTGGCATCAGGATCATTTCAAACAGTCATAGCATCAGCAGTGGGAATATTGCAGTCTGCACTGAGCCGTATCATAGCACAAGAACTTAACGCTTTGCTACAGCGCAATTTACGGTATAGTGGGCGGAGAAAGGCGCCGATTACCCGATGAACTGCAGGTTTGGTAAATACGACGTAAGCTGAAGTATCACAGCATGCGCTTCCTGTGGGTTGGCCATGGCGCTGATAACGCTACATTCGCAAATGTACGTACATCTGGCCCTCAGAGGGCAAATTCGGAAGACCCGGACAACACTGACCAATCAGAGCAGACTGGGCCTTTTGGGGAGGGGGACTTAAAGAGACAGGCGCTAAAATGGAGCGTTTCAGACAGAGGGTGAATACAGGTATATTCAGACAGACAGTATGAGAAAAATGTTTGTTTTAACATTAAAGCATGTAAACATGTTCTGGTAGAAACCCCAAATACAAGTATGAACCTTAAAAGGAGCATAATATGGGACCTTTAAGAAATGCTAGGATGATACAAATCCCAGCATAACTAGAACTTTTAAAAGAGAACTGTGCCGTAGGAAGAAAGAAATGTTTAAGTTCAGCATAAATGTATTTTTATATAATTGCAGTTGTCCCCTCTCCCTCAGCGCCACAGAGTTGTGCTGCCCCCTGCTGGGGACTCCCGCACACGTCAGTCTCTGGCTTTCTTCGTCCAGCCGGATGATGAGGCTCTGATCACCTGCTGCGACGGCTCCAACAAATACCCCCCAGTTACAGGAGGCGACTACCTCATGGAGCGATTCAATGCCTCATATGGAAACTGAATCTCTACCCCGCCCTATTCTGTACAGGCAGCCAGCGTAGGGAGGCAAGAATGGGAGTAATGTGCTCCCTCTTTTTGACCTTGTCAAAACTCTTGCTGCTACATTTTGAACTAGTTGGAGACAAGATGATACCAAACTATAACTGGTTGCAATAATCAAGGCAGGGAGATATAAAGGTATTATTATTTGACTGTTTTTAATTGTAAAGTGTTTTAGTTTTGGTTTTAGGACCATACTTCATGGTCCTAAAATTGCACCTAAAATGTATTGATCTATACCTGGAATTTATTCATGTTTTATCAAGTTAGTTTTGTCTAAAATAATCAATATGTCACTTTAGATCCCACACTGTTTTTACATTTGAAATATGATGGTGTCAGTGATATAAACTTATATAAACTTTATTTCAGTCCCAGGGCGATCCATATCACAATAAAAAGCACACAGAGTATAACATAAAATACAAAAATGCAAAACCTTCCACAATGTTTAGTGTCTGACATACAGACGTTCGCCAATGGTTCCACAGTCTGGAAGAAAAAACAGGTTAGCCAAAACAGTGATCAAGTCATTTTCTGACTCAGATCCCCTACAAATAAATCTATACATCAGGATACGTAAAACAGCAGAGCAGATAGGTACCCCGACACTGACAAACATGCTGTCATTATAAGCCACTATGAGTTTTCTAATGCTGCCTTGCTTATAACGACACCACAGGTAGGCAGTAGATCTTCACAGATACACAGCACATGCTAAACTTACGACGCAGCACGTTAGCTTGAGCATACAGCTTCCGACGCTGCCTTATCATCAGACAGGTCATTTGCAATAATATGGCCCAAATATGTAATCTCACTGCACACCCTAAGTGCAGTGCCAGACAGATATAAGTCAGGGAAGGTTGACTGTCTGTCTTCTCTACTTCTAATAATCATGATCTTACTCTTTTTGGCATTGTATTTTATATCAAAATCAGCACCATACTGGGTGCATATTCTCAGAAGCTGTTGGAGACCAGCACTATATGGGCTAAAAATGACCAAATCATCTGCGTACATAAGGTGATTAATTAGTGAGTCACCAACCCTACAACCTGTACCACATACATTTAAAATCAAGGAACAATCATTCATATACATATTAAAAAGAAAAGGAGACAGAATTCCACCCTGGCAGACACCATTGGCCACTTGGAAGGGGACAGATGTAACATTCCCCCATCTAACTATCATTGTCTGATGCGAGTACCAATACACCAAGATTCTGTGAGTTAATGTGTATGATTTAAAAAAGAAACAAACCTCAAACCTGCAAGCTCATTCGTTTTATTGTTCACATTCAAACCTTGTACAACAGTTTCATGAATTTCTCACACAGGACGTGCTTTTTGAAAGGGACATAATATCAACCCGTCTACTGCACCTCAATTGCTCAAAAGATGAACCATCTTTGAGACCTTATTCCATCTCTGATCTGTTGTATTAATCTCTAATGAACATAGTCTTGACCATGTGACTATCTGTAATTTAATTAAAGTTTCCCATCACCTATGAGAGAGACGAGGCCCAATTCAACCTGCTGCAGTTTCATTACAGTGGCGTAGAGAATAAATAAATTAGAAATGATTCTACCATGAAAAAAATAAAATAAAAATCACCAATATTAACACACACACACACACACACACACACACACACACACACTAACTCACGGTACACATAAAACCACTTTGGAATCCATACAATTGTCACTCTAACACCAGCACAATTATATTAAATTAAAAGATTTAAATATATAATTATCTGTAAACTAAATATGCTCTTCAATCATCTGGTCCACAGGACATACCATTTTATCTAGGTATAAACTTTGTAATAAAAAAAAAAAAATAGCTCAGAGGACCTTTTGTTGTGAAACAACAAAAGGTCTGTAAAAACAACAACTAATTGACAGCTGATGATAATTGTGGGTAACTTCTTCCGTCTGGAGCCCTCCCAAGAGCTTATATAAAACAGTAGAGGTATTAAGAGAACAAAATCAACTGTGATTTTGAAATATTGATTGATAGTCTATGTTTTAAACCCACATACATATATATACACACATGGTCACATTTTAAAATGAAACCAGTGTGAAAATTAACATGATGAAATGCAAGTTAAGGATAGAATATTTTATGGATCCAGAATATTTGCTCTTCTAAGGAAATGTGAGGAATGTCAAATTTTTATATTACTACACGAAAAATGTAAATAGGACCATTTCAATCTTTAGCTAGCAGCACTACATCATATCTAAAGTTAAGTTTGACATTCATTTTATTAATTTAATAATCAGCTCTCTTCAATCAAATAAATAAACCATTTTCAAAGTATGTCCTCTAAGAGACAGTGACAATGACCTACAGTGTGCACTAAACAAAACATTCACTTTTCAGGCTCCGCCGTTTCTCCCCAAAGCACTTCCCCGGGAGAACAAAGTCCTCGCTGTGATAAAAGACCAAAATGGCAAAAACAAAAGGGTTGATTGTTCACAAAATAACTGGACCAGCTCCACAATTCTGATTTATGCAGCCCCAATGGGCATAATGGGCACTTGCACCAAATCTGAAGCCTGAAATCAGATTTTCTTAAGTGCTCTTAATATTTGGGCACATTTTTCTTAAGTGGTGTTTTGAAAATCCTAAACAAAACTGGAAAATTGGAATCATTACAAGGTGAACACACACATGCACGCTCACTGGCATCCATACAGCACACAGACTAGTGAGGCCCCCTAAGAGTGTCCTGGAACTGGTACATCTGGCTGTTGGTGGCCAGGGGGCACTAGCTGACTGTTTCCTGGCACAAATGGTGCTGGTTCACCTCCAGCTACAGCAGCGCCCGGCTCTGGAAAAAGAGAGTCATATTAGTACAAGTTAATGAGTTGCATTTACATGATCGTGAAGGACAAATGTCCCCTGCCCATTTGCAATTTCTCCTTATGGCAGCTGAGTTTTTTTGGAGGCTATACTGCACCTTTAAAAAGGGTCACCCCACTGATTTTACAAATAAGATTTAGTTTACCTGTCACAAGGAGGACTATTCATCCTGTGAAAACTGTTGTATAATCTATTATGTGGTTCTAAAGGGAAGTTTCCAAAGTTTGGGGAATTATGGGAATTGTAGGTTCAAGTATTTTTGTTTAACTAATATTAGGGACTAAAAATCAGGATACCTTGACCTCTACTACTTTGATTGTGACCATTCTTTTTTTAATATCTCTTGTGAGTTCCCGAACTTTATAGAAATGTAATAATAAATAACAGGAGTACTCCTTTAACTGTGAGTGTTAGTGTAATGGGCCGGTATACGATTCTGATGATAACCTTCAGCAAAAATATCACGGTTTCACGGTATTGCAGTCACAGCTTTAAAATGTTTTTTTTATTTTTTTACTTTTTTCCATTGAACACAATGTATTTTATTTTTAAACACACTTCATACTGGCAGGGAGACAGATTACCAAACTGTATTTTCTGTCCTTGACCACACATAAAAAACAGCTCATACCTTAGGAACGGTATGACAGAAAATGTTAGTGGCTTGACCTTTTTAAACCGCGGTATACCTTGAAACCGGTAGCTGGCCCATGCCTAGCTCTGTGTCAACTCTCCTTGGTTAAATTAAGTTGAGACAACTCTCTTTGCAATGTTATACTTACGTTTTGCCTCAGTTTTTATCCTTTCCATTTCTTCTACTGCCTGAGAAGAGAAAACAAAATGGAAAACGTTAGAGCATCACAAAATACGTGGGAACCTCTGCTCAATTTATTAAACGTAAATATTTTGTAAGAACACAAGAGGGCCATAACTGCACATTAAGTTACATTTTGACATTTATATCGCCTGAGCCATGATAAAAACAGCTGAATCTGGGTTTTGTTTGCTTAAACCTGCTCATACTGCTCAGACGTGGCAGCAGTAAATGGTGCTGTACTTGCACAGAATCTACTGAATTGCATCATGTTTGTGTATGGTCAACCGTGCTGCTACAAGGAAGTGTCTATCATGCCAACAAATCATGTGAATCATCAATTAGAAATTATTTAAAATCATTTTAACTATTGGTCACTGTGTGTATATTAGCCAAATCTACTGCACCAGTCAAGTGTCGGAGCAGACTATTGATGGAAAACACCTGACTCCTGATTGTATTTCAACTGCAAATTAATTTGTTTTTTTAGTGTACCTGCTGTAGCCCAAACTTCTGAGCATTAAGTTCTTCCTGTTTCCTGTCCAGCTCCTCCCTCTGTTTCTGCAGCTCCACCGACTTCTGGTTAATGTCGAGCTCCTCGTTGACCAGATGCTGTTCATACTCTCTCAGCTCCTCCTCAGTGTAAATGGGTTTTTGTTCTAAAGTCTGAGAATGGCAGGGAAGTAATTACAGGATGTAATGAATTGAAGAAATAATAGGGTGAATTGCTGATGGTAAAACGTAACAGCACCAAATTGTGTCTTATATTAGGGAATCTGCAAAAGAACCGTTTACTTCCTTGCATTTGAACGACTTTTTTATCATTAAACCAGCCAACTGGAGTTTTAAAAAGAGAGTAGCTCTTGTAATGGCAAAATTACATTTAAGCATTTTATACTCTTGTCTTATTTCTGTTTTAGTTTCTCTCATAATGCTGAAAGTGAGTTTCTCATTCTCACATGTTGATTCTGATTCTCACTAAACTAAGTGGGAGCCACAAAGTCTGGAACATAATGTGAGCACTGTTTGTCTGAACAGATATGGTAGAAGGTCACCCTAAAACTATCTGTCGGTACATTCATTTTGTCCCCTTACAATTGAGATAAACGGCTCCAGGATGTCTCTTGTGTTTCAGATTGTCTTCTATGTCTAACGTTGCCTGTAAGAAATGCAGAGTCATGTTTAGACTAGAACATGTGTGGTTATCACTCCCATTTCTTTTTCTGTATATAAGCTCAGTGTTCTTGTTCACTCGTTGAGACATTTTCCACACTGAGCTGTCGTGCCCTTTGTGAAACCTGTGCTACTCCTATATTTGCAAATATATAATAAAATAGAAAAAAAGTCTTCAACTGTCTAAATCCACTCCTGCTGCAAAAAACTTCCACAACACTCTCAACTTGAATTAATTATAGATCAAATATGCTAACATGACAGCAATGTAAACCGAATTTTGACTCAACTCAGTAAACATCATCTTCTCAAGAGAAACCTCACATTCCTGACTGCATCTATCAGACGTTTCTATAAAATCGAGTTCTTACCTCCCACTCGTCTTTTTCCAAGAACTCCTCCTTGTTAGTGGCAGCAATGAACTCGCCCAGTGACACAAGTCTGTCTTTATTGGTGTCCACCTGAACATCAGCACATGAAGCTGCTTTAATCAACGTGAGTTCAATACATGCTCTACAAGGTTAATTGTTGGCCAAAGGACAGCTTTGACCTTTCAGCTCCCTGCTAAAGCACTGCCTCTGTTACTGTTTAGCACATCACAATTTTCCCCATCTTGCACCACTGATAAAGTCTGCAAGTTTGCGTACCATTTGTGGCCATTTCTCCATAAATGACAATTTGAGTGATATCTGACACACTACTGTCCTGATTTTGACACCGCTCGGACGGATAATGTAATTTAATTGCTTAAATTTTTTTTACTGATTCATCAAAAAATAATCTTTCAAATACCAATACTGCACTTTAGACAAAACATAAAGGGGTAATACTTTTGGAACTACTGTATGTTTTGGTGCTAAATAGTCAAACTTACAACAGAATCATAGTCTGAATCATTTTGATGACGGCAATCAAAGGATGCCTGTATCATTTGTGGGGCCTGATCAGGGCTGATCATTAATGTATCAATAACAGACATGGGGGAGCCTGATGTGTTACTGTGGTGGCTCACCTCATTCATAACATGCTCTCTCATTCGCAGTCTCTCTTCCTCCATCTCAACCATGTCGTCTTCTTCATTTTCGGGGTTGTACACCTTCTCCAGCTTGAAGACACACACAGATGCAAATTTCACCTCAAAGGCTTCTTCATTATACATATTACATTATCCTAAAATGTGCAGAACCAGGGCAGTTAGCAAACACTCATTAACATGAATACCTCTTTAGTGAAAAGAGCCTCGAGTTCATTCTCATCGAAGAAGCCATCTCCGTTGCTGTCTGCAACGCAAAACACATGACTGCAATGAGCACATGATTTCATCCATACATAGTGTAGTCACAGGCATATCAGATTAACATTATGTCAACAGTGTGTTTGGCTATATGGTGCTTATTGTATCACTGGACTGTGCACAAACACATGGTCCTTTTTTGACGAGGGAAGACTCACTAGATTGTAGAATCCCAATTCAATGCTAGATTCGGAACTGGCCGTTTATTTACGATAGATAAGAGTAGAAGACAGACACATATATTGTCTTTGGTTACCATGGATTTTGAAAAAAGTCTTGGGATCAAAGTTCTCTGGGTCCAAGCCGTCTGACTCCTGCCACACCTCCTTCAGCTGGTCTTCACTGCCCTACACACACACACACACACACACACACACACACACACACACACACACACACACACACACACACACACACACACACACACACACACAAAAACACACACACACACACACACACACACACACACACACACACACACACACACACACACACACACACACACACACACACACACACACACACACACACACACACAGTTCATCTTCAAGCACATCATCTCAGTTTTCTTATTTCTTTAAACTTGCATTTTATGTTTGTTTGTTTTTTCCATCAACCATCCCATGACCATTCAATTAAAACCTGATCAACTGACTCCTGTTTTTATGTGTACTTAATTTCAATACGTTTTCATAAAACGTCCATAAAATTAAAATAATCAACTCATAACTAGTGAAAGTAATAATAATTCTTCCTACTCCTACTTTTCAAAATGAGCTGTAATCTCTATTTGCATCAATGAACAGCAGGAGTCTTACAGGGTGGTTGACTTTTGGATGGTCAGCGTGTTTCTTTTTCATCTCCTCGTAGTGCTGCGCCTCCGTCTTGCGAACCTCCTCATTCATGGTCTTCAGACGTTCCCTCCTCTCATGCTCCTTCAACATCTCATACCTCTTGAACTCATCGTGGCGTTCCTTGTCAAAGTTCTCCAGGTCTTTGGTCGCCTACAAATAGAACAAAAAGTTGAGAGGGGGGAAATTCACACCTGGATTGTACAGTTTATATTGTTACACTCACTTTTCTAGAATTGATTCCAACACAAGTGGTGCAATCAGAGTTGTCCTGGGCACGATAAAGCAAACTGCATGGCCGAACGAATATCAGTTTCATTGCTCACCCAGGGTACATGGCATTTAATGAAGTAATGTTCCAGGCAGGATCAATACAACATGGTCCTTGTGATTAGCTCATGCAGTGCAAATTACACAAATGGTTCAGCGATTATATATATGCAGTGTCTAATGGGAGCTGATCATGTACAAATACACCCCTGTTCTGCCATACAAAGCCACTCAGTAGCAGCAATAGCCTGGGTGTTAAAACTGAGAGTTCTTTATGTCTTGGATAGTCTGGCGATTCCTTTAACTCTGAAAGTGTTGTTTTGGACTGATTTTTGTTAGAGGAACTTACAGGTAATTATTTATTCTGCAGCCCTGCCGGTGCTCGCCTGGTATGCAGATAGTTGAGTTTCAAATAAAAGTCCTTTATCAGTATTGTTTGCATTTCACCAAGCAGTCCTAAGGCATAAATAGTAAATAAATTACAGTATACACAACTACACAAAATATTGTCAGACTGACTAACTGTTCACAGGAAACATGTTGCTCTCTACTCCAACAAAGGACATAAAGCTGTGAATGCTTCTAAGTTATTAAATCTAAAATCTAAGAAATACCGGGCTGGTTTAATAAAGCTGAAATGTGAGCGGTCCCAAGAATCACAGCGCACTCTTTGAAGCCTGTAATTCTCTTTACGCTCATCCATCCTTATTATAGTAATACTATGAGGCAAGGTGTTCTTTATTGTGATTATAGGTGTGACTGTGATGCAGTTACATATAAGCAGCAGCACTACAGTACACACGAACAGTGTAGAGGAACATGGTCAGTATAAGCTTATAAATGGCCTCCTCCATCCAAGGGTCTAAGAGATCTGTATCCAAGATAACCTGAGTGTGTATGGCTGCCATGTGTATATGTGGGAGGTTGTGCTACAACTTTCAGCTATTTGTGCTACATGATCAGTCAATATGCTCTGGGGCAGCAACAGTTATTCCTCTGAGATGAGTCATTCTTTATTTTGGCTGTGTTTGCTGCTTACGATGCCAAAACAAACAACTGTTCTCATTTGAGTTGCTATGTTATCACTGGAGTGTCAAACAACTTCACCTGATGAATTTTCACCTTCTTAGTCAACTTTTCTATTAATGAGGAGCCAGAACTACAGCAGCTGAGTAAAGATTCTTCATTTAAAAAAAAAAAAAAAAAAGTCAGATCTGCTACAGTAAAGATCTATTTAGTGAACAGTGTTGAGGTGTTTTTTCATCACTGCCTGTACCGATTGGATGAGGCGGTCCAGGTCCTCCACCTCGAAAGTGTTGGGGTTCAGGTGGTTGAGGTGATCAAACTGTTTCAGCAGGGCCTGGTGGTCCACTGTTCGGCCTGCAAGGAAGGGAATAATTAAAAGTTCTGTTTAACTATAAAGCAATTAGATGAAGTATTTTGCAGTTGTAGGCACATAAAATGTGAAACAGATCTTTTACTTATTTTAGATAGCAATCACTAAAGACAGAGCTTGTGTCATTCAATACACTAAGTTGTTGCTTACTCTTACCCAAAGATATTTTGTGCTCCAGTAGTTGTTCATCATATAACTGACATACAGCCAGGCTAGCACTGGCTTGGTTTACTTCAGCCCAAATTTACATTGGAAATAAGTTAAGTAAGAGTAAATACATGTAAGTTAATTTCTAAGCCCGAAGGCAAAGGGTTTCTGTGTTTGTATTTGATATGACACCACCTCTAAAATGTTTCTACACATCCTGTCTAACTTTTACCATCTTCCATGATGTCTCTGATCATAATGTTTTTAAAGGGTGATGTGACTTCAACCTGTACTTCTGTTCTTTAACTACACTTAATCAGAAGTGTTCACACAGCAACTTACACTGGCCACTAGAAGTCACTGTTAGCTGTATTACATCGTCTTCCTGTGTCTAAGAGCCACATCATGTATTCGATGACCCAACCGCTGATGTGTATTACAAAACTTATTGTGCAACTTCAAGAAGCAAAATTGTGCAATTGACACATCAGCAAACTTTTTTTGTCCACCAGCCAATTGGCTAGTGAATGTTCAAATTTTACCAGCCACTTAATAGATGGCCATTGATTTTTGGCTAGTGAGTGAAGCAAAGCTACCAGCCACTTGCATATTTTACCAGCATTTGGCTAGTAGATGGTGCTAATTTTGGACCCTGTCAGCAAGACAAGCAGGATACTTACCATTCCCTTCCTGGATGTCATGTTTGACTTTGATGAGCATCCGCAGCCTGTTCATCTCCTCCCTCTTCAGCTCGTCCAGCTTAGTCCGAAAATTGTGGTGGACAAAGTCCAGCTCTTTGGAAAGTTTGCCTTGCTGCAGGCAGAAAATCAACATGCCACAGTTCAATACAAAGTGTTCATGTCAACAAAGAGCTTGCAAAATAATGGCATGTTTAGTGAGTGTGCAGACGAACCTTGATGTCATCCATGTTGGCATTTTTGAGCTTTTCTTTAAAGTGGGGGTCTTTCTCGAGGTACTCAATGACTTCCCTGAGGTAGCGGTCATAGTGCAGCCCAGTCTCCTGAAGCAAAAATCCAAAGCACTCATCAGTGTTTGTTAAATAGAGGACTAAAATCTAGATTGAACTTGTTAATATCTAACTTGACTTCGGGCCATTATGGAGAGCTTTTGTGTCACTTAAGTCTTGCTAATGAATGTTGGCACCTAATTTAACCTGATATTGCTCTTATTTGTTTTGAGAAAATACACAAAATACATTGAATGTAATTTTCAACCTTTTACCCACAAGCAAGTGTACTTTCCATGTGAAATAGCACTTCCCGGGACATTGTAAGCCCAAATAAATCCCTCCTTTGAATGCCTGATGACTTTGTATTTTGGTGTAATTAGCTGTAAGACCCAGATTTAAATGTGATATTGCCATATATGACACTGCCCATCTGACTCACAGCACTCTGTGGTGACTCCAGTTCCTCCACTTGAGGCTTCTCCTTGGTTTTGTCCACACTGATAGGCACTGACTGGATACACAGCCACAAACTCAGCAGAATCAGCCCACAACGGACCAAGGATTTACCCTTCACCATCTAGTTAGGTACATGAATGAAGAGAAATATGACTTATTTGGGCAAATCATCATTTTGCGATTGATTGAGTATTTTTTCTTTTAAATTGTAGCTACTGAAAATGTTCTTAGGCCTACATGTAAATGTGCAGTGTCTAACGAGTACAGTGTGGGCAGGTGCTCATTACAAGAGACAACACCCTCAGTTTCCCAAGCATTGCAAAAGTGGTATAACTTAACCTGAAGACAATATGGGATCAGGTTATGCAAGTTAATCTCAAAAGCAACGAGCAAAAGACTGAATACGCAGCGAACTTACTTTAAAACAGTTCCTCTATCATAGCCATGTACATTGACTCACACGATAAACACACAAGCTAACGGTATCATTTAAGGAACAGGTTGTTTAGAGAAGATGGTTGCTAGTTAATTAATTATCCCATAGCTGTAGAAAAGCTACAAAACAAGCCTTAGCATATGTAGTGAATTGCAATGATAAATCACATTTCATGTAAAATACCATTTACTTGTAAAGTGACACTTACTTTGGGCTCTTCTTTTTTACTCTTCACGCGCTTTAACCGTTTAGCTAGTTCTCCTCAAAGCGCCTGAGCTTTATTGGAGCTTGTTTACAGCTGTCATCTACCGCCAATACAAGCTACAACCTACAGGGAAAAAAAAAGGTTGCGATCACCATGGCAACGCCCCGCCTTCGACGTTCCTGATTGGGCATAAAAGTATACTTTCGCTGTAAAACAGTCGCGTTGAGAGCTGATTGGGCGCTCGACCTGTAAGTCAAAGTGTATCAAACTGTCAACCCGTGGCTTAAAGGTGCGTTGAGCCAAACTGTACGTGGCGTTCATGAACCAAGAGGGCGGAGTTAGTGTTTGACGGAAAAACCTTATTCATATTTTAAAACTGGATAACACATACCTAATTATATACTTACACGGCAGCAAAGGTCCAGTGCAAATTAAATGAACTGAGATGGAAAATACTTATCATTTCAATGAGATTGTTGTGATTACCTTGGCGATGTTGGACAAAATTAGTGCATGCACCATACTTACTATATAATGCTGCGATTTAGAGAAACTATTTTTTGTGTTGTCCAAAAGCCAGTATCAAAACCTATATTTAAAAATGCACACACGTGTGTTGTGTGTGTGCGTTAGTCTTGATTATCATTATGGTACCTTCCATTCATATTTTCAACAACATATATTTTCTTCATATGTCTTTCTGTACATGGTTTGAGTAGGCTGTGTATGTACACAGCCTACTCAAAACATACACAGGGTACTAACAGTGGTGGGCTAAGTAGTCAGATCTATTATGATTATTACGTATGCATTACTGTGTAAGAGTAAAAGTAGCCTACAATATTCCCCTGAATTATAAAATAGTAAATATACTTCCAAACTGTAGATAAGTGCAGTGCTTGAGTAAATGTACTTAGTATAACCATGTATATATATTGTGTATGAAAGTTGCCATTATCATGTTACTTAAAATACACAAAGCATACAGATTTGTTTATATCCATAGCACGGGACATCATTATCATTTTTTTCATATTTTTGACATTGATACATTTCGTGCTACTTTTTATAACAATTATTATGGCTGGTTACAAACCTAATGTAATGTAAAGATCATGTAAACATTACTGCAGCAGTATAAATGTCGGTAAAGTGTGATCTCCAGTGAAAAAATGTTTACAAGAGAAACCAAAAAATCAATTATACGTCAGAAAAATGATTATTACATTACACATAAATTAATGCTTTAAATGGTAGAGGCCAAACATATTAGTTTGTCTGATAAATAAGTGTTAAATTAACCCTGACTTTCAGATTGCATATATACAGCAGCCACACACACAGAGCACATTTTACTAGTGGTAAAAAAAGTATACAGAATGTAAAAACTATCCTGTTACAAGTAAAGGTCATGCAATACAAATGTTACATGAGCAAAAGTACTATCATCAAAATGTACTCAGAATGTCACATAGAAGTACTCATGCAGCAAAGTGGCCCCTGCCATTGTTATATTATTACATATTTGTCTATGAATTGGGGTTGTTATCACTAATAAAATAAACTGCATTTTAAGGTGGTGTTCAGTGGTGAAATGTAACTGAGTACATTTACAAGTACTACTTTTGTATAATTTTGAGGTACTACTGGAAGCCAATATAGTACTTTTTACTCCACTACATTTATTTTAAAGCTTTAGTTAGTTTACAGATTCAAATTAATAATACAAAATAGAAATCGACTAATAATTAATGAAGTATTATTATATGAAGCTACCCAACAGTATACAAAGTACTTTAAATTAGCTCCACCTTCATCAGCTGCAACATTAGTGATGCTACAGACTTCTGCACTGTGGTATCGCTACTTCTGAGTAGTTCTTCCATCACCGGTGGTGTTGTAATGTTGCATAAAATATGCTGAGCTTATCCTGAGCTCTTGTGTACAATATTTTTTGTGTGTTATTATTTATCTTTATTTCTTTGCTTTGCTTTTGTTTTTACCCTGTTTTTAATCTCCTGTAGAACTTTGGTATTGATTTTTTTCAATGAAAAGTGCTCTACAAATAAAATGTATTATTATTATTATTATTATTATTATATTCTACATTAAAAAAAAAATTCTACACTAAGTACTTTAGTCCAAACGGTGGCGATGTTTTACCATTTAATCTTCAGTGAAGCGACCCAGCCAAGCAGAACCTCTAACACAACGGTGTCCAACCAAAACTCCGTGTAACCACCTCAACAGGAACTGACGTCTCTTCGGTGCAAGTGGATGGAAAAAAAAATGCAGCTGCAGGAAAAATGGCTCCAAACACCACACCGCTAAAAGGTGAGACGTTTACCTTTTAAACAGTAAATGTCTGCGTGCTAAAGTTTTAGCTTGTAGTTGCCTGAAACCGGTGGTTGCGACTCCGTTGTATCCGGCCGTTCCCCGTTTGATAAAACCTGCATTTCTTCCTTGTTGTGGGCAGGACCGAAGCAGTTGCCTGGGTACTTTTAAATTAATAAATCAGTGCCCCTCAAAGTACGGAGTAGTCATGTAAGTTATCTTGGTGTTGCTGAATTCGGTTTATGTTTCTGTGAACGATACGTTTGCCTATTTTTGAGTACCGTTTTGTTAGGTTTAGCGGCTAACTTAGCATCAACAAAGTCAAAAGTTAAAGTTCCAACCGCTATCAAAAGTATCAAGAAGTATAGCATTTGATCGGGCTAGCCGGGTTAACGTTAGTTAGCTTGTTTACTTTCTTGTTATCTGTTGAAAGTCAGTCCTATCTTATATTAGCAACCAGCTAGGTCCTGTTTTAAGATGTTTAACGCTACAATGTGAGAAAAACAAACGTTCATGCGACTTATTGACAGTTCACAACGCATCATTTTTGTGTCAGGTGAGCATCAGGCGACAGGTTAGCTCGCTAGCCGAGTTTTATTAGTTAGCGAACCTTTTAACGTTGTGTTTTAAAGCCTAACGTTACTGCTCATGTATTCTGCAGCGTTAGCTCCTAGCAGGCTGTGTTACTAAGACAGACATATCACATTTCCTTCGGTTGAATTTATATTGAATGTTTTCCAAAAAGTGATTTTACAATACCCCAGTGTTAACCATGAACACTTTGTATTAGATGAAACTGTGTTTAACCCCAAAGTCATTCGAGGGAAACATTTTAGATTTCTATCTAATTAAAATGCAGGGATTAACATTTTATAGTCTGAATAACAAACGTACAAGTCTCATTTCAGATGACAACTAACTAGAGAGGAAAACTCACACACACACACACACACACACACACAGCAGGAATTCAAATTGAATAGGACCTGCTTGTAGTGATCGCATGCTACTCTGCTTATGACAATCACCAAATGTGCAATTCCGTGTTCAATTAAAGTTCTTAAAGTAGGTGTTACTTTAGATGGATGTGTGAATAAAAGAATACGACACAATTGTTGTCAGAATTAGCCTGCTGGCCAAGTGAACAACATTTGGGATTTCACCCCCCCAGTGGTCCTGTCCGTTTTTGTTTCTTTTTATAGACTTAATGTTCTGCACAGGCGAGCCTTAGCAATAGACAAGCCTGTACAGGAAAAATAAGTTTTAGTGCATTGTTAACTTTCCCAACAACCAAGACAACATATGTTAGACATCTATAAACTTGACCTGGTTACTTATTTTTCTTTTTAAAGATGTTGTACTGTACTTTGATCGGCTGTGCAGTGTATTGCTAACATCGGCACTTTTGCACAGCTACTGGAAGGAAAAACTGTTACTTAGTCCCGTTAGGTCTTGATAAGTCGACACATTTTGTGTCAACAGTAGTCAGGTGCACATATAAACCGTGAAGCGGGTTTTGCTTGCTGTAATCATTCGTCCTGTCATTAAGAGATCCCGTCCTGATGTGCTTTAAAGGTCCCATGACATGGTGCTCTTTGGATGCTTTTATATAGACCTTAGTGGTCCCCTAATACTGTATCTGAAGTCTCTTTCCCGAAATTCAGCTTTGGTGCAGAACTACAGCCACTAGAGCCTTTCCTTAGTATGTGCCATTTCTGTGTCTGTAGCTATTGAGGAGGAGAGAGGGGGGGCAAGGTGGAGGGTGGGGGTGTGGCCTTGACCAACTGCCACTTTTCTCGTTTTGAAAGCCATGATGTCTCTCTCTCATGGGTTGGCCAAATTCTCTGGGCGGGCAAAGCAGAGAAAGGGGAGGTAACCTTGCTCCTTATGACCTCATAAAAAGCAGATTCCAAAACGGCTCATCTGAGCTTTCATTTTCTCAAAGGCAGAGCAGGATACCCAGGGCTCGGTTTACACCTATCACCATTTCTAGCCACTGGGGGACCATAGACAGGCTGGGGGAACTCATATTAATGTTAAAAAACCTCATAAAGTGAAATTTTCATGCCATGGGACCTTTTAAATAGAAAAGATGGGGACAAAAGTCTTCATTCTGTGCCAAAATGTATTCCAGTGTATCTGAAGCAGTCTGAGTAAGTATAGTCTCGTATTGTCAGTGCTGTCTCCACAGCGCCCAGGATATCTTTCAAACTTTAGTCTTTTTACTACAAAATCCCCCCTTTGTGTTTCCTCGGGCAGTCTCTTAAGAGTAACACAAACAAGGGTTTGTATACTAAAATGATGAACTTTGCAAGATATCCACTTGATTTGACTTTGCATCAAGTTGGCCTATACTTTGGATTGTATTTTTGCACAAAACAAGGACTGTGGATTTTGTCCCGCATCACTTTGATCTTGCTTTAAGAACGAATCTCTTAAGAGTTAATATGAACAGGAGAAATTACTACTACAGCAAAACGTGTTGCAATGTATAAATGGACACCTAACGGTGGTTTTAAACGAGACTTGAACCTTTTGGAACCTGTTCTTTAATCTCTAATTCTAATGTAAATCCCCCAAGTTTCAGAATATATCCAATATGTCTGAATTTTGGCGATTTATATAGATATATATTTTACAATGGATGGAATGATGCTGCCATAAAAAACATGGAATGGTTTGAATATATTTAAACGTAATTTAGCTTAATTGAAAAATTTATGTGATTTTTACAACCTAAAGTACAAATTAAACTAAACTGTTTGTTAAGGGGTTAACAAAACCATGACTTGTCAAACCACCAAGCAAATTATCTGGAAACTCATCAGACCCTCCAGTCCTATTTATTATTCTGACCTCTGCATCCTTAAATCTTTTCACTCAATCAAGCATTTTCATTGGAGGTTCATGGCTTGGGTATCTGTTGTCTCCTGAATACTTTAAAAGTAGTAATGTCATGTTGAGTTAAGCTCTTACAGGACCTGGACTCTGCCATCCTTTGCCATGGTGCAGTGCAACAGAGTATTGGCTGCAGTTGGCTTTTCTCCATAAGTGGGGCTTTCCTCCTTTGTAAGTCTCCTGTTGCCATATATGGATAATAAGCATATGGCTATCTTGATTCAGGATCTTCTGTGTTTAGCCGTGGTTTTGGTTATCTTAGTGTGGCTTGAGTCCCGTTGAATCTCCGTTGTTAAAGGTCCGTTGGCATGAAAATTTCACTTTATGAGGTTTTTTAACATTAATATGAGCTCCCCCAGCCTGTCTATGGTCCCCCAGTGGCTAGAAATGGTGATAGGTGTAAACCAAGCCCTGGGTATCCTGCTCTGCATTTGAGAAAATGAAAGCTCAGATGAGCCGTTTTGGAATCTGCTTGTTATGAGGTCATAAGGAGCAAGGTTACCTCCCCTTTCTCTGCTTTGCCCGCCCAGAGAATTTGGCCCACCCATGAGAGAGAGACATCATGGCTTTCAAACGAGAAAAGTGGCAGTTGGTCAAGGCCACACCCCCACCATCCACCTTGCCCCCCCCTCTCTCCTCCTCAACAGAAATGGCACATACTAAGGAAAGCTCATTGTAGGACTGGCTCTAGTGGCTGTAGTTCTGCACCAAAGCTGAATTTCGTGAAAGAGACTTCAGATATAGTATTAGGGGACCACTAAGGTCTATATAAAAGCATCCAAAGAGCACCATTTCATGGGACCTTTAAAACATCATCGCCCCCTTGTCTTTTTCTCAGCCTTTCTTGAATTGGAACTATATTGGATTGAGCGGTCCAATTTGCAATGATCTACAGTGCAAAAATTAAAATTTGAAAAATGTTTATGAACTTAAATCACATTATTTTGTTTCTCAGATTGATCCAGTGTTTACATACAAATTTAGGAAATCTGCTGTTTATTGTCTGGCTCAGTGTGTTAACTGGACACTTGGCAGTTACAGCAAGGGGCTCTGACCTTTTGGTTATGGAACCCGTAACTTAAACTACTAAGCGTCAGTCTGTCAGAGCACGCCTTCTAACGGTGTGCAAAATCAATTATATTCGGATGAACTACTTTGGTCAGAGCATGTGACATTTTTGCACAGAATTAAGTCATCAGTGACAGCAGGTGCCAAAAGATGATCTTTTCTTTTATGCATTTAGTGTCCCAAAGCTGTGTTCTTGGCAAAGTTGGCACTAAGCTCTCCTAGTCAGATGCTTAATGAATGCAGCCACATTGTCACTGCCTGCTGGTGTTAGCACAGCTGATAATACAATCTTGGGCCATGGTGCTAACATAATGCTAACAGAGTGAGAGAAAGCCAGAGGAAGAGAGAGAGAGACCCTTTCGGCTGCTTAGCATGCCAAATTCCTCAGCTGCACAATAGTGCTAGGCTAGCCTGAGCCCCAGCACAGCCAGCCCTCTCCACCACAATGGGAGGGGAAGCTCAGGAGAGGCCGGTGACGCCTGGGGAGGGAAGGAACTCACTCAACCCTGGGGCTGTGATCGGTCGATGAATGGTCGCTTTGAGAAGGCGCTGTGTCATTTGAGGACCACAATACACTGTTTCCAGGGATGTTTTTCTCATCTTATAGACATGTGGTACCCTTGGCACCTTCCTGTTGTGGGCTTACCATAAATGGTTAAGATTGTCAAGAATGGAAGATGCCCTTGTTTGGCATCAACTTTGGTCTTTTGAGGGTTACTCGGAAAATCCAAGCAGTTTGATGGGATGGGAGAAAATAGTTGGCAGATTAATTGATAATAAAACAATTCTTGTTTAGTTGCCATCCTGCACAGAAGCACACAGCTTTGTGAGTTAACTGCATGCCAATAAGTGGTGTGAGTCATATGTCAACTCCTTGTTATTTAAATCATTTGCACAATCGTTTGATTTAGTCTTTTTTTGGTATGTGGTCAGCCCGGCTCCTTGGTTAAACAATTGCACTGTGCACCTTGCAATGTCAGAATCAGAATCAGCTTTATTGGCCAGGTTTGCGTAAACAAACAAGGAATTTGACTCCGGTTAATCTTTGCTCTCAAAGTACACTCACTTAACATATATAGAATAAAAACAGAAAGAACAGTAAGAAATATAAAAAAAATACTGTTAAGCATGCAGTATAACAATACAATAGAATTTACAAATTTTCAAAAATATACAATAACAATTGAAGAGAGGGAAGGAATATCAGTACAATACAAAAGTAATCAGTATAGTCTCAGATTTAAGATTGAAATATAAATATAGCGCAAGGCAGTTCAGTGCAATGATATATATATATATATATATATATATATATATATATATATATATATATATATATATATATATATAATATATAATTATAATTGTAAGATTGAAATATACATTAGGTAGATGAGCAGAACAGTGTTGATTGACTTTGTTCAGTATAAGGGTGGGTGCTTTTTCTGAGCGTTCAACAGAGTGACTGCTTGGGGAAAGAAACTGTCTTTGTGTTGGCTGGTTTTGGCAAACAGTGCCCTGTATCGCCTACCAGAGGGAAGGAGGTTGAACAGTTTGTGACTAGGATGTGAGCGGTCTGCAGAGATTTTTGCTGCCCTTTTCCTGACCCTGGACCGGTACAGGTCCTGGATGGAGGGAAGGTCAGCTCTAATGATCCTCTATGCAGCCCTAATTGTCCGTTACAGTCTGGCCCTGTCCCCTTTGGTGGCTGACCCAAACCAGACAGTGATGGAGGTGCAGATGACAGACTGAATGATGGCTGAGTATAAAATGAACAACATAGAGGCACACAAATAGAGGAGAGCTTGTAGTGAGTGAGCTGATCAATTTACATATCATGAACATGCTGGAAATGTAGCCCGTGCTTGTTATGTAACTAATTGATGCCCTTGACTCCAAAACAAGTGCAAGTAATTATTGGCTGTGTGTTTGTGACAAAATTGGCAGCAAGTCAATAAGCGATCGAAAAGCCTGGTAACAGTAACTTCTTTTGACATAGGCTAGATTCTGTCCACATCCAGTCATTACAAATGTTTGTGTGACTGGGAATTATAAATAATATATTTGTGGTATGATTTGCTAGTAAAACCTCAAAATGTTTCTAAATGATATACCGACAGCTTTGACCCCCCTCTTGATGTCAATTACCGAAATGTTTTTTTTCTCTCCCTTTTTAAGGTGTTTAAAGATTTGCTACGCAACCCTTTGAGCCACACTGACTTAGAAGCCGTCATACTCATGGCACCTTCCAGTTGACAGAATGGCCCAGATATCGAGTGGTAATGGGTTCAAGGTGGATGTCCCCCAGCCAAAGGGGGCTGTGGGTAAAGAGGAAGCCCTTCGCATGGAGGAAGAAGCTTTTGCAAAATTGCGAAGGGATAAGAGGCACACTCTTTCAGCTTCAGCATCCTCATCTTCCTCTGCAGCATCCTCATCCTCCTCAAAACCGCAACCATCTAGATCTACCACTACTGCTCCTCTACCTTTACCCTGTACTAGTAGACCTGAAAGAGACCTCATCGTCTTCCCAGAGACCAAGAAGCAGGTAGAGCAGGACAAGTTCAGGGATATCGACGTGGACAAGCTGACCAATGAGGAACTTGAAAAGCTCCTGCTGGATGAAAACTTTGGGGTTAACAGCAAAGTGCCCCGTCCCTCGTCACTACTGGGGTTTAACCTCAGTGCCTCCTACCCTGGAGGCCATCCATGTAGCTCCTCTCCTTTCCAGAGTGGCCAGTGGACACCTGTTCTGTCCACACCATCTAACTCTAGTGTGTCCACTCCCACCCATCAGCCTTCCCCAATGTTCCCCTCTGCTCCATTCCCCAAACAAGGCACATTTCAGAATGGCTTCACTCCAACCATGTCGCCCTTCATGGCCCTGACGGCACAGCCAACATCCTTCATGGCCTTCACTCCCATCCAGCCTGCTGCTGCCATGGTCTTCACACAGCCAGCAGTGGACCCAGAGATGGCCAAACTGTTTGACAAGATTGCCAGCACCTCAGAATACTTGAAGAATGGCAAATCGGCCAGCACTGACCTAGATTCCTCTCAAGCGGGCACAGCTTCTCTGGCGCCCAACCCACCACCCCAGCAGCCAGCAGCGATGGAATCTTCTAGCATCAGCCGCTTTGACTGGCTCGATCTGGACCCACTCACAAAGCGTAAAGCTGAAAATGAGGAAGCATCCCTGGCATCAGGAGACACTGCACAGACGGTACCAGGAGTCGCAGGGGATCCTTGGGATGCAGTTCTTGAGACTGAAGGGAACAGTAGTAGCAGCAGCCCCCCACTGGAGGTGAAAGCGTCAGTTCGCTCGCAGCACAGGAGAGCATCAACGGGAGCGGCTGTCACTAGGAGTCACTCGCTCAACATCCCAGGGACCTCCTCGCAGCACAAACCAAACAATCAGGTAAGATCGCAGTAAAATGGAAATGTTTAAAAAAAAAAAAAAGGAAATCTTTTCTTACCTTTTAGATTTCAGGGAAAGTCTGCACACACTTCTATAGGCCTTTTCACAGTACACATTTTTGCATGTCATAGCAGGAATATTCTTAGCACAATCAATCAGGAATGTCTGTCTAATGTCGTGCTCTTCTTACTGGTTAGAAGTGGAAAGGGCTCAGTTGGAAAAAAGATGTTGTCACATACTTGCACCACATCAAGATATAGTCGTGGGGTTGTTTGCTGATGTTGTCAGACCACTGTAAATCAAATCCGAACAAACCACACCCACAAACCACACTCCCAAAGTTCTGATGATTGAGATTAGCTGCAAGCGTTCTGTTTCACATTCACATATTCACACCTGGTGGCTGCACTGTTCAGTTGCAGTCTTTTTAGCTGCTGAACCAGTGGGCTGACTACCTTGCCACTTAGCCACTACCAGTCGTTTGTCAACCCCAACCATGTTTTCTTATCCAGACCAGAGATTTTAACAGGTTACCTGCTAGTTACAACATTCTGTTTTTGCACACTATTGACAGCATCATGCATTGCGGAATAAATTACTATATAAAACCACAACCCTTACAACATGAGCAAGTGGGAATAAAGTTTAGTCAGAACAGATGCTGCTGGATCTTCTTGTTCGCACAAAACGCCCATCAAAGTCTTGCTTACAACTGCATGTGCTGTGTGTATACTCCTCATCCATTCACTAGCACAAGCAAAACATCCACTTTACTTCTGATCCCTCTAATTACATTTTTCACTGTGGTTAGCTACCCACTGTTTCACCCCACAATTTCCTCTCAACCACATTTTGTGATTAATTTTGCCATGCAAGACATGAGTGATCTAATTTCTTGTGATGAATATTTGGCCAATCATTTGGGACAGTGCTGTGGGCAAGTGGCATAGAATATTTTGCCTCTAAACCCCCTCCCCAACACCAAAACTAAACAGCCATCTGTCATTTGGCTGGCAGGTCTGAGTTGAGACAAGATGAGCATCATATGGCACTTACCCACTGCTAGTACCAGCTCTACTCAGCTCGGCGAGCAGGTACCATGTAATGGAAAAAAACGCCATTCGTCAGTGATACAGCCATACTGAGGCCTACCAGCCAAACTTGGTGACCCAGAATTTGTCGCCATGTGTCTTCCTCTTTATTAAGTATTGAGAGTCAGATTAACTAGAAAATGTAAATCTTCTGTCTTGAAATGAGTGAGTAAAATGTATTACATGCTTCTTCAGAAGTGCTTTTCAGTTACTAGTGAAAAACCCTGAAAAGTCTGGCTGTCAATATGTATAACCGCTAGGGCTGGGTATCGTTCGAAAATATTCAATACCAATACCGTGACTTCGATACCGGTTCCTAAACAATTACTTTTTTTGATACCAATTTCATAAAACAAAAATACATTACAACATTACACATTACGGCACAAATCGTTTTATTTTTCAGCTCCTACTACGTGAGCCCCGTCTCTGTGCGTAACGTAGTTTTTCCTGCCTGCCTCTGCGACGTTTAACGTTGAGCAGCCAATCACAAACATTATTCGATCTTGGTAGCAGCATGCTGGATGCTTATTGTCTCACTGACGCTGATGAGATTTACTCCTTGGGTATTGAAATTGGGTGTTGAATGACGAGGCATTTTTCAATACTCGATACTTAAGAGGCAATTCGGTAGGTGAAGAAAAAAAAAAAAGTATTGAATTCGGTACCCGTCCCTAATTACCGCCCTCTGCAGTTGGTAGAAATGTGTTTAGTCACCCCTGTACTTGAGGCATGGATGTCCCTCCTCATACACATGCTGGCAGAGTACAACATACAAACAATACTGGGAGCCTCTCATTAAGATATTGCTTTACATTATTACCAGTGGTCAAAATCTCATAGAGTACTTTTAAGGTCTGGACAAGCTATTCTATTGGACAAGATGCCCACTTCCGGCTCATTGTGTTTCCAATTGTTTGGCCTGTGTCATGACCAAACAATTGGTCTCTCTGTGGTATGTTTCTCATGCCAAGGTGATAATTAACCTTACAGCAATGTGCAAGGCCCTTATTTCCAACATGCCCCATGGTTGCGGAAAACCAGGAAATTTGGCACTATGTGAACACAGTGTTGGGAAAGATTATGGTACAGTAGTAAAGTCGAAAAGTGTAAAGAAACTTTGTGAAACAGGTCATAAACATGATCAGCCGAGGGCAGTTTCAATGTACTCTTCCAGGAGGTCATACAGTTCCATGTGTGGAACTCACTCTACAGACATATACTTTGCTACTCATCAAACACAACTTGTCAGATTGAGCCTGTACACAAAGCTGTGTCTTCCAGGGTTGAGGAATGTCTCTTCCCTTGAAAGGATGAAACCGTGTTTGTTTACACTAGCCTATATGTTATGTCTAGGTTCAAGCCTGTGTTTGCTGGTCAGACAACCGTGTTGTGTAACTTGAGCCTTTTTAGCTTGGTGTTCTTCACATAAATCCCTCTACACTCTCACTTTGTAATCTGCATCCATTATCTGCAGTCTTTGTGTATGTGAGGCTGAGATGGTATGTGTGGTAACTCACTCCCCTTGTTCCATCTGCTTGCCTGCCAGTCGGCGCCCATGTAGTTATAATCGGGAACAAGCCTGTACAGCTCCCCTATGCTCCAAAGCAGCACCAGAATGACCTAAGAAATCGCCCCCATACGTTGCTGTTCCAACTATTCTCTCATTTGGACTCAGGGGAGAGAGAAGCTGTATTTCCATTAAGTTTGGATAGCTGTGACATGCTGTACTCTGTGCAACTCTGATACATTCTGTGATGAGGGCAAATAAGACAGTATTGCTTCACAATAAGAGTTCCAGTAGTTTGTATGGGGACTTTTTTCTTTTTTTTCTTCTTCATGAAGCAATAGCTTGAAATGTTCAGTTTGCATTACCAGTAGCGCTATACAGCAACTGCAGCTCCAACCACACGGCAAAAGAGAACAATCAGAAGACAGTGAGGCTGTAACAACAGTTAGAAGCGCTAGAGCTAGAGGCGCATAAGAGCTAGAGGCGCATAAGAACAGGAACATGGAAGTAAAACTAGACTTCCAACCACAGACACTGCAATACCAGGAGCTACTAGCCCACATAACCAGTCTGTTTTAAAAAAAAAAAAGGCGCTTTCTCTTAGTTACTTGCATGGACCACACGTATTGAGCGAGTCAGATTGCAATGATGACAGAGCTCGGTTGAGGGCAGAGTGGTGTCTAGGTTTGGCCTTGCTTTTCAAGAAAGACTTAAGATATAACGGTCCCCTGAAAATAGTTTTTGTCTTAGTTCCCTTTTTAAAAGACCAAAACAATGTTTTGCATGGTTTCTGCTTATGAATGCATTTACATTGCTGCAAAAACATTTTTCAAAACATGCAGATGTGTTGAGTTGTTTCCCTACCATTTCAGACAGCCTTTGGTTTTCATTCATTTCACTATGGAATTAAATAGATTTGTAACTAGTTTGAGCTAGTTAAACCTTGTGTGTTAAATGTATCTTGTTTTATTGTTATCAGAGCTAGTTTATCATTGGTAATATTGTTAAAAATGTAGACCGATTTGAAAAAGTCTTTTGATGACTCGTGGGTACGTTAATACATCACCCTGTTTGAGACTCCAGAAACATAAGATCTAGTGAGTTACCAAAGAGTATTGCATTCATGAGCCGAGTAAGAAAATCCAACCCAAAGGGCATACAAAAAGCAATCATGGATGTTAGGATAATGTGAATCTGACAGGTTGACAGGAACTTGCTTTAAAAACTGTTCTGTTAAGAAAGCCAAGTGTTGTTAAACTGTTATTATACATCATTATTATAATAGATGATCGTAGAGCAATTACTTTATTGCACCAACTTCCCATCAATTAGTGTTAGCAATGGCCGTAAACCCCCACCTCTGTTTTACACCAGATACAAATACCTGCTGTTACAATAAATGCAGTCTGCAGTGCAGGCTCGTTCACTGGTGTTGAGTTACAGAACAGATCCAGACATCAGACACCCTTTGCTTCTCCATAGCCTCTTAACGCATTCTGAAATACTGGTTTGAGTCATATTGGGGTTGCAATATCACATAAGTGTAAACTATGTTTACGTTCCATCTCCACTAGCATAACTGGAGATAAAACCAAACATGTTTTCATTTGAGTGTGGTTGAGGATGCAAACACTGCTCTGTTGCTGGCTGTAACCTTGTCAAATGTGGAGGAATTGATTCTGGATACAATCTTGTTACGAGTTGCACAATGTCACATGGTAATGGCGTCAGACTTACCATCCATAGCCAAACTTGGCTTAGCTTAGAGGAATTGCCTGTAGGAAAATATAAAATATATTAAAGATGTAAACATTTCTATCGTATATTTTCTATATCGTATCTATCGCAATGTTGAAAAACCAGCGGCAGAACTATGTTATGGCAATATTTAAATAATTTGGACGACACTTTACGTTCTGTTCTTTGCACGTTATGTTCATTTGGCACTAAACTGAAACAAAACAAAGAGAGAAAATACTCCGTAGGTTTCATTTGTCAAGTATTTATTCAGACAGGAGTATACAAAAATTGGCTTTACCATGTGGATATTTCATATAGACTATTTATTTATTTATTTATTTATTTATTTATTTATTTATTTAATAAGTTGAAGTTGAATGCCTTTATTGTCATTGTACTTTACAAAACAGCGAAATTATGAGCGCTACTCCACTGGGTGCATACAATAAATAATCCTCACAGGACATATAAAACAGTAAAAGAGCAATGATCAGATAAGTGCAAGTATCGAAGTGCAGGAGGTGACTGGGTTTGCAAAGAACTACATTTGTTTGGGTAAATAACCAGAAAACATGCTATATCCTGATATGTATTGTTATCAATAAATAAAATTACCTATATCGGGATCAAAGATTTTGGCCATATTGCCTAGCCCTAATTAAAAGGAACCAATTTTCTTTTATCTCCCCAAAAACATGAGTTTATTTCCTACAACACAGAAAAGTAGATGTAAAAGTGGACAAATTCAACCAGCATTGCCCAAGGCATGATGTAATTTGTTTGCCATGTTGTTTTACTCACAAAGGTGTGTCCAAAGAAGTTTTTTTTTATTATTATTTCCAAGATTAGTGTTTGGATGTCAGTAAGTCAACTCGAAGTTGAGCCAAGTCTTGTTGTGGTTGGCAAGATTGTAGTGTAAAATGTGTCCGTATGGCCAGAGGTGTGTAAAATGGAACAGATACGCATGAACTTTAAGACTCTGAAGTCAGAACAGGGCTATCTACTGTGGAGTCACCTCTACTGTATGCCTCATTCTGTCTATTTGTTTCTTATTCCCCCTTTCTCTTACTTTCTTTAAGTTTTGCTCCTTTCCTTTTTTCTCTATCAGTCTTCACAGTCTCTCAGTTCATTTCTTCACCTCTATCACTTTACTGGCATCAGTCTTCCTCCTTCCACTCACTGACTGCCTGTGGTGCCTGCCTGGCTACTTATCCCTTGCTTTGGCCTTTGGCTATCAAGCTGTAGGTTGGTGATAATCAGCAGTCAAACAAATAGCTCTATCTGGAGTTCAGCCGTCCTGCCTCACAGCACCAACGCCTGTTCAGACCTGGCTCTAACTGTTTGCAAAGCAACACTGGATGTTAATGCGTCATTTACCACACGTCGCCATGTCTAGGTTTGTAATACTTACCTTCACAATTGTTTCAAGAAGTGTAGTTCCACTTGATTCAGTGTTACTTGTTTTGTTTTTTTTGGATCGTGCAGTAGACCTTTTAATCCAGCAAAAAAATGGTAAGGATTTTAGTTAGATGTGACTGTCGACTGAATTCAGCCACAACTATGCAAAGATATGGAAAGTGAAGGAAAATGTAGTGCCCGTTTGTTTGACCAACTAGCTATTCATCTATTTAATAGTACCAGTTTTTCATAAACATAATACTAAGGGTTTGTGTGTCTGTGGTTAATGGAGATTATGATTATGTTGTTGTTAAGATTACATGAGCGTGTCTATGCCTGTATGTTCTTACACTGTTCCTTTAAAATGTCCTGCGGGCAAATTTTTGTCTGAATTAGCCATTTTTATCTGTGCTGTGATTCAACATCACAGTGTGTATAGTGTGAAATGTAAAAGTAAGCCAGCATGCACTGTGCATGCTTGCCAACCGAATCGCTCCTTTGCCAGCAGAAATAAAGCCCTCCAGCAGCTCTTTTACATCTCTTACACCTACGTACCATACCATTCCACTCCAGACTTCCGCTTTTTCTTTTATCATCTAATTACACCTTAAGCACTAGTATGAGAATTGTGTTCTAACCGGACAGATTGCAGGGTTAGAAGATGTTGTAGTGCATGGATTCCAGTTAACTGTTACTCACTGGGCGAGCAGCTCTGTCTCCTAACCTTTAACATTGTTTACTGGCAGAAAACAGGAGACACATTGTGGAAGATGAAAAGTGTTTAAGGAATAAATTAAAATGTTTCAGAGATTGTTTGTTTGAGAAATTTCCTCCAATCACAAAATAGCAAATGAATCAATGTCTATTTGACAGTCTGTCCCTTGACCCATATTTTTTTTCAGCAAGGGGTGTTCAGATTATCACAGCACTTTTTTTTTGTACCCATCAGTCATTTCCTGATCGAAAGAAGAAGTTGATTTGTGTTTTACGAGCAGCAAGTTCCTCGGATGTAAAACTGCTTCTCACAGGCATTAAGTGTCATCGATGAAGCTGTATTCAAACGGAAATGCTTAGAAAACGTTCACCCATGCAGCCAAAAACCTTTTTTAGCTGACAGTTATGGGTATTCACAACCCATTAAAATCAATCTTCATCTCTTCAGTAAGTGCTGAATCAGCATGACTGCATTTCCCACACAAAGTTGTATTGTAAAAAAGAAGCCCGGAGCAACTGTAGTTCATTTTGCTTGTACTGTTTTGAGACTTGCAGGTCATTTGCAGGATGAGTGTCAGATAAATGTCTGAATGTAGACGAAAACATTGGGTCAAGCTACTGACTTAGGCTACTGTTTAAAAAAACATCTCCGAAAATTGGACGTTTGAGCACCGAAGAACAAACATTTTACAGTTAACTAACCATCACGTGTTGCTGTACGCAGTTCTCGATTTTAAGAACTTATAGGCTTGTCAAAAATTCACAAGTCACTAATGAACATTCAAGTGCAGGTTTCCTGTGGACCGTCTGGGGTAATTTCCATTCGGCTAGCACAGAGAGGTAAGGAGGTATCTAATGTCTAGATGTGTAGTGTAACTCAACACTGATGTTGGGCTTGGAATTACCAGCAGCCACCTGGCATGGCTGTAGTTGGTTGAGCCTTTAGTTCTGCTACTGTACTCAGTCAGGCTTCCTGTGTGTCTTTGTCCCATGGGAGACCCCACAAAGTTCCTCAAGCTAACCATGTTCTAGCTCATGTGTCTGTTAAGCGTGAGAGACAGACTTCTGTTTTTTTTTTTTTTTTTATGTCTGACCTTGTTGATCAGCAGCAAGCATGAAAGGCCTTTTAAGAGATGCAGAGTAGAAGAATGTAGGCCTAGATTCAGTGAAAACCTTGATAACCCAAGCTTACCGAATGGATCAAATTCTGATAATAAAAAGCGTAATTTTAGAGGTGTGACTGATGATGATTGTGTGTGCATGAGCATGAATGTGCGTCCTTGTGTGCGGGCACCAATAAACGAAACATGGAACCCACTCATAACATTGCTCCGTAGTGCTACTAGTGGTAAAAACAAATTCCACAGGGTACGCCGAGTCCTCCGACCACGTCTGAAGGCTAAAGTGTTTGTTACTGTTTCGATCAGCAAGTTTTGAATCATACTGACACCTTCAATCCCTGTCTCCAACACAAGTTACAGCTGAAGAGCAGATTTCTAAAATGTTGTATATCCATTTAAGAAAAAAATGCCAGAACCTTATAATTCAATAGGTTTAAAGGAACACGCCACCGTTTGTTGAAATAGGGTTATTCACCCGTCTCCTCTATATTTATATAGGTGGGCAAACGCATTTTCGACTCAGTGCATGCATTGTCTTAGTCTGGCAGAGCGCCACTGCTAGCTTAGCTTAGTGTAGTGAATGGAATCCTATGTTGCCGGTTAGCATGTCGTGAGTAAAAGTGACCCAACAACAAAAACAAAACCTAATTACTTATTGTGTCCTGCGTATTCACGAGTACAAATAGCAATGCAGATTAAGACTAGACGATTTCCTAGGCGGATATTGACTTTGGACTATATTGGGGCAAAGCACTGCTACTTGGGCGCATATTATGTATTATTAGCAGCTGGAGCGTGCAGTACATGCTTGTCTGACGCCACTGTTTATAGAACGTTATTGTTCAGCTGTGTGGACGCTCACATAGTTATGGTTATAGTTATCGGTGTGGACGGGCCTTGACAGTCCTCTTCAGTCAACCATGAGGTTAAGGTTCCCAAGAAAAATAGCATGAATAGTTTTACGTCTGTGTCATTTTGTAGAAGCATGGATCGCATGTTTCATAACTGATTATGTCTCACTCTGGAGCGGAATGTGGCCAACTAAGTGATGTAGGAGACACCCAGGACAAAACACTTCTTTTCCAGACCTGAATATAGACATTTGTCAGGATGGTTATATCAGAGTTTGGAAAGTGTGGAAAAATAACTTGTCTAATAGTTTTGGAAAAATCCATTAAGGAAATCCATCCGACTGAAAAGACTCAGCCCCCACATTCTAACAACTGACCTTTTGTGGATTATAGTCATCTCTGTTTAGATTTGTGTCATTAACCAGCTCAAACTACTGGTCACATACCACAGTTCACTCAGCATGGCCAGCCATCATTATGGTTCTAATCTTCCTTCATGTTGTACAGTGTGCTCCCAGTATTAGTCAGTACAGTGACACATAACACACATCGATGTGTCACATGACACATCCGTGAAAGCAGAGAAAGGATGAAGGATTAGTCAATGTGTGGATCATAGGAAGCCTTTCCCGTGACTTCAGACACCAGGAGCTCCCTGGCCGACTCCAACAAAATCGATAGAGTGAAACAAAGACGGGCCTGTCCCGCTGTACACCCTGGTGTGTGTGTGTGTGTGTGTGTGTGTGTGTGTGTGTGTGTGTGTGTGTGTGTGTGTGTGTGTGTGTGTGTGTGTGTGTGTGTGTGTGTGTGTGTGTGTGTGTGTGTGTGTGTGTGTGTGTGTGTGTGTGTGTGTGTCATCTCTCTGCCTCTTTGACCCCTCTGTTTTTTTTTTTTATCTCTACCCCTCGGTTTTATTTTCTGTCTTTCTCTGTCTCTCCCCGTCTCTATGTCGCCTCACTCTGTTTATTGATTTCTCTGTTTTGTTTTTGTTAATCTTCAAATATAGAGTGATCTGTGCAAATAATCATATTGAACCACTAACAGCATTTTGGAGGCTAGTCTGCAAAAATATTGAACATTTGAGACTGAGGTTTTGCAGGCAGGAGCCCAGTCTCTTCTCTTTCTTGCAGGTGGTTTGATGTCGGGCTTGGCCTCCTTTCCAAGTTCCACATGCTGACTTAGAGATTTCTATCAACTCGTGTTATGTCAGGTCAGCGCAGCACTTTGAACAAAGCTCCCTGGGCTGCACAATTATGGGCCAAATGATATCTCAGATTAACCTGCTGGATATTGCGTTCTTGGTAATAAGGTTGCCGTTTTTGTTGTTGTTGGCATTTTGCCTTTAGTTGACAGGAAACAAGGGAGTCAAACCGAGGTCATAGTAGTTATATTGTATGTGTCTTAAACACTTAGCCAGCACCCCAGGGTTGGTTAGTTAATGAGGGGCCAGATTGTTTGACTGTATTTTGTGTAGACCTGAAACAATCAATCAATCAATCAACAGAATATTAATTGACAACTGCTTTAGTAAACAATTTAATTGTTTGAATAATTTTTTTAAGCCGAAATGCCAAACATTCTTTGGTTCTAGCTGCTCCAACGTAAGGAGTTGCTGCTTTTTAAGTTTTTAATTGTTGGTCAGTTGAAACAAAAGACACCTTGGGGTCTGGGAAAACGGTCTGCGATTGTCATTTTTCACTATTTTCTAACATTTAATACACCAAATAATTAACCGGTTGATCAAGAAAATAATCGTCATAGACAATATTGTTGTTAGTTACAGCCCTAGTTTTTTGTCTCTAATATGAATCCATATGATCTTTACTGCTAACCCTAATCCTAACACTACACATTTTAAGTGAAAGGATTCACTTTTTGGTAGTAATAACATGAAATTATATCTTAACTGGCTGTGATTCCAAAACAAATTGAGGACAGAAAAAGATCTACAAATTGTGTTAATGCATTGCATGAGCACCAGTGAGACTGTATACAACCCTCCAAATGAATTTCAAGAGCAACTGTTAAACTGAAGCAGGTGTTTTGTTAGTTGTTTTGGTGAAAGGGAACTACTTTATAGAAGTTCGGTTGACCTGACACTTAAAGTGCCCATATTATGAAAAAAACACTTTTTCTGGGATTTGGGGTGTTCTTTTGTGTCTCTGGTGCTTCCACACACATACAAACTTTGAAAAAAATCCATCCATGCTGTTTTGAGTGAGATACGGTTTCTGAATGTGTCCTGCTTTCAGTCTCCTAGTGAGCTGTTCAAAATCGGCCTTGGACTGTGACGTCACAGTCCGAAATGAGCTGGCTAACCACAACCGTTAGCTCGTAGCGTTAGCGTTAGCCGGCTAATGCTAGCGTTAGCCGCGCTACACTTGTACGCTTACGTCGTTCTCAATAGCAAAGCACTGCTACAACACACACAAGTTCACCATAATCTACAAAAGAACTACTTACATGTGCGCCTCATTTAGAAGTCTCCCAGCTAATCCTGCCTTGTAACTGACCAAAGTTGGAGAAACAGGCTTTCTTTTACTGTCTCTAGAGTTAGCTAGCTGACATGCTCTACATCTGAGCTACTGGGCATGTGCGAGTGCAATCAAAGATAGTAGAGAAGAAGAAGATGAAAAGAGATCTCACTCTGTAGCTAAAACAGAAACCAGGTGAAAAGAGGATCTGAGCAGTGAGAGAGAGCTGTGCAGTACAACAAAAATATGGTGTTTTTTGAAAATTAAACCATGTAAACCTATTCTGGTACAACCTTAAAATACAGTTATGAACCTGAAAATGAGCATAATATGGGCGCTTTAACACAGTGGGACAAAAAAAACTTCTATGAAGTTTTGTCTAGTTGTTCTGTTTGATTGTCATTACACATGAAAAGTAAGCTGTACATCCCCGGCGCTTCAAAAACGTTAGGTTCAAAATGTCCCAGAAGTCTTTTAAGGGGAGGAATAAACTATTATTATGACATTCCAAACATTTCCTTTACCCTCTCCCTTTTCTTCCCTGAGTGATGTCAGGGTCCCAGATTCCCAATGACCATGACAGAGCACTTTTGTATATGGCCCAGAGCCTGGTGCAGGAAGGGGCGGGGCTCTTTCACTTCTCATTTCCTGTGCCGCAGGAAGCGCATTCCTTAGCTGCTGGCAGTAAAAAAAAAAAAAAGAAAGCAGAGTGTAACTGCAAGTTCCCAGCAACAGGGGAGAGAGAGAGAGAGAGAGAGAGAGAGAAAAAAAAAAAAAAAAAAAAAAAAAAAAAAAAAAAAAAAAAAAAAAAAAAAAAAAAAAAAAAAAAGAGAGAGAGAGAGAGAGAGAGAGAGAGAGAGAGAGAGAGAGAGAGAGAGAGAGAGAGAGAGAGAGAGAGAGAGAGAGAGAGAGAGAGAGATTAAAAAAATAGTTTATTTAAAATTAATTTAATGAAAATGTTTTCTCCATGTATTGGTAAGACAGACTTTTTTCCAATATAGGAAAAAGCCAGCTCCGCCTTGGGGGTGTATCATTGTTATCGTGTGTGCCACAGAGACTGTTTTAATCAAAATGTACGCTTAAAAACCTAAACCCTAGTTAAATGTTAAACTAATGTTTTTTTTCACAATTTAAAGGGGTGATAGAATGATTATATAGGGTATTTCACACTGTTCCTTAAGGTCTCCTAATGGGGTATGTAACATTGGTTGGGCTGAAAATGGCCTGGTTGATATTTTATTGGCCCTTATGCATCCCTGTGTTTTGGCCCTATTGGTAACAAGAGCTTTTCTTCCAAATATGGTATGGTCATGAATATTTAGATGAGCTGCGCGCTGCTTGGTTGAGCCTTATCCCCGTACACACACGTAGAGACGCGCGCTGATTGGTTGAGCGAATCGCCATACACACGCATTAGAGACGCGTACTGATTGGTTGAGCGAATCGCCATACACACGCATTAGAGCGCATGCTGATTGGTTGAGCGAATCCCCAATACACACACATTAGAGACGCATGCTGATTGGTTGAGCGAATCCCCAATACACACACATTAGAGACGCGACAGAATCTCATATTCCAGACATTGCAATGTTTCGTTACCAAATTCACTTCTGAGACTTTTTTATGCGAGAAATCAACTATATAAAGCTCAAATATGGGCCGTTTTACGAAAATGGATGGCTAATTGCAAATTTGGTAAAACTGTGTGTCGGAGTTCAGCTGCCTTTGTTGCTGCCTCGCCGCCCGGCCTGCCTTCCTCCACAGACCCCGGCCTGCTGTGAGCTCGATTGAGCTCCGGCACGGCTGGCAGCCCACAGCACCTCATACCCACGCAAAGTCACCGTTTGGGCTAATGGACTAGCTACCAAACAACCCTGCCCTGACAGAGCTCCAGGGCCTGCATCTCCTCTCTTCCTGCTAGCTAAATGGCCCGTTGAGTGAGAGTGAGAGTGCGGTCAGCGAGCTTGTTACACCAGCAATCTCTTACCACATGTTACACACATGTCACGCCACTTAGCTATACAACATACCTAAATGTCTTATAAAACTAACAACGGTGTCCGATTTCAAGTTAATGAATATTTGTGAACTGTAAGGGTTTCGTTAGCTGCGACTGTCCCTTCAATCCTATGTGTACAGATTGTGGCTAGTTAGCTTAATTTTTGGTCGTAATTTGAGTATATTTACAGTTTGAATTTCGTCACGCCACTTATACAACATCTAACTATATGTTTTATAAAGCTAACAACGGTGTCCAATTTCAAGTTAATGGATTTTTGTCAATTCCAGAGGAATTCTAAGAGGAGGCTAGCTAGCTCTCATTGATAGAGCTACATCCAGCTGCAGGCTCTATCAATGAGACTCACGGACAAGCGGCGTTTATTTCCCCAATCGTTTGTTTAATTAAATCAACACATTATAATTAAAAGAGTAACTGGAACCTGTGGTAAGAGAATGCTGGCGTAACAAGCTCGCTGACCGCGCTTTCATTCACATACACCGGGCATTTAGCTAGCAGGAAGAGGGGAGTTGCAGGCCCTGGAGCTCTGTCAGAGCAGCGGCGTTTCGTAGTCCATTAGCCCAAAACGGTGACTTTGCGCGGCACGGCTATGGTGTGGAGTGCTGTGGGCTGCCAGCCGTGACTGAGCTCCATCTACCTCACAGCAGGCCGGGGTCTGTGGAGGAAGGCAGGCCGGGCGGCGAGGCAGCAACACAGGCAGCACCGGCCTCTGAACTCCGACATAGTCGGACAAAATTTGCAATTAGACATCAATTTTTGTAAAACGGGCCATATTGGACCTCTACATAGTTGATTTCTCGCATAAAAAAGTCTCAGAAGTGAATTTAATGGTAAAATAGCAGATGAACAATGTATACAATTTCTGAGATCTGCACGACCTAGATTCAGAAGACTAACTGATCTCAGGTCAGTTGTGTAGCCTATGCAAATGTTGGGGCGTGACAAAGAGAGAGACTAGAGCCAAATGAGGAGGAGCCGCAATAGTTGACGTCAACTATGGGGCTCGTTGAGATTCGCCCGTTTTCAGAGGCAGTTTCAAATAGTGAGATTTGCAGAGAAAAGAGGTGTCAATGGGATTTAGAGGTTCTATGTATGTCCTAGTTACCCACTAAACTGTCATTATTCAACTATGACAAGGTAAAATCAGTTTTGCATTCTATCACCCCTTTAAGAGACCTGTGTGTGTGTTTCTTTGTGTCAAGCCTTTGCCCTTGCTGACGTGTTTATTCCCTCGGTAGTATTTATAGCTCTGAGGTGTTTTTAATAGAGTTACCCCTTGTTATCTACAACCAGTTCTGTTAAACTGATGATGACTTCATATGTGTTGGGCAGCCCATAAATGATACACAGCCACTCATTGTCTTTGTGTCCTGCCTGTCTCCATCTGGTCTGCTTCTGTTTGACGTATGTAAGCATCTTACTCATATGTATTATGTGTCTCATGTGTGTCTAGTTCCCTGACACTGTGTGTGTGTGTGTGTGTGTGTGTGTGTGTGTGTGTGTGTGTGTGTGTGTGTGTGTGTGTGTGTGTGTGTGTGTGTGTGTGTGTGTGTGTGTGTGTGTGTGTGTTGTCTGACTTTTTTGCTCCTGTAGGACAAGGGAAAAGGAAAAGGTTTGGTGAAGAATGCAGCCCTGGAAGAACAGGACGCTCAAAACCTGGAGGTTGTCGCCTTCTGTGAAGACGTAGCAACGTAAGATTCTTCCTGTTGGCATGAAAATAAAGCCTTCCTTTGACTATTCTTGACCTTATTTTCTCATTTGAGTGCTTTGCAACTTTTTTGACGTTAATAATGACATTTTATTGACGCACAAACTCACATGGAGCAGATTGGAGTTCTACACCTTCCAACTTGTGCCACCTAATGTAGAAAAAGAAACTAATAACAGAGACAGTTTAGACCTTTGGATGGTGATGTTGCCCCCTACAGACAAGGGAAGTAATATTGTAGTCTGACTCAGCTGATGTACTGCCTGCGCCGAATACGTCGGATGTCTCTCCGTTCTGCTATCTCTCCGTTCTGCTATCTCTGCATTCTGCTATCTCTGCTATCTATTTTGCAAGGACAGCTGTGATTGTTTTAAAGTAATATAAACAAGCCAGAGCAAGCCTGACCATCAGCTGTGGAGATGTTTCAAGAATATTCTAACACCTGTGCCACCTGCAGGCAAGAAGTGTTACAGCTGCATTTGTTTTTCGTTCGTAATGCATTTTTGAGGTTTAACATTTAACAGTTGTACTAGCTGTTAGCTAAATGTTCAACAAAAATAGAACATTATTGTCAATGCTAGATTCATCATCTGAGAACCCTGAATGTGTGTACCAAAATGTGTGCCACTATAAACAGTAGATGTTGGACCTGCTTAGACCTGCTAGTGGTGCTTGAGGAAAAGTCACAAAATTGGATCACCAAAGTCATTTTAGGATTCACCACCTGGGGACCATGAATGCCTGTATAAGATGTCATGGCAATCCATCTCAATAGTTGTTGAGATATTTCAGTCGGAACCAAAGTAGTGGACTAAGACCGACATTGACCTCCCTAGAGCCATGACGCTAGCATGGATAAAGATAGCATTTTGTTTTTCTTGTTTGTATGTGAGTGTAATGCAAACTTACATATTTTCCTGCATATATACATGTAATTGCATGTTTTGCTACTCCGTTTGTTTCCTGAGCCTGTACAGAATCTCTTCAGTAGTTAGTTTGGGTGGAGTGATGATGGAGCTGCGCTCAGGGAATCCACTTCCATTTCGATAACAGAGTCAACACCCGCTTGTTGGTTCACACTCGCCCTACATAGTTTGCAATTATGAGTAACTTAACCTCCTATAAGAGTATAAATGAAGAAAATGTAAAAATAATTCCATAGTGTTTTCATCATCTTTTACCCTTCCAACTACCCAAGCCAAGAGTATCACAGAGACAACCTCAGAGACAGAGTGATGCCTTATTGTGCATGGAGGCTATTTTCAGTAGAAATGGTGAATTTAAAATTATTTTATATAACCTTATCAGTGTACGTATGAATACCATTTTTTTTTTATTCAGACTTGCTTTTCCTCCTCTCTTTCTCCCCTCCATCCAGTTTTCCTGTTAGACTGCCCATGATGGATCCAATATTCTCATCCAAGCAAATCTGATCTGTATGTCAGGCTTGCTCTGGCTGCCCCTGATGTTTTCACTGGCTCAATAGGCCAAAATACTGAAAAAAGTGTTGACTCTGTTGTGATTGTTTGTTTGTTTTTTCTACCAGTCTGCGCTCCAAATTCCCTCATAGTGACGTGTCCACCAACCCCGGCTACGTCCTGAGCCCTGTCATTACCCAGAGAGACAGCGGAGGTGACAATAGCTGCTCTGTCAAGGTTTCCATTGAATTCTCAGAATCTCAGCAGCCTGTAACTTTCACCTGTGACGGTAAGAATCCAGTGACAAAAATGTCAATTATATGTACCAACTTGGAACCAGTTCTTAACAGAATAAAAAAATAAATAAAAAAAAGAGCATATGACAGATTATACACCTAGTGCTACCAACTGTTGTGACACTAGAACATACTGAGCAAAAATCCTGACGGCAGGATATTTCCTTTGCTGAAATCTGCAATTTTTTAAAAGGGTTTAGATCATGAAAATGAAGCCATTTTAGCAGCCCTTATCCTTTGTATTTTAGAGATATAATGAACAACTGTTTTAATGGTCATACTGTAAATTTAATTGCAAGAAAAGCCCAGTGTTAAGACATGTAGAAAATCCTCTAACAGATGGTACGCGATCGCATTGAAGTCAGCCAAAAAAGGAACCTTGTACCCCCTTTGCCTTTTAGAGTGAGCAGCTCAGATTGCAGATATGAGAGCTCTGAAGGAGGAAACAACATGCACAGCTGCCAAACTCTTTACCCCCTCCCCACCTACTTTTTTTCTGTTTCTTTTCATTTTTTTCGTGGGAAGTACACTACGTTCCTTTTCCGCACAAATAAAGGTTTGTCCCCTCACCATGGAGTAGCCATGTTGGACAAAAGAGAGTGGAGACTTGTTTTTCTTTTTTCTTTTTTTTCCAAGGTTCCACTAAGATCTTTGGTTCCCTTTCCTGTGTTTTGGGAGCTGTTATTGGCTAACCCCTCGTTATACTCACACAAAACTACAACCACGTTGATTGACATGTCTTTTGCGATCTGAAGCCAAGCACACTGGAGGCTGTATGCCAGTCCAGTGGGGCGTTTTTTGTTAGGCATATTATTCCAACAGTGTAACCAAGTTCACCACTGTCTAAGTGGGTCCCTGAGGTTTAGGTCACTAAGTGTACAGTGTGTTTGTTTGTGTGTTGGTAAGTCTACGTTTATTGTATGTATGTATGTATCGACGTATATAATATATATATAAAACAACCCCACTGAAAATTGTTTCTTGTATGACAACCAAACTTATATATTTACATATAGGCTAGCCCTAAGCACTCTGTGTGTGTATATGTAACAAACTGACCCAGACACCGCTCTGTATAGCCGAGTTCAACAGCAACAACCTTTAGGAAGTATATTTACTACTTTCCTCGTCGTAATTGTACTTTCATGGCTTCCTTCGTTGACTTCTGGTTTACCTCCTGTAACCCCGCTGCCCGGGGTCACTTCCTAGCTGCGAGTCGATCTTTCCTAGAATGATGTCTCTTTCGTTGTTTTCCTGGTCTGACTTCTTATGTTGTCAGCAGCGTGTTGGCCCACGTTGTTGGTGTTTGGATTTCTCTGGTTGGCTGCTCTCTGGAACAAAAGGCCTCAGTTCTACTCAAAGCTTGGATAGAAGGATAGAGAGAGAGAGAGCGATAGATGACAGGAAGGGTACTTTCACATTCTTCATTTCCTTCCGTCTGTCTCTCGCTTGTTGTCTTTGTCTGTTGCATCTTTCCATTTGACTTTTGCTGTCCCATTCTTCACATCTCCTCTTTCTCTTTTTTTTTTTTCTCGATTTGGCTTCCCTCCCTTCTCTTGCATTACAACATTTTCCACCATCCTTGTTTCCTTGCAGCATCTCCTCATCCCTCTTTCTTTCCTCTTCCTTTCCATCTTGCTCTGTTGTCCTAAGTCTCTTGATCCTGTCATCAATTCAGAGAATATACAGATTAAAAACAAGACATAGGACAAGTGTCATTCTCCTCTCGGTTCTTGTCAGTTTTTCTCTCTTGCCTCCCTCGGTTGTCATTATCTCTGTCTTTTCTTTTTTCCTTTTCCCCCACACACTTTCTATTTTCAATTCAAGTTTATTTATAGTATCAAATCATAACAAGAGTTATCTCGAGACACTCGAGACCATCTATCTTTTATTTTCTTTTGTGAAACTCACCATCTTTCTTAATTAATTTCTTTCTGACTTGTACCTGCTGTGTAAATGGTGAAATTGTGCAACTTTTACTCAATATTGCAAGAAGTTAATACAATTACTTGTTGTCTTGTGTACCGGTAATTATGTGAAAAGTACATAACAAACAAATCTAAGGTAAAGAATTATGTAGCTTTACAAGATTGGCCTAATAAGTAGTTGAAATATATTGTCTAAAAAGTAGATTAAGATGAAATATATGTTGTTGCTGCTCGTGTCATTCTATCGTTGAATCCTTGCCTTTAGCCGATTTCTCGAGAGCAGGCAGAATGAAAGACAATCAATTCTACCAGGGCTTGGCTGAGAACTACTTGGATTCTGGGGATTCCTAACATACCGTGGCTGAGGAGGGGAAGAAATGAGAGAGGGGGAAAAGGATAGAAATGCACAAAAAGAGAAGAGAAAGAGAAAAGAGAGAGGAGAAAGGGAGAGAGAAATACAGGGGGGGGGGGGAAGAGATCAGAGAAAAGGGGAACCTGGCTTTATAAAGACAAACGGAGACGTTAAAGGATGAGGTTTATGAAGAAAGAAGTTGTAAAGGTGATTAAAATTAAATTGAGACAGATTAAGAAAACGTGATCTATTGTAGAATTTATGAAAGAGGAAAGAAATGCTGGGAATTAGCTCAGGTTAATGTCTGAGGCTTTGAGGCTGTAGGTGAGGAGGGAACACCATCATATTACTCATTTCAGACATGAGGACAAGCACTTCACTGAGTGTAAATTTAAAGTTTAGATTTAGAGTTTTAGGATTTAAAAGCTACAACTGCCAATCCACCAAGATGTTCTTAAGTTATTTGTCAAGGACAACATACTGATTTGTTTATGTAGCGTGACATGCAGGAGATTTCAGCTGCAGTGGATAGTTCAGCAGTAAAAAGATAAGCAATAGATGAGATAAGTTCTTAACATGATGGAGTCACTGAAGCCGTTACAGTATGCGCTAATTTGCATGCATTTCAGCCTTAAAATCTTAACATTTTCTGTATACTGTAAGATTGTTCTTTTGCTTCTAATTATTGTTTTGCATTTGTGTCTTCTTTTGTCTCTGAACCTGTGTCTGACAGTTGGACTTGTTACAGATGGCGAAATCTGTGTTTGCTCTGAGTCATGTAGGAATTAGATCATTCCTCTTTTTACATCTGAAATACGTTGGTCCAGTGGATTTAACAAGTGCTGAGTGACTTTTGGCTTTATTCTGCCATCTCGCCAACCCTACCATTGTGGATCCTATACAACACTGATTGGCTACTCCCTAGTCCTTAGGTGTGTGTGTGTGTGTGTGTGTGTGTGTGTGTGTGTGTGTGTGTGTGTGTGTGTGTGTGTGTGTGTGTGTGTGTGTGTGTGTGTGTGTGTGTGTGTGTGTGTGTGTGTGTGTGTGTGTGTGTGTGTGTGTGTGTGTGTGTGTGTGTGTGTGTGTGTGTGTGTGTGTGTGTGTGTGTGTGTGTGTGTGTGTGTGTGTGTGTGTGTGTGTGTGTGTGTGTGTGACAGTCAATTGTTTTGCATGTGACCCAGCCAACACCATTTCCCAACCATGTGTGAAATGGTTAACAGCATGCGATGGAGGAATTCTCTCCTCTTTTCAAGTGGTGCCTTCAAAAATGCCTTGCTGGGAATTCCGTTACCGCCTCAGAGCGCTAACAAAATGAGGGCGTAGCCTGTCTAATTGCTTTGTTACAAAATACTGCAACACATGTATAACACGGGCAACCACCACCACTGCCACACAGGCATACCGGTCTGTAAAGCTTAAGCTACTGGTCTAAACGTTAAGAAAAAACGCACAATTCCTCTGAAGGGTGGAGATCTGTTATTGTTGTAGCCAAGGTGGTCTCTCTACCTTGTGTCTATGTGAGCGTCTGTTAAGTAACCAGATTGTGTGTGCTTAGGTCAAAGCTGAGATGTTTCTGTGTACGAAGTGTCTGTATCTGTCTTTGTATCTGTCTGCCGGTGTGTTTGTGTATTGGCAACGTTAAGGGTGTGCTAAAACCTCCTTAGAAGTAGCTTAACAGAATAATCTGCCGTGTATCGGGTGACCCAGTCTTCCCCTTGGCCAGACACATCAGATATCGCAGCATACACAAACAACTAGAGCTGACCCTAAATCCCCCCATTTAATATTGTTACGCCACACAGCGCTCTAATTCCTTTGATTCGAGAACAGGTTTGACACATGAGCCGTTCAAAACATGGCAGGATGGTTTGCGGTTAGAGAGAAATTCTGAGATTCAGAGTTCAGTTCCCACAGCAGCAAATGGATGTCAGTTTTAAATCAGTATCTTTTCTACTGTAAATTGTATGATATTGTAGTATGACATGATTGGCACTTGACCACTGATCCCTCTAATAAAATGTGTGTATTAATGTATAATCTTGTTGTTTTAAGCATTTTAACTCAATGTCATTATGTCTTCTCTTTTTTGCTCTCTTCCATCATTCCCTTTCCTTCCGTCTCTTCATTCTCTCTTTTCACCAACCACCGATCCCTCCCTTCTCTCTGGCTTTTCCGTTTTGACTGCCCCTCCCTCACATCGGTCTCATGTGGTTCCCCTTTTCGCCATCAATATCCCCCATCACCCTCTGTCCCTCCCTCTCTGCCTCCATCACTGTCTTTTCCATCATCCATCCCTCCGTCCTCTCCGCCCTCCTCAGTGAGTTCTCCAGTGGAGTTGCTGATCAGTCAGACTCTCTGCTGGGTCCACGATGACTTGAACCAGGTCGACTTCTCCAGCTACCTGCTCAAAGTCTGTGGCCAGGAGGAGGTGCTGCAGAAGTGAGTGCACACAAACAGACAGGTTATGTTGCTGCTGTTTGAAAAGAAAACATGCATCTCCAAAAGGGTAACATTTTAGAAATTGGGAGAAACAAATTGTCCCTGGCTGACTTGGTTTAGTTAAATACCAACAGAGTTTTGGTTTCATTTGTTTTGTTATGCCCTCAACTGTTCTCTCTAGCTTTTTTCTCTATCGCTCTTATCTTGGCATCCTCTCAAAATGATGTACAAAGGAGACTGCCGGATGTTTCTATATCTTGCCCTGCTCCCTCCTCCTACATAGAAATTCTCTTCTCCCTCTAATCTAAGATACATGGGAATGGTTACTCCCATACCAGGATTTAAAGGCCCAGTACACCCAAATGTTCAAAGTTGCATAATTAGCCTGCCGTGACTATAACTGCTGAAACAATTACATCATTGCTTCACTTTTAATCATAGCCAAGACAGCCCTCTCAGTATGGGGCCTAAAGCTATGTATCATCTGCCAAATCCCAAACGTAGTTCATTCAGTGAATGTCCCCAGCCACACCAGTGCTAACTTGTTAAAACCATAGCAACTGAATGCCTGCTGGCTTCTCTAGGATAATAGGTTTCTGACTGGCTGCGATTAAAGCCACCTTTGCACAGGATTGACTCTACGCAAAACATCTAAACTTCAGTAATTGTGGACAGACAATCTCCGAAGAATGACACTGTGGCTGAATCTGATTGGGTGATGGGTGTGCATTATTTTTCAAATAACCACGCGGCTCTAAAAAGTGGCTTCAGCACCTCAGTCAGTGACAAAAATAACAAACCAAATAATACTAACACAATGTAAATGGTTTGTTCCCCCAAATTATAGACTAAACAAATATTATTTTACATTTATGGGAAGTGTCCATGGTAAAGGAGGGATAATCCACTCTGATTTATGGATAGTATAACAATCCACTCCACTAAAGGAGTTATTAGTCTCTGTGTTTTTCCATTTTTTCCCCCCAATAACTGCTTATTATTATCCTTAATGTACAGTAGGGGTTTCTTAACCTTGCCTCTTTGTTGCCCTGTGCCACAGTAAACACAGCCTAGGCAGCCATGAGTACGTCCAGAACTGCAGGAAGTGGGAGAATGAGATCACATTACAACTACTCTCTCACTCCACCATGAGAAGAGACTTGGCACGTGGTGTAAGTGACTCTATAAAGCTAACCTATGAGCTCTTATAAACATTATAGTAGAATTTTTCTGATCTGTGACATAATACGTTTCTCGTTGCGCCACTAAGATTCATTTTTAACTTTTGTCCCACTGCTGGAGACCTACAACACGTTATCCTCATTTGGTGAAACGATGATCTTAGTGGTTTATAACAATAATGTATCGCTGAGACTCAGTGCTTGGTTGTCATCTTATCTTGCTTGGTTGGTAAATCTTGACTGCTTTTGTTTAGGCGGAAGATGACAACTCTGTGGTAGATTTAGAGAAGCCCCTGGGCCAAGTGGAGAGGCCATTCAAGGAGAACGTCACCAGGTATGAGAGTCCTACACTGGTTGGGAAAATTTCAGAAAGAACATGTAGTTATTGATTTTGTTTTCTAGTTAAGAAATTATGTTATGAAGAAACATGATACTTTGGTTTCTTGTAGTTTCATCTCTAGTCTGCTCTATAAAATGGTGACCTAGTTTAAGTTAAATATGTAGTTTTAGTTTTTGATTGATGCGGAATTAATTAATAAGTAGGCTTCTGTCTTAGTTATACTATAATCTGTCTTGTACTCTATCTGTGCTGCCTCTACAGTAAATTATACATACAGTTTACTTGCCTAATGGCGGTCTTAAGTTATGTTCAGTTAACTAAAGTAAACTTTCTACATTCTGTCCTGATGCGATTAGCACTGACAATAAGTGAACCACAGTCGAAGTCCTTCTGTCATTTCTCATTCCACACTTCTCTCTCTTTGTGTGTCTTTTTGCAGACAAGGTCTGGCTGATTATTTAGAAGGCTATCATAATCAAGTCGACATCTGCCAACAAAATGAGGTATATGTCGCCCCTGTTCAGGCCTTCAAAGAAGAAGAATATAATTATTTTGATGATTTTCAGGTCTTTAGTTTGGAAAACAAACAATCTTTTGTATTACCTGGTATTGTGCTGTACACTCTTTGTCCGTCCCTCAGTGAGTGTTTGTATACTGTTAAGATAATGACAACGTTAACTTATGTGTGCAGCTAGTTATGTATCCACAGTATCTGTACCCTACTGAAATGTGTAGAAAGTATTGATTTTTAAAATGGAATTTTGTGTAGCTGCGGTGAATATGGAGACTCTGGTCCCACCTCCGATGCTACACCTAAATACGACCCTTTCACTGAATAATATAATACAAGGTTACCAAACAGTGTTTTCACATCTCCTGAAGGTTTTTTTTGTCGATTCAAATACTTCACATACCATAAATGTTAGAATATGAGGACATTCCTGGAAGGCAGGGTTTCGAGAAATAGCACATCTGGTTTTCAGCCAGTGTGAGTTATTGTGGAATAATTTAATGCAGACTGAACCATAGCTAAACTACGCTCCGCCCTCAACCCAACTTAATCCTGATAATGGCATCAACGTTTATTTGTTTTGAGCCTCGTACACACACAGAAGGCTGGTTTGAGTTTGAAATACTGTTTAGAGGAGTCTGTTTGATGAATTGTTGGTGGTTTTCCTCTCACAGAGGCCTCCTGATTTATTGTGTTAAACAATGAGTTTCACTGTTTAAAGACAAGCTTAAAACAAAAGTACACATCAGGGGGATATCCCTTTTACACACAACCTGCTCTGTATCTCTGTTTTCAGAGTACCCAGTATAAGACTGTGGACCGGGTGGTGCAGACTTTGAAGAACCTATGCGGTGCTCTGGATGAGGTGGAGACCCAAGCCATTACAGAGGCCATCAAAAGGCTGCGACACTCCGTCAATTTACCCAGGACACGCTCACCCAAGGTGGGCTCTTGACACATACTGCATGCTTCACACATTCATAGGTAGCATTGTTTAGATGTATGTCTTTCTAAGACCAACATTTTTGCATTTTAGATGGGGTCCACATCGTCTGGTCAATCATCAAATGGTAAGTTATGCACGCACGCACACACACCCACACACACACACACGCACGCACAGTTACACTTTTGTTTGCCCATCATGGGCAGCTTATTAAGTACCTGGGGGTGGCAGCATACAATTATGTATGTCACTGTGGTGTAAAGATCTATATTGTAGACAGAAATACTTATCTGTAATATATCAGATACATCTTTATCAAAGTCGGTGTCTGAACTTGCTTTATTTTAGTGATGAAAAGCTTAGTAAAACCTATGTGGTTTATTCCGCTGCTAGCATCTTCCAATAACTGTTTGCAGTCCCAAAAATTACCATGATATCGCTATGACCTCACACCGATCCCTACCTGACTCTGACAGGTCACACCAGTCCAGTGGAGGAGGGCCTGGCCTTACTGACACAGGCTGTCTATGACCTGGCCAAGCTCTACTTGCGCTCCTTCTGCCCCCCATCCCCTTCCTTCAGTTCACCTTCAGTGCCCCAAGCTGCAGACGGGGAAGGCGTAGAAGGGAAGAGCAGCAAAGCAGCTTCTGGCACCACAGACCACCTTCAGTTCACTCTGTTCGCCTTGCACGGCATCCCAGCCAACTGGGTCAGCAGGTAAACCTTCAGAGGAAGAAAATACTGTGGTTTCTATACTTCCCCTCAGCGTGTGCAGCCACATAGAGCATGTACTTGGATGTATTTTGCAGTCTTTTGTGAAATGAAAACTGTTAATAGTTGAAGTACTCTATCCTTTGCCGTAGGATAATCAAAGCCTTTATTCATGCGTTTGTTCTTGCATGATCACCCACTTGTTCAGTATTATTAGTGCCACCCACATTTCACTTAATTGCACTTTTGCAAGATCAAAGATGAAGACAGAAGGCAGTATAGAATTATAATTACCTTGTTTGCCAAGTACTTACAATTAGTGCAACAGCAGCAGCTTACATTTACAAGCAACCTCTCTAGATTAAGGTTTTATGATGTATTTTTAAGCAGCTAGGACCAAGGAGAGTATTTTTGTAACATCACAGCACAATCTTGCGGGTTGTGCTGTCACAGCACATAGTCTTGTTTTCTTCGACTAAACAAACGGCTCCGGTGTTGCTCCCCACGTCTTTTTTTTTTTTTTTTTTTCCTTCCATGCCAGTGTCCAGTTTCACCCTGACTTTATCTCCTGTGTCTGGGCCACAGAGCTGAGACAAATTTTCCGTTCCCAGCTCTGTCACTCATCAGTGACCCGGATCAGCACATTTCTGACAGTTGCATAGGTTCTGAAAGTCTAGAAACAAAGGAATACAATGAAATTGCACAGAAAGGTGAATATGGGAATATAATGTAACCAAATCAATTCAGTGCCACTTTCATTTCACTTATTGTCCTCATGAAGAATAGTCATCAGCTAGACAAAAGACTTTGTTGTTTTATTGCCGAAGCACAACCATTTTATACATCATGGTGAACGCCAACCAAAACCAAGTCTGGTCAAGAGATTAAGGTTGGATTAAAAGTGAAGCAGTTAAAAATAAAAAGGAACCGTAACCCTGACTGTAAGATGGAAGCAGGTTTAGTTGTCTTTAAGAACTGCTGCAGTCCCTTCCTTCCATGGTAATTTTCTAGTCTGCTAGAGCAGTGCTTCCCAACCCTTTTTTCCTTGGCGCCCCCCCTACTCATGTTTAAGAAAAGCTGAGGAGTTGCAGAGGAGTTATCAGCACTGTCATGTTTCTCCGCCACGTTTCAATCATAAAACAGTGATGCTGTGGCGGCAGGAAAAACGGGGATACAACAAATTATATAGTTTTCATACAGACTTTTGTATACATTATATATTCTAGTGTATTATCATAATTTGTTTAACGTGCAATTTTTTTTTTTACCTCAACCTCAAACCAGATAAAGAATCGCGCCCCCCCTGTGATCTTTGCCACCCCCCTGGGGGTGCCCGGACCCCAGGTTGGGAACCACTGGGCTAGAGAGGCCTTCATAAAGAGAGTAACTGCTTAATAACAGGCCTATTTACTCCAGCGCAGCCTCTTCCTGCAGCTATTTTAAGACAGCAACAAATATTGCTGCAGTGACAGTCATTCCAAAAATATTTTCCAAAAAATATTTAGCTCCTCACAACCCAATGCCAGAGGGGCCCAGCGAGCACAGTATTCTCCAGCCAGTATTTTGTTGCGGTGTTACTATGATGCTGCCTTATTGAGATCTGAGTGTTTGGCGTTGTTGTGGCTGGTGTGTTATCCATCTGGAGACTCGGTAGATGCCACGGCATTGCCAGCATTGAGACACTGTGACTTGTGGTGGGGCTGCCAACACAGATGGCACTGAGCAGTGGATCAAGCCTGTAGTAGTGAAATTATGTAACTTGTATTTTCACTCTCCACTTGCATATGCATCTTTATTTGAAACAGAGGTTATTTTTGGATGTGTGGTTGAGTTGTGCAACTATAAATGCTGATTTTTACTACATCACATCTGGACCCTCTTGTCTTTACAGCAAAATGTGCATACAACTTTCTCTTTAATTGTAATTATTGGAGGGTTTTTTCAATTAATAGTATAGAGGTAAGGTAATAAATAGCTGTTTTACGGTATAGTTTTAAATCCTCTACACCGATGGTCAACCCACACAGTGTTTTCACTTATTTTGCCTGATTAGACCTCTTCTCAGGACAATTTGGGGTGTAGTTCCACCTGTACTTATACTGATATGACAAGTGCAAACATTTGCTGTGAAAAAGGTCTATTAGTATATGGAGTTTGGTGACCTCTTGTGAGCCTCAGCATGGCTCTACCCATTTTGGAGCAGTGGTGGAGAAGCAAACTTTTGACAGGAAGGTTGCTGGTTCAACACCTGGACTAGCAGGATAAATATAGGTACAGAAATTGACAAAATAGTGCTTACCCTTGCCCCTCAGTATCGATACTGAAGTGCCCTTGAGCGAGGCCCTAAGGCTTAACCTGCAGTGACCATAATAACAGACTGCTGGGGCACTGGGCAGCTTCAGGTGTAAATATGTGCAACTGTGTGACTGTAAAGGAGAGTTGTATAGTCTTAAAGCCGCTGCACAGCCATGTTTCACCCACACAGGTGTTCTCACTAATGTTGCCTGATTAACCCTTTTCTCATGTCTGTGTGGGCAGGTGCAGAGTAGCTTCCCTGGATAAATAAATGATGGAGGTTTTAGAAAAATCATCCTGAGAATCACTGCAGTCTAATGAGAATTACTGAAAGCACGTGTGTGTGTGGGTGTTCAGGACCTAATAATACCAGGACTACATAGGCAGTCAGTGTTATGGGTGGTCTGATTTAGACCAATAGGTTGCTGGCAAGGCACTCCCCCCCCCCAGTTGCTGCCAAGTGAAAGCATTTTACTGTAAATCTGTGACACTGGGCACTGCTGAAAACAGGCAAGCATGCTCGTAGTGTTTTGGATTAAGACCAAACTAAATGGGAATTTAAACCTACATGCACTAATATGGCACTCCTGCAGAAAGTGTCACTGTCTTGTACAGTAGCAACCAATGAGCATTCACGTAACAATCGTAGGTCAAATTGTTTCTTCAAAAAATTGTTGTAAGGGTTTTTGTCAAATCTACTGGCTGTATAAATATCTGACAGAGCCTCTGATCAGTCACAGCCACATACAGCATGTGCACCTAAAGACCTGGAGGCACAGTAGCAATACTTATTGTGTTGTTTTGTTGCAGTTATGAGAAGTACTTCCTGATGTGTTCCCTCACCCACAATGGCAAGAACCTGTTTAAACCGGTCCAGTCCAAGAGAGTGGGCACATACAAAAGCTTCTTCTACCACATCAAATGGGACGAACTGTGAGTTGCCTTGGCCTCTCCTCTCCTCTTTGACTTTTCCCCAACAACAACAATAACAACAACAACAACATGCTGTTTGCACTATCTTTCCATGCTGCTAACACTGTCCTTGTCTCTCCAAGGATCAACTTCCCCATAGCAGTAGCTGTTCTCCCATTGGAGTCCATACTGAGCCTGACTCTGTTTGGGGTGCTGAATGAGAATGCCAGTGGCTCCCCAGACTCCAACAAACAGAGGAAAGCTCCAGAGCTGCTAGGCAAAGTCTCTATGCCGCTCTTTGACTTCAGACGGTGAGGAGAGAGGAACAGCCGGTGGTGGCTGATCATGTTTTTGCATGCCATTTGAGTAGATGCCCCACTTGTTCTACAATATGAAATCACTCAGTTATGAAAGATGTATTGAAAATAGGCAGTGCCTGTGCATATGGTCAGTCAGCAGGAATTAAGTACTTGTTTTATTAGCTGTTTATTAGATTGCTTAACCCTGATTGTTTAGTTGTAGTTTATTGTGTGTATGTGACTGTGTTTTGCAGGGTGCTTGCCAAGGGCAGCAGGTTGTTGTGTCTGTGGACTTCTGCCCAGGGAGCTGCTGCTGCTGCCGGCTCTACAGGCAACCGCAAAAGGGTGTCTGCAGAGAGAATAGTACTACAGGTTGGTGGTGGTGCTAGTAGCATCTGTAGTAGGAGCATAAGTAGTGGTAGGGGATTTAGTAGTTGCAAGGAGCAAGCCTGGAATTTTATCATTTTACAGACAAGACCATTTGGCCTTTGTTTCTGTCAAAAAAAAATTGTCCCTCAGTTACTTCCTTACAAAAAAAGAAACATGGGGCATCTGTGAAATGGGTATTCCTAAATTACAGTTACTGTAAAGGAATAAACTGATCCCAAATCTGGTATTTGTGATACCGTCAGGTGGACTTCCCCAACTCAGCGTTGGACGTTTTATACGTGGGACCCAAGGAAGAGCCCAGACCGGAGCATACACTGGAGGAGCTGGATCCTGATCTGCGACGCAAACTGGAGAAAATCTGCAGCCGAGCTTCTAATTTTGGGTAAGAGAATCTGCCTTATGTTTACAGAACTACTGTATAACGAGAAATTACAATCTGATAGGAGATATAAACATTTCTAATTTCAACAATTTTTTTTTTTTTTTTTTTTTTTTTTTTTTTTTTTTTTTTTGTTTTTTTACTGGTTTTTTTTTTTTTTTTTTTGGATGGATTATAAATAAAAGCACTGAAATAAGTTAAAGCTTGGGTAGGCACTTCATTTTTCGCATCATTTGGGCAAAACAAATTATAAAAATTTGTTAGCATATTGTAATTCAAGTGGTAGCCAGACGCTCAGGGCTGCAGCTAATTCAAGGCTAAACTATTAGATAAGAGAGACTTTATTGTCATACATCTACATACAGTTCATATAGGAACGAAATTGTGTAAAAATGTAGTCCAGTTTATTGTCCAGGGAGTGGACAATGCTGTCAGGACAGCTGGTCTGCTTGGGTTAGCCTTTAGCCTAGCACGAACACAGGCTCATTTGTCGTGTTTACCTTTTCTCTCACACAGCCTCCGTGTTCTGATGATGAGGTATGAGAGGAAAACGGTAACGCGTCAGAACAGCCGGTAGATTAGCCTAATGCTAACCCTAGCTCACAGCTGCAGCTATTTCAAGTTCATGTGTTCCACTTCACCTCCTGGGCACTACCATGGTGCCCTTGAGCAAGGCACCGAACCCCCAACTGCTCGGGGCGCCTGTCCATGGGCAATCGCAAGCCCCTCACGGGGACATCTCTCCATTTGTATACATGTATAGGTCCTGAGCATGTGTGTATTTTAAGGCCTGTGTGTAATGTGTGTTACTAACAACAGAGTGAAAAGAGAAAATTGTAATTTCCCTTACGGGATTAATAAAGTATGTTTTAAAAAAGAAAAAGTAGCTAACTAGAGCCTTGAATCACAGTATGATCTCAAAGGGCTTTACAAAGAAAGTGGCACGTTGTTCTCACAGAATTGCATCTATATAACGGAATGTCATCGGGATGACATCAATGATTAGTAGTCGTTAATGTTACTGTATGAAGCCGCTGTATACATGTGCTTGCCTCATGGGAGGGGCTGGACAGAGAGGTGACTGTGAGAGAGCTGCAGGAGGAGGTCTCACTCTATTTCCTCTGGCGTTTCTTAAAATTCTACCTCCCCAACTTTAATGCATCTAGAGAGGTGGTCTAATGTTGCTCAGCTTGATGTGCAAAACAGACCTGCTTCTTGTACAAACACAAAAAGGCTCGAAGCAACTGCTGGATAGTGTAGTAACTTCTCAAATTTTGATTAAAATGAGCATGAGTCAAAAACAACAAAATATGATATTGAATTTTTGCAACTTGCCACCATGTGGATAACTGAGTCTAAGGCCGCGTTCAAGACAACATGACTAATTTTGAGTGTTTGTCATTGAATCAAAACCACACTTTTGAACAATTTTAATGTTATGTGCTTCCAAATTATAATTGGGCTTTTTGTAGACTTAAAGTACTCAGTGTTATGAGTTCTAATAAACATGCACAGAAACAGTATTTCTGGTTAGATTGATCCCCTTCAGCAGACAGCTTTTTGTCCGTCTCTCAGCCCACCCGAAATCCGTTGGACTTACTAGATTTGAGAAGAGATTTTAAAAGATGCCACTGACTTGCCAACCACAGCTCCCCATAAACGCCTGTATGTTGTCTGCTCCAGTGTGTCTGTTCTCTTCCAGCTGCTCCAGGCCCAGCTAAATGCTCTCTTATGCCTGCTGCCAGCCAAATCTCTTCCACTCTGCCAACACCCATAAGACTCAACCGGCACTTTAGCACAGAGCGCTCTCTCACTGGGCTCTCACCGCCTGCTTTCTGTACTGCCCATTCATCTCTCTAGCCTCTGTGGGCACAAGACTTGTGGAACTGCAGTTTCACTGATCGGTCATGTGTGTGATATTCCATCAATCGCTGAACAAGAAATGCACGTTTTTATTTCTACAGGCAGATCAGAGAACAACACTGGCAACTTCAGAGAGGCAAATGCTAGCTAACAGAGATATTTAACCTCAATTCCTTTGCTTAAAGCACTGCTTTAAAAAGTGACATTGTGGTGCCACAGACCTACTTTGGGTTTCACAGTGCACACTCTCACAGCACTTATGGACATGACACTAGCCAAGAAATTTCACACTTCTTCAATGGTGTTAAATACATTTAGTTCCCTTGTGTGGTTTGTTAAGTGTCATGACTCTTAAATCTGAAGATATGATTGTATTCTCGCACCTTTATTTGCCCAGGAAAGATTATCTGAACAGTGAACACGTCAGCTCTTTTATTTTTTCAATGAGTTTCACATTTCCAAACACTCAAGTCATCCTGAATAACTAGTCTAACACTTATGGCCACTGAGGATTTCATCTGAAGATGGTGGAAGTTCTTCCTATGGTGTTTATATTTCTTGCCTAAATGCAAATTGAGTTGCAGTTTTTAAACAAGTGTACAGAATATATTGCTCTCTTACACTTTACAGATTTTCTCAGATGTTCTGAGTTCTTGTGTGATTCTATTTAAGGGCTCTTTCTTGGTTGTCTGTTTTGAACATTATTGTTGATCCTGCCAAGTCAACTTGTCATTTGGAATCGTTTAATATTTTCTGTAAGTTTATTTACACAGCGTTGAAACCTAGAGGTTTTTAAACACTGAAAGACAACATGACAAATTTGATTTAGATAAATCTCATAAAATGATACATAACTGAAAATCGCATTTGTGGGTGCAATTTATTTATTTATTTTTTGTAAATACCATCCCATCCATCTTCCCACTCCGTCTGTTTTCGCTCCGTCTCCAGGCTGAAGCGGGCAGACCACCAGATCCTATGGGACCATCGGCTCCACTGTCGGAAGG